>NC_037541.1:2927347-2929003 GCF_001531365.2 Cynara cardunculus var. scolymus
TTTTGAATATTTTTATTTAATTAATAATTTAATAAATAATAAAAGAAATTATAATTTATAATTCAATACTTTTTAATTACTAACTAAAAAATATTTTAATAATTTAATAAGGGAGATCAATCATAAATCCGTCACTAATTAGTGAAGATTTACGTCTTTTCGTAATTAAAGACGGAAATCCCTCTTTATTCAAAACCAATTTATAAAAAAGGGGCTCCAAATAAGAGTCCTGATTTGCATTCACAATCGCCCAAAACAGAACCATATCGAGCGAGCGAGCAAAAGAAGAGACCACTATCGGAGTTAACAATCACACCGGCCACTGTCACCACCGCCACCACTTGGAGACTACCACCGGAGTTAACCACTAACACCATGTTGTCTCCCACCACCGGAGTTAACCACATCTACCACCATCAAACACCACTCCAGACCACCACCATCAACAGTCACCACCACACCTACCACCATCAATAACAAGATCTCCTCCCTCGATCCTTTTCTCTGTCAACACCAGACATCACCACATTGATACCGAATTCAACTTTAAAAAAAAAAGAGGTAATCACTTGCTTTGTAATTTGGATAATTCTTGATTTCTCTTTTAGGGGTTCTTTTAAGTTATGTATGTGTAACCACATAGGATGTTCAACTGGGTTGTGACCAAATTTCATTTCATTTCCAAATTTTGGAACTTGCCCATATCTTTGATTAATTCGTATGCAAAAATATATTAATGGAAACAGGATTATGTGGGAAGTAGTTTAGAAGATGCATTTTAAATTTAGAAAGTCAAAACTATTACATATCAATCTTGTAGCTGATTTCTGTAGGGTAAAGTTTTCATTATGATCGCTGCCAAAAAGAATAAAGATCTTTATAGCATCTCTAAAACGTGTAATCATTTATAACAACTATTATTGAATAGACTTTTTATAGTTCACCCATAATTTTAGGAGTTCTTGTATAAAAACATTCATTCTTGCCTTGAATATTGGGTGAAATGGTATTTTATTAGTTTTTATATATATTTTTTGATTATTATATCCATATTATTGGTTGTGACTACAATTGTAGAGCTTTCTAAATTATAAAAAATCTTAGTTTACTACTGAAACCAAATAGAGGATAAACATCTCATTTAAATTATAAAAACTCTAAAATATAATTAAGATAATTATCGAGTTATAACAAAATAATTAATTATTATCTTTATAAGAAAATTATATTCTTAAACTAAATATAAATTACTTTGTTATTGAACCTAAATTAAATTATAATAAAAATTTGAATTAAAAAATTACACAAAAAATGAGGAATTTTAAAGAGTTAATTTGATACTAATATCGATATATTTTTGTCAAATTTTTATGATATATTCAAATTTATATTTTATCGAAAAATAAAAAACGTTATCGCTTTTTCAAAATCGCATAAGACCATATTATAACATTGACTGAGATAAAAAATAAAATGAAATATTAAAATCAAAATGTATCTCACTACATTGCACGAATACCTTTCTAGTTATTTGATAATATATGATCATTAAATTTCAACCTTACTAGTAATTATTAAATAAGTATAATTTATTAAATTAAAAGTTTCTGAATTTTATAAATTTATTAATAACCAACTAATAAATATATTTAAATT
>NC_037541.1:2929208-2932978 GCF_001531365.2 Cynara cardunculus var. scolymus
CCCTCTTATGTCTGAATCGGTCAGACCTTAGGGTATTAAGTGTGTTTGTTTTTTTTTTCTTCAATTAAGAGCTTAAAAGCTCTGATTATGTCTGAATTATTTAGAGGTAACATTTTCACTTAAAACCTSTTAATTGCTTTTAGAGCTTCCAATGCTTGCAAAGAAAGCCTAGATTTCAATGATTCAGATTTCAGATTTCAGACGTAAAAACAAATAATCTGACTGATTCAGATTTCAGATTCAGCACCACCTCTTAAAATTCAGAAGTGAATTCAGACTTCAGACTTAAGCACCTCTTAAAAAACAAACGCCACCTTAGAGTTTTAGAATCTTTTTTTCATACTATATCTTAACTCTTTTCTAGTTTTTAATTCAGGTTTTAAATCAATCGCACATATTTAAAAAATTATTATATATAAGC
The DNA here is from genome assembly GCF_001531365.2 of Cynara cardunculus var. scolymus. Lineage (NCBI taxonomy): Eukaryota > Viridiplantae > Streptophyta > Magnoliopsida > Asterales > Asteraceae > Cynara > Cynara cardunculus. Next base: position 2,929,630 of record NC_037541.1, read on the forward strand.
AAGGTTTTAAATGTCGTAAGCTCTAATGTAACAATGAAGTTAAGCCTCAGCCTTAAGAGTCACACCGAAGTCACGACGATTTTCATGACGTGCTTATGACGACAAATCTTTATATCATATAAATTATTATACTATAAACATACATTTTCAACTATTGATCAATGAGTCAATAATATTAAATAATTTAAATTAGGTTTCATTTTAGAAACTAACAAATACGACATTTAAAAAGTAAGAAAAATCAAATATTGGGTTACAAAAACTAGGCGTCAGGTCATGACGTCTTACATGTTTAACGTGGTGTGACACACGAGTCTTAAGGCACGGCGGAAAATTGCTTATGATAATGAAAGGTTATACATGCCTCCAAAATATGTGAAAATTTTGCTACTATAAGATCAGGGGTTGTCAAAGAATCATTTATCAGCAATAATACCATTACAATTACACTTAAATATATCTGTATCAACTTGTTAAATTAAAAGTTGACAATTCGGCTTTTACTTATTCAATCATAAAGAATTGATTAGGGTAAATGATGAATCATAGAAATAAACAATGGTAACATTAGATTGCTTAATAGACCTCTTTATAGGATACTCCAAAATTCTAAGCGTTCTAATAGACCTCTTTATAGCACTTAGTTTATAGGATCAAAAAAATAAAGTGTCATATCTAAAGGTGTTGTATTAAGTTTATATGACGTTTTTTGATGTCGTAATAAGTTTTTTATGACACATTTTTTTATAAAACGTCCAATTATCAACTTTATAGGACTCTATTTAAAAAATTGTCCTATAAAAACAAATGTCTTATAAAAAATGGTTTTATAGAACAATTTCTCAAAAGCATTCCATAAAGTTGCTAATGCGACACTTGTATTAAAAATGTTCTCAAAAACTTGTTAAGACATCTAAAAGCGCATATAAACTTATTACAACGCTTTTATATATGACGTTTTATATTTTGGTCCTATAAATTAAGTCTTATAAAGCGGTCTATTGGGACACTTCAAGATTGGGGGCGTCCTATAAACCCAATTTTATTGTAATTTCTCATGGTTGATATGAGTTTCTTTCTTCCCAAACTGTTTTGTTTTATGGCCTTGATGATGGGGATTAAACCTAAATAGACCAATCACCAATTAATTATTTATAGAACAATTTCAAATTTTCGACTAATAAAATATAGAGTGGATTATGTATTTAGTTTATGTATTTTAGATGTTTTATTTTCACTAGGGTTTTTATAATATGTTTATTGTGGATTTGGTTTTTGTAATGTTCAATTTGTCTTGGCCACGGTTTTTTAACTAACTACTAAAATAAATTTATTAAATCATAATAAAAAAAATTAAAACATAGAGAGCAAATAATAATTCACTCTAAAATATATGTTATTTTAGTAAAATCGCAAAAACATTTAATAATACTAGAAGGGTACTCGCTAATACAATGAAATACATTTTAATTTTAGTGTTTCATTTTATTATGTTTTGAGAAAACAATAGCTTTTTATTTTTGAATAAAATATAAATATGAAAACTATCATAAAAGATTAAAAAAATATATATATCGATATCAATATTAAATTAATCATTTAAAAGTTCTCATTTCCTTAATAATTTTTTTAATTTAACTTTTTATTATAATTTAATTTAAATCTAATAACGAATTAATTTATTTTTTATTTAATAATATAACTTCTTTTACAAAAATAGTAATTAAATACCTTATTAAAACTCAATGATTATCTTAATTATATGTCAGATTTGTTTAATTTAGAATGAGATGTTTATCCAATATTTTATTATGTTTATCTGTAGTTGGTTACACAAATTCAAACATGGAACTTTAATAAGTTAACTTATGCACAATTTACTTGTAATCTTGAATTTTAAGTAATATGCATCAATAAACAATACTTTAAACATAAAAAATAATTTTTAATTTTTTTTATTAAATACTTTATAATACAATATAGTATAAATTTATAAATTATGCGAACTGAAACAATATATTGGCCGGCGTTGTGACGTTTATTTAATTATTTTACATCGTAAATGTTAAAGCCGACTCACCACGATGCCAACATTTATTAATATTAATCAAGTTTCTAGTTGAATTTTAACCAAAATTAAAATAGAAAAAATAACTTGGTAAAAGATAATGACATATCTACCACTTGACTTTATGCCAAATTATTAACAACAAATTTATTGAGTTTTAATGTATTTATAACTTTTTCTAAATAAAGAATATATTAAAATATAAAATTTCATACATAAACTCATGTGATACATATATGAATTATATGTTTATATGCGAACTATTTAACTGATTTATATATGAATCTCCCACATGTTCATATATGAATCAGTTAAATAAGTTCATATGTGATTCTTCATACGGGTTTATATGTGAATCAATTAATTAGTTCACATGCGAATGATTAGTTAATTAGTTCATACGTGAATCACATGAGTTTATATTTGAATCAGTTAAAATAGTTCATATGTGAATCATACGAGTTCACGTATGAACATACAACTCATATATGAACACGTTTGTCAACTATATATAAAAGTTACAAAACTGTCCTCTCTATTTTTTGCATAGACGTGATTTAACCAGTCAAAGCCGTAATTATTGACCAGTCAAATCCGATCTTGACTGTATGAAGGGCTAAAATCATTTTTTTTATTTTTCAAATATTTATCACTTTTCAAAATAACCTTTAGCTATACGTATACACACACATATCAGAAGATCGAACGAAAACAAGGTTAATGGAAGGATAAGCGGCCGACCTGGTCCACGAACTCATGTAGCGGCTAAAGTTGCGTGAATCATATTTAACTTTACACGTGATTTTATGTATTATTACATGTGATTCGGAAATTTTCGTGTTCTATAATTTGGTTATTGTTCTCATATGAATCTAATTCTCTCTTCTCTCTCTCTCTCTCTCTCTCTCCCTCTCTCTATAATATATATGTATATACACACACATACATGGATATCCAACCCGCTATGCGATCCGAGTAATCCTAGGACGACCACTTGCTTTGCAGATAGCTTAAAGTCACCGTATTTGAACCTCCATGGCCATAAGAGATTTTTATTCCTCATTGGATTTGAACCTGAGACCTTCAGGTACTTTTGACCTTTAAAGCGAAGCTCAAACCAATCAGTTACCACCCTTATGGTTCGTTTCTATAATTTTACATCTCTGTGTTTTGTATCTATACTATATTATAAAGCATTTGACAAAAAATTTTAAAAACCACTTTTTATGCGTAAAGTACTGTTTATTAAAACATATTACTTAAAACTCAAGATTACAAGTA
>NC_037541.1:2933443-2936642 GCF_001531365.2 Cynara cardunculus var. scolymus
ATTAAAATCGAGATATGTCTCACTGCATTATGCGAGTACTATTCTAGTTATTTAATAATGTATCGGGTCTCTAAATTTTACTCCATCCAAATTATTATGTGAACCCAGTTAGTTTAAAAGGGTGTTTTAGTCATTTAAATTATTTTTTATTTTCTATTAAAAACATAAGGACCAAGAATGTAAGGGGCTGTTTGTTTTTAAGAGCCAACCTCTTAATCGGTAAGAGGTAAGGAGTGTTTGGCAAAAAAAATCAAGCCTCTTAATGGTTACATAACTCTCTTAACCATTTTGCATCCAATGGTTCACTAAACCATTCAGACTTCTATTTTTCCAAGTTTACCCTTCCCACCCCTTCTTCCCAACCCCTCTCTTCACGCACGTCGCTTCTATTCCACAATCGCCTTMCCCGTCTCCGGTAGCCGGTAGCCTCCACCATCTCCGTCCCCGTCTCCGGTAGCCGGTAGCCTCCACCATCTCCGTCCCCGTCTCCGGTAGCCGGTAGCCTCCACCATCTCCGTCCCCGTCTCCGGTAGCCGGTAGCCTCCACCATCTCCGTCCCCGTCTCCGGTAGCCGGTAGCCTCCACCATCTCCATCCCTGTCTCCGATAGTGACCGGAAAATAGCCTGTGAGACTCTCGCCGATGAGCCAGGGGATCCTGATATTCCGGATAACTCACATATACATATACCCTCTCTCTATATCTATACATCTCTGCCTATCTCTATCTACAACCACGAAGAAGACAAGTCATGAATCGATCCAGTTGATACTTGCTCTGTTTGTTGTTAATTTAGGTCATACAAGTGTTTAAGGCATCCCTAATGTGAATGAGGGTTAAAATGGTAATTTACTGTCATTCAAAAAATAATTATCAAACAACATTATTTCATTCAGCACTTAACCATTCTGGCCCTCTTAACTATTCTGACCACTTAACCATTCTGCACCAAAACATTCAGCAACTGCCAAACAGCCCCTAATTTAATCTATTAATTATTCTCCGGCTTATTCCGATCATCTTCTCCGGCTAATACATCATCTCCGATCATCTTCTCCTAAGCAATACCCAGTCTTCCACCAACACACCCGCACATATCCTAATCTGAAAATCCAGTCCGAAACCAGTCGTAGTACTCGTCTTCATCAACAGATGCATCGTCGATAGTAAAAAAAAATCCTTAAATCTAAACCAATCGAACAATCAGAATCCTCAATCAGTTTCAAACAAAACCCTAAATTAGTTTTAAACAAAAACCAGAAATAACATGAAGAAGATGAGGAGGCGACAGAGTAGAGGCGTTGTTCTTGGCCACACACCAGAAAACCGATCGATTGCAGATTAGAGGGGTAGAGGTCGGGCGGCTGTTGTTGGAGGAGTAGAGGGGTATTGCGGTGGCGATGAGGAGGAAGAGGCAGAGAGAACGAGAAAGTTCTAGATGAGGAAGAAGAAGCCATAGGAGTGGAGATGGATTCAAAGGAGATTGAAGATCAGGGAAGGGGGTCGCCGGAAAAACGGGAGAAGAAGGAAGGAGTGTCACCAGAGTGGACGAGATTGAGGGGTACGGGGATGATTGTGGGTGGGATGGCTACATTTTGGTTCATGTGGTTTTAATTAAAAAAAAAAATACATAAATTACATTTTTGGTACTGTTCTGTGGTTTTAATATAAAATAAAAAATAATTTAAATGACTATAATACCCCTTTAAACTAACTGAGTTAATAGAATAATTTAGCTTCACATTCCGGTTTTTTGTCTATAAAATGTAATTTTATTTATAGATTACAATATAAATTTATTATTATATACTAGAAGGATACTCGTGCAATGCATCGAGACACATCTTGATTTCAGTGTTTTGTTTTATTTCTTTTCATGTCGATATAATACGGTTTTATGTGGTTTTGAGAAAACGATAATGTTTTTATTTTTGAATAAAATACAAATTTGCAAATTCATAAAATTTGGAAAGAAAAAAAATATTTATGTCAGTATCAAATTAATCTTTTTAAAAGTTCTTGTGTTTTGGTGTAATTTTCTTAATTCAATTTTTTTAATTATAATTTAATTTATGTTTAATAATATAATTTTTTATAAGGATGATAATTAAGTATTTTGTTAGAAATAAATGATTATCCCAATTATATTCTAAATTTTTTATATTTAAAATGAAAAATTTATCCAATATTTGATTATGTTTATCTGCAGTTAGTTAGACGAATTCAAGTATGGAGCTTTAATAAGTTGTACTTATGCACAATTTACTTGTAATCTTAAATTTTAAGTAGTATGTATTAATAAACAGTACTTCGTACATAAAAAATGGTTTTTAGGAGTTTTTGTCAAATAATTTATAATATAGTATAGATATTATGAAATTTTTTAATCAAATAAAATTTATTAATTTTCATTTTTTTATATTAATTTTAATTTGTTAATTTATATATTTTATTAACATATTTGAAAAACAATAATGTAATAAGTATAATGTTACACAAATATTCATAATAAATAGTAATATATAGATCAATAGTAGTCTCGGGTCGATCAGTATGTTCGACCAAGTCGGAGCAGAGTTGATGATTAACTTCATTTGATTTCATGGATGGAATCTTGAAATGTTTGTGTAAAATTATCTACCTCTTCATTTAAAAATACGATTTTAATTATAATACGATTTTATGTGGTACTGAAAAAACGATAATGTTTTTAATTTTTTAAAAATATAAATTTGAAAGTATCACAAAAATTTGAAACAAATGTATCAATTTTAGTATAAAGTTAAACATTTGAATGTTCCTTTTTTTGTAATTTCTTTAATTCAATTTTTTTATTATAGTTTAATGTATAATTGATAATGGAGTCATTTATTTTTGATTTAATAATATCATTCTTTTATAAAGATAATAATTAATATTTTGTTAGAATTCAATGATTATATAAAATATATTTTAGTTTTTTCATATTTTAAATTAGATACCTATCCAGTATTTGATTATGTTTATCTACAGTTAGTTACATGAATTCAAACATGGAGCTTTAATAAGTTGTACATATATATAATTACTTGTAATCTTGAATTTTAAGTAATATGCATCAATAAATAATACTTAAGGCATAAAAATGATTTTTAAAAGTTTTTATTAAATACTTTATAATATAGTATATATATATATATATATATATATATATGAAAAAT
>NC_037541.1:2936717-2937883 GCF_001531365.2 Cynara cardunculus var. scolymus
TATATATATATATATATATGAGAAAATTCTAAAAAAATCCAATGAATTTTGGTGTTTGAAATGATTAAATTATTGAACAATTTTTTCGAATAAATAAGTTTTTGGACAAAACCTGTTAAATACTCTTTAAACTTTCTAAAACATGATAGATACATTCTGATGACGTATACAACTGGTTAAGGTGATAAAATAATGAAATTTTAAAAAAAAAAAACCAATAAACTTTCATATTTTAAACGATTAAGTCCCTAAATATTTTTTGAACAAAAAAAGTCCTTACAATATACCAAAAAATACTTATATTTACAAAAAAAAGTACTTACATTTAATTGAATTACTGATAAAATTTATTTTAATTAAAAATAAACTATATTTCGTATGTTGATTTTTTAAATTAAAAAAATAAAAAAAATAAAAAAAGATTACTGATAACATTTATTTTAATTAAAAATAAATAATATTTCGTTGGTGATTTTTCAAATTAAAAAATAAAAAATAATTTGATTAATTTACTGACAGATTAATGATAAAATTTAATCAAATACATAATTAATTAAAAATCGTCGCTAATTCGTCAATGAAATGATATCACCGACAAAAAATCAAGTATGATCTTTCACACTTATTAACATATTACTGTGTTAAAGCGTCTGATGTTGGTCAACTTAGTCATCAGTTAGATATAATTAATCCATGCATATATACCAATGAACCCTAGCGACAAATTTTAATTAAATATGTATTTTGTTAAATTTTATCTTTAAAATCCGTCAGTAATTTAGGGGGTGTTTGAGATTGCTTATAAAAACTAATTTTTAACTTATTTCAGTCTGACACCGCTGATAAGCTGTTTTCTGGTGTTTGGATAAGAAAAAAACTGCTTATACCGGTGCCAAACCGGTAATAAGCTATTTTTGATAAGTTAATATTTCCTGACTTATGACAAACTACTTATTACCAGTTTACAATTTTAACCCTGTTTTATTTAATTCGGTTTGATACCACATAAGTTAATAAACACTTTTACAAAAAAAACAAAAGTTGTTTTAAATAAGCAATCCCAAACACCTCCTTAATCAAACTATTTTCTATTTTTTAATTTAAAAAATCACTAACTGAATATATTTTATTTTTAATTAAAATAAATTTAATTAGTCATCCTTTTT
>NC_037541.1:2940865-2941987 GCF_001531365.2 Cynara cardunculus var. scolymus
AATCGGATAGGGATGAACGTGTTTAAGAGTTTTAAGAGTTTAAGAGTTTTTAAGAGTTTTAGCCAAATGCATTATAATATAGTATAGATATATATATATATATATATATATATATATATATATAGGGGTTGGTTCATTTGTTAACCCAATAATTGGTGTTAACTTTTTGAATCAATCTGGGACTCTTGGTCATTGATTCTTAAAATATATGGATGAAATCAATAGTGACATATTTGTAATTAATTAAAAATGAAGGATATCATAACATAGGTAAACAAGGGTATTTTTAGGAGAGATGTCCAAATCGGTTATAAATCGATAGTTAATTAATTACACTGGTTACAAATCGGTGATTGCTCATTCCTTTTATAGTTTATAGAATCATGCGTGTTGTATTATGAATACATATGAACATATATGTAACTTATTAACTAATCTTAGTTTGTGGCTTTCACATATGAACATACGGGAACACTTTGAACACTAATCTGCACCTATTAAAACTTATAAACACTAAAATAATTGACTGTCACATGTGAACACAATAATATATGATCAAAGTGTTTTGCTTGTGAATACATATCGACCAAACGTTAGATGTATATAGATATTGTTTTATAAACACATGTCAACAATATATAAACCATATGAACATTGGCGACTACATATATGTTGAAGATAACATATTCAAGTTTCTTATCATATTAAAATAACAAGTTATCTATAATTTGGAAAGAAAATAAACATATTATTTTATCTATAATCTTGAGATTGATGTTTTTGTAGCCGCCAATTACTGAATGTGAAGTTAACACAAAAAAAAAAGAATACCATTGTGTCTAATTGTATGGTGATAAAAGAATCTAATCTAAAAAAGGCTTGTAATTGGTCTAAATGATTTGTATAATTAATATTTTTATGGTTAATGAATGATTTGATATATATATATATATATATAGGGGCCTATTCAAGGGAGAACTGAGTTGTTTGTGGTAACTGTGAGAACCAATCTCAACCAATCATTTTAATATATTAATTATACAATTAAAATCAAATTAAAAAGATATGTTAGTCAATTCTTAATTTAAAATTAAATTTTAATTTTTAAAATGCAACCGTTTC
>NC_037541.1:2948107-2978459 GCF_001531365.2 Cynara cardunculus var. scolymus
TAAATTTTATAAAGATAATAATTAAGTATTCTGTTAGAATTTATACTAATTATATTTTAGATTTTTTATATTTAAAATAAGATGTTTATCCTGTATTTGATTGTGTTTATCTGCAGTTAGTTATACGAATTCAGATATGGAATGAAATCGGATAGGGATATATATATATATATATATATTATAAGCATGATGTAATGAGATAGGTTTTTAATACAATATCCGAACATGGAAACATGTAATAGGTATTGAGTCAATATCACAACTTTAATGCTTTAGGGGTAGTTTGGTAAATAGTAAAAGTTTTAATCATACAAATTGATCCAAAATCATAGCATAGAAAATATCTAAATTATAAGACATTACAAACATTTATGAAAAGTCAAATTAATATATTTGATAAAAAATTCATTTTGCTTAGTTACGTAAATACTTACATATTTAATATTTTCACAAAATCAATAAAATGTCTAATTTGGGAGGGTTTCCAAACCTTAATCATTAAGAGTTTAAAAAAATAGAAATTCAAATGTTTTAATATATACTGAAGCGTACTCGCGCAATGCAGCGAGATACATTTTGATTTTAGTGTTTTATTTTATTTTATTTTGTATCAGTCGATGTTATAATACGATTTTATGTGGTTTTGAGAGAACAATAATGTTTTTTTAAATAAAATATAAATATGAATATATCATTAAAAAATTGAAAAAATATTGATATTAGTATCAAACTAACTATTTAAAATTTGTCTTTTTTGTGTAATTTTTTAATTTATTTTTATTTTTGGTTTAATAATATAATTTTTTATAAAGATAATATTTAAGTATTTTGTTAGAACTCAATGATTATCCTAATTATATTTAAAATGAGATGTTTATCCTCTATTTAATTATGTTTATCTGCGGCTAGTTACACGAATTCAAACATAAAGCTTTAATAAATTGTTGTACATACACATAAATTTCCTTATAATTTTGAATTTTAAGTAATATGCATCGATAAACAGTAATTCATGCATATAAAATGATTTTTAAGAGTTTTTGTCGAATGTTTTATAACATATTAAGATAGAGAGAGGGGGGAAGGGGTAGGGGGAGAGATTCAAATGATAACATGATAAAAAAGATACAGGACAGTCAAATCACATGTCATTTTTTTTTACTGAAATCACATACAATTACAAACTACGCTTAAAGCAAGGGTGTGGGGGAGGGGGACTTGGATCACGACCTTGTTTGCAGCCAAGTCATTCAATCACATGTAAACCTACACGTGATTTTAGTGTATAATCACATACGATCAAGTCATTCTTATGTTATAGATGGTCTATAACATTTACATGGTTTGTCTTAAACTTAAATCAGTGACAGGTTACTCATTATTTTTTAGGTGATCCGTTGGCATTTTCTTGAAAAATGTTGAATTCTACCAGAATCATTGGTATTTTCCAGATGATTTGTCAAAAATCACCGATGAAAATTTCACTGGATAATTTTTATAGGTAAAAATCATTTGTTTTATAATGTATATATAGAGAGAAAGAGGAAAATGTAAAAAAAAAAAAGAGTTTAAGTAAGAATGGTGAAACATTAAATGAATTGATTTTTTGAGCCATCAAATAAAAAACCACCTTCATTAAGAGATAACCTTTAAATCGTTGAGAGGTGAATCTTGTTTGGTAAAAAAAAAAATTTGTCTCATAATGGTTCTAAAACCCTCTGAATGATTTTGTATCATGGATCTTCCTTAACTATTAAGAGCCCTAATTTCATTGTACACAATTACTAAACAATTATATTTCATTTTGCATTATACATGAGTCTCTTAATCATTCTGACCACTTAATCATTCTGTACCAAACCATTCAACAATTACCAAACAATCCCTAAGCTCAATTTCATTTAGCTTAACTTTGAATTTACATATATTAATTGTTCTTATTTTATTTATCGTAATAAAAATAGATAAATGAATTAAGAGATAGTTGTTCTCACATTTTAATATAAAAAATTGATACCTAAGTACCTAACCCTAATATATGTATACATACTAAGCATGATATATATATATATATATATATATATATATATATATATATATATATATATATCTATCTATCTATATAGGGATGAGTTCAAATAAAAACCACTCAATTTGTAAAAACCGTGAAAATTTCAGTCAACCAATCATAATTTTTCATTTTGTTCATTTTTTTTGTAATTATGAAAGGTTGATTAACCATTTTTATTGTGGAGGGTGTTAATCATAAATATTATCATCTTCATTATTTTAATTTTAGAGAAATACATGAAACAGTTTCATTAAAATTTCATTAAGTAGTATATGAAATTTTAGAAAAATACATGAAACAATTTCATTAAAATTTCATTAAGTAGTATATGAAACAATTTCATAACCACATATGAAACAACTTCATCAAAAAAAGTATTATATGAAACAATTTCACAACATTAACAATTTCATGAAAAAAATTCATAAGATTAACGACGGATGAGGGTAGTTTTTACGGTTTTTACAAATTGGAGTGATTTTCATTTGATCGCTCCTCTATATATATATATATATATATATATATATATATATATATATATATATATATATATATATATAAATGCAAGACCATATATATGTGATTCTCCGTCTTGGCCACGGAATCGATAATTGAAGTTGTTGATTAGAAAATTTGGATGAAGACTGAATACAGCGGTTTTGCATGATATTTATATAATTAAGAACCCAATTAAGCTACGTTTTTAATTAATTAATAGCTGGAAATTGAAAATTCATATATACCCCTCAATGAAACGATATTCGTAACGCCACGTAACCCTTATATATCCATCTCACCCTTTCATTATTTATATACTTCAATATAATTTACATAAATTATGCAACACCACAGAGAGCATATATATAATTAATTAAGTAGGGTGAAAATATTTCTTTTGTTTGTTTAGGGTTTAGGTGAGGTATTCGTTGACAATTTTATATTAATATAATATATATATATATATATATATATATATATATGGTTTAATTATATATCATGATAACTGTGGTAACTATTATTGTGAGGTATTTTTTTATATTATTAAAATTTAATGTGATTAACATATATTTATTTTACAATATGTATGTTTCATAGGCATTCGGTTCATAATTTGAAAATTTTTAGTTACACTTTTTGTTTTACAAACACATGACAAATATTAATATTCTGAAACAAATATATGTTAATCAATACACTAATTCTAAATCATAGATGGAAAGATCATGTAAAATAATATATGATGTACATGTTCTCAAGGTTATTACAATCTTAATGGTGATCTCAAATGAAAGCATAATATATTTGTATATATGTATATACATGTGTGTATATGTGTGTGTGTCTCTATATATATACACACACATATATGTAGGGGAGGAATATTTTGCAAACAAGTGATTTGTACAAACCGTAAAAACCATCGACTTTGTTTATTTTATTTAAGTTTTTTCATGAAATTGTTTCAAATAATTCATTTCAAATAATCATGGACATTATAATCTTTATTCAATTGGTTTTACTAAACAAATTTTATTAAAATGAGGATTAATGAAACAACTTTTTGTTACATAGAAACAACAATGTACGAAACACTTAAATTATTTGAAATAATTTCATTATATTAAACGATTTCATGAAAAAAAAACATAAAAATTTCCACAAAAAAAAATAATGAAAACGACGGTTTTCACGGTTTATACAAATAACTTGGTTCTCATTTCATCCATCCCTTATATATATGTTTATATGTGTTTTTTTTTTTTGGGAAGGACGGGTGGGGTATATCCATTTCTTTAATTTTGATTTTTAGGAAACAAATTAAAGTTTTCTGCAAAACTGTGATAATTTTTGTTTTGTTTAACCTGGATATTCAACTCGTTATGCGAGCCGATTAATTCCAGGACGACCACCTGCTTTGCAGATAGTCCGGAGTCATCGCATTTGAACCTCCGTGGCCACAAGGGAATTTTTATTTCTCTTTGGATTTAAACCTAAGATCTCCTGGTACTTTTAACCTTTGGAGCGAAGCTCAAACCAATTAGGAACCAACATGGTTGCAAAACTGTGATAATTACTCGAATTCTTTAGATACTCGACAAGTTTAAGCAATTTGGCTGCAGCTTTCTCTCAATAATATATACATAGTTTTGATCTCATTCCAAGAACTAAACCAACTTGTACTTCATTAAGATACATCGTAGCTTTGATTAATTCAAGAATAATTAATGAATCCATCCAAACATTACTAAACTTACCTACAACTCACGACTCTCACTTTCTACAACAATTAAAAACTAAACTTCAAACAAGTTCAAATCCAAGAAGGAACAAAAATCCATTTGTGGTCACGGAGATTCAAATGCGGTGACTCCGGGCTATCTGCAAAGCAGATGGTCGTCATGGGATTAGTCGGCTCGCATAGCGGGTTGGATATCCAGGTTAATAAAAAAAAATTCATGGGTATTAACTATCCACAGCTATCACTGTGCTCCAGTTCTCTTTGCTTTCTCTACCAACACTATATCCCTTGGATATGTTTAAACTGTACCCAACGACTGTTGCATGCTCAATCTATATATATATATACACACACACACACACATATATATATATATATACACACATATATGCTCGTGAATTGCAGGTTTTTTCTTGATTGAAATCAAAAGATGGTTGATTATGTCCTGAAAAGGGAAAGATACATACACAACAGTGATTGGGATTATGATTTGCAAACGACTAAAACTGTTTGATAATTTGAATTGAAAAAGAGTGATGAAATAAAATAAGAAAAAGCTGAAACATTCAATGATGAAATAAAATAACATGGAAATGAATCGTCCATATCCACATTACTGTTTCCCCTTCAATGGCGCGAGAAGCCATGTGAATTGATTATTGATTATTGATTTAGTTTGACTCGTCTTACTTTTATTGTTCTAAGATTCTTTAATTGATAAATAAATACAAGTTACCAAACCATATATTTCTTCTACTTGTTGCTGGTTTTGAATCCCTCCTGCTGTTCTTATTCTCACCCTATAATTGGTTCAAAGTTGTAAATTTTGATTAGAAAATCTTTGAATTCATTAACTTAAACTTCACTATCGTTGGTCTTAGAGATGATCAAAAATCGGTCCCAAGCTTTGTCCAAATCGGTTCTCGTCGTAGTTTTTTTTTGTGTAATCGGACCGGTTTTGGACCAAAAAAACCCATGGTCCGGTCTTCATGTTTTGTAACCGGTCCCTAGAACTAGTCATGGTTCATGGCAGGGACGAAACCAGACCGGTCCCGATATTTTTTCCAAAAATTAATTTTGAATGTAAAAAAGATCTTGTTTGAAGATTTTATATTTGTTGGACAGTATCTTATTGAAATATACTTCAAAATCTATAATTCAGTCATTCAAGTATACTTTTAAAAAAAAAATTATATCGTTTTTGCACAAAAATTTTGTAGATGTTTTTACAATTACGATTTTTGAGATTTAGTATTGGAACATTTGAAAAACTTAATGTTTTTTTTTAAGTTTTTGGTTAAAAAAACTTAAAAATCTTGATATATAATTTATAAAAACTCGATCTTTTTTAAAACAATCGAGACTATGTATAACCAGTCTCGGGAGGAGCCGGACTTAATTCAGTCCTTACCTGTTCTGGTTCTAACCTGGTCCTGGACAGGTGCCATTTTGCTCATCTCTAGTTGGCCTTGTGGTTTGATTGCCTTTTGGTTTTGTTACTTAAAATTCTTTCAAGTACATTAGTAGTTCTTATTTATGGTTTTAAAATAACAAAACATCCTTATATCAGGAAAATGTGTATGTCTACAAAGTGGCCACAATGGCGGTGCAAATATAAATATCACATTATGATCACTTCAAGTAATAAAGTGGTAAATATTCGAGATTGTATCCGTATGGATCAAACTTTAGAGTTTCGAGTAGTAGATCAAGAATAAAATGATTTCAATTAGAGAAGAAGATATATATAGAGTTTGTTTCAAATACAACCCGTCGCATTTGTACAACCAATGCAACCCAATAAATTGAGATATTTATGAAAATGATGAGAGTTCATTTATTATGATTTGAATATTTATGCAAGATGAATATGGTTCATTAATTATGATCAATATTTTATATCAGAAAACAATCAAAACTTCTATGAAATAACATATTAATCAAATGAAATGGACAGTTGATATTAGGTTGTATTGGTTGCACATATGTCAAGGGTTGTATAATAACCAACATTTCTCTCTCTCTTTCTCTCTCTCTCTCTCTCTCTCTCTCTATATATATATATATATATATATATTTGAGCGAGTTTGATGACTTTCACAACAACAAGAATTGAGTATTTTATTCTACTTTTATCGTTTATTGAGTATGGATCTAAGTATGAGAAATCGGTCTTATTTAGAACATTGGAGTGAAAGTTTGACAGTATTTTGGTGATGCAGCAAGTATGACGCAACAAAAGGCAAGTTACTTGACTATGACTTCATAAACTTTTTGGTAAAATCGATTTCTTTAGTGGTATTCACTTCTATCAGCAGAAAATGAGACATCTTTTTGAAGAATATCTATGATGAAGTGGAGTCACATGTACTTGTTAAGCCAAAGAATCGTTTGTAGTAGTTTGTTGACAATTTATATGTAATAACCATTCGTTAATAACTCTTGTCACTAATGTACTTTCTAGTTTGTTGTCGAGCGCCCATTCTATAGTATAAAAGGAGGGGCACTTCCTTTCATTTCCAGGCAAGAACTAATTGCTCACCTAGCTATTTAGTTAGTTACTTTAATATTATTTTCGAAGCTTTTGGTACTTTACTGCTCGATGCTACATCTTTTTTGACATTCACATACTACTTCACTTTTTTTGTCATTTACATTTATGCTTTTTCATTCAACCTTCACACTTATGTGTTGCATAACTTTTCAAGCGATTATGGGTTAAACACCCTAGCTTGGGTGTGAGTGAAGGTTTCAGAGATAAAACGCCTATGTGATAGTGGATAATTGTTTTTGCTAATAACTATCAACTCCAAGACTCACTCCTTGTTTCTAAGTTTCATCCAAGTAATTCTTGACAAAGTGACACATGTTGTTTCATTTGGATGAGTTGAAGTTAAATGTAAGCTAACGTAAATATTTAGAATATTGATGGGTTATAGATGGCTAAAAGAGTTGCATTAACCTTAATGGATTGCAAACTATACAGAAAGAATTGTAAGATTTGTGATGCGCTTAGAATCTTACTCAATTGGGGTGCTCCTAGCATAAAAGTCTAATCTGAAACTCGAAAGGGGGTTGTTTGATCCGATAGTGTGGTTAAGAATTACTGCTGCAGCATCCCACCAGGTCATGCTGTAGCAAGGTTCTCAATACATAGTTGCTAAAATCCAGCCTAAACTTGCACCCTTGCTTACTTTTAATCTATTTTTAACATTTCAGGTAGTTGTTAACTCACTCAAAGATCATTCCTTCGAATTCACCTTCTGAAATCACTTCTTAAGCTTGACTTGGGTTAGTGCTTGTTTTTGTTGTCATTGTGGATCGATATTCGGTATCTTGCACCACTTTATTACTTGTTTCAAACAATATTGGTTTAGCATGTATACTTGCATGGTATTCCATTCGTGATTTCCAAGTTACATAATCTACAAACCACCCACCTCTACCCATAACTCCTCATCCTTAACCTCTCATGATGACCAAATTTGCCGGAGTTTCCATCTACCACCACCCTCATCAGTCACCATATCAACCATTCTCACATTCACAACCACCAACAAACCCTTGTTCATAATTTGTAAGATAAGCGTTAAACATATGATTTTTATGAAAAACAGATAAAAAAACCCAAACAAAAATCAAGGGAGGATAGATCTAGAAAGACAAACAAAGAACACAAACTCAGACAGAACATCAAGATAAACATAAACAGAAATCTAGAAATCAGATTTTTAACCGAAATTCTTCTAAAATCGAAGGGGAACTGAACTTATACTATTATAAATCGTTCCATTTAAGGTGTTCATTGGTTTTCGAAGTAGGAAAAACATATTAGAATTACAGGTTATGCTTGACGATGGTGAAAGATTAGGGTTGCAGAAAAATGGATTATGGCATAAAGCGAATGTGAATTAGGATAAAGAGGGTGACTCGAATAATGAGGGGAGTTGCAGATTATGTTCGACGACGATGAAAGGGAGACGGTGGCATTACCACATAGAGGGGAAAGTACGGTGGTGCTCAGTGATGGTGAAGGAGGATATGCAGGAATTTTTAGCGAAAATGTGGGCAATGGTGGCTTTGGGTGAAAGGGAGAGATGCAGGGCTTTCACCGTAGAAGACGAAGAGGGTGTCCCAACAGGGTTCAATGGCCTCCCATGATGAAATCGGCAGATTCGTGTGATCTTTGTGTTATATATATGATATGAAATATAACATGGTTTTTATTTGTTTAATATATTAAATAAAAAAGAGATAAAATGGTTGAAATACCCCTCATTAAAATGCTTTTAACGGAAAAACCAACGGTTGTGTGGTCTGAAAATATAGATCAAATCTTGTCTCAACCCATATATAAGGGTATCACAGTGGGTATCACAGAGGTTTGTGTCTCACTGTTTAGAAGTTCTTGGTTATCACAGTTGGTTTATGTCTTACTGCTTAGAAGTTTTGGGTATCATAGTGGATATCAAATTCGGTTCTTTGGTATCACAATGGATATCATAGTTGGTTTATGTCTTACTATTTAGAAGTTCTCAGGTATCACAGTGGTGTACGCCGAAATACGTTTGGCCGGAGTAAGGATTGTCCTAGAGAGGAGAGATGAGAGAGAGATTTATAAAAAGATTATTTTACCCCGAAATATTATCCATAAATTTAATTTTTTTGAAGATTAATGGATAATTACCAACATTAATATTTTTAATAATAATAATTAACTATTAGTAATATGTGGTTAAAATTGAATCTCACGGTTATCATAAACAATAAAATTATCTCTTGAATATGGCCCCATATACAATATTATAAAATATAACATGGTTTTTATTTTTAATAGATTAAATCAAATGACTAAAATACTCTTTACTAAAATGGTTTTAACGGAGAACGATTGTTAGACAGAGAGACAAAAAATATTGGAGATTAACAAATGTAAGGGACCAAATCCGAGTTTATAAAGTTTATGGGCGATATCCGTTCAAAAATTCAAAGGTTAGAAACTAAAAATATAGTTTATTTATAGATTTCGAAAAGCAAAAATTGCATTAAAATGAAACCAACTTTTTCGATTTATATTTTAAGAAACCAACTTGAGGTAAAGTTTACATTTATGAAAGAATCCGTTAACCCGTTTGACCTGCTAACAATGAGTTGGCATGAGTGTTTTTTCCCACTAATATTCCATATCATAATCATATTTATTAAAAAAAAAAAAAAAAACCTTCCACCCCTTTGCTCGTAGTCACTCCGGCAGCCTCCTCTTGTTCTTCGGCACCTTCTTTCAAACCCTAAAAATCTGAACTAAATTTTCAAAATTAAAAACACTGACTTTAGGGTTTTGGTTTAAAGCGATGGGGAAGGAGTAGAACACAAGAAGCGTTTCGTTCCTGTGGTTGTCGACTACAGGGTTGCATAGATGAACTCGAGACCGGTGTTGATGTCGTCATAGAAGGTGGAATGCAGGAGAAGAAGAGGGCATCGTGTTTGAGGAGATGAGGTATGCGGGTGCGATTTTGAAAAAGAAAATGGAAGGCCTGTGGTGGATGCGCTTGTAGTGATGACGAAGAAAAGAAAGGGCGGTGGTAGGTCATCGACAAAAATGGAGGAGGAACGATGGTGGGTTCGTAGCAGCTATGAAGAAGAAAGGACGAGGGAGACGAGGCGAGGAAGCGTTCGGCGGTGTGCGGTGTTAATTTAAGGAAAATATATTGCATCCTAATATAATTTACCACGTCATTTTAAGGTGACCGGTTACCTACTTAACCGGTCAGCGAGATACTCAAATAAATGTAAACTTTGTTCCAGACTTTTAAATGATGATTTTAAAAGTTGGTTCCCTAAAATAAAAATCAAATAAAATTGGTTTATTTTAATGCAATTTTAGCTGAGTTTCTGTTTAATCTTTCTTGAAAGCCACAAAATCTAATAAAAAACACAAAACAATTGAACAAGATGCATTTAGAAAAATGGGATTCTCAAGGAGTAGAAACCAAACAAAGGGCAAAAGACAAAAACACATATGGTCTTATTTAAGTCATGTGTGCAATAAATATCTTATATGACCTATCTATGTCATGAATTACTTAATTAAATTTTGAATTAAATAACAAACAAAACAAAAAGTATAATAAACATAATTAAAAATCAAAATAGAAAAAGACAAGGGAAAAACAAAGGACAAAAAAAAATAAGAAATATCTATACTATATTATAAAGCATTTAAAAATTGTTTTTTAGGCATGAAATATTGTTTGTGATGCATATTATTTAAAATTCAAGATTACAAATAAATTATATGCAAGTATAAGTTATTAAAGCATAAATTTTTAATTTGTGTAATTAATTGTAGATATGCATAATAAAATATGGTATTAACATCTGGTTTCAAATGTAAAAAAATTTAAAATATAATTAAGATAATTGTTGAGTTATAACGAAATATTTAATTACTATCTAAAAAATTATATAATTAAACAAAAAATAAATTACATCGTTTTTAGATCTAATTAAATTATAAATAAAACATTGAATTAAAGAAATTACACAAAAAACGAGAACTTTAAAATAGTAAATTTGATACTAGTAGCTATTTTTTTTCCAATTGTTTATGATATTTTCAAATTTATATTTTATTTAAAAATAAAAATATTATTTTTTTTGTCAAAACCACATAAAAACGTATTAAATCGACATAGATAAAAAAAATAAAAAACATATTAAAATTGAGATATATCTTGATAGATTAATTTCTAATACAAAGAAACGTGTTACATTTAGTACGCCATGGATTACAACAAATATATGATCTTCTTATAACTTAATAAAAATAATAAATTTATATTACATTTTTGAGTATATATAACAAACTTCAAATGTCGACTAATCTCAGGACGACTAGCTGTTTTGCGGGTAGCTCGGAGTCACCGTATTTGTAACTCAATGACCACAAGAAGATTTCATATCTATAAGAAACGGATAAGTTCAAAACTCAATAAATTTCAAATTTAAAAGATCGAGTCCCGCAGATTTTTTCAATAAATTAATCATCGAACTTTCTCATTTTTAATAATTAAATTCCTAAATATTTTCTTTTGAATAAATAAACCATCAAAGTTTTAGAAATTGGTTACATACCTCAACACCCAACGTCGTTGCTCGTCTATACTTTCTAGATTAAATTAATGGAAAATAGGAAGAATCAAAAGGCAAATAAAACATATAAAAAAGAGCGAGATCAATGGAAGCAAGGAGCAACTGCATGGATGGACGGTGACCGAGAGTTGACGACAATGGGGTGGCGAGGGGGAGAAATGTCATTGGGTGCAAGGGGTTTGAATGACATAGGGTTTGGAAACTCAGCCATTAATAATTTCTCAGTTACCCCTTCCATTACATTTAAAACAAAAGATGCCCACCACAAATAAACCCTACCGTCCGCACCAAACCTGTTGCAGTGCTTCTATATCGAAGCTTACACCTGCTGCTCCAAATTTCAAGCACGAGATCTCCCATCAGCGGTATTTCTCCGTCATTGGCCAACCTTTCCTCTCCCATCTTCTGATATATTTCTTCCTTTATTTCTCATTTCAGATTTGTTAATAGTTGTCGATATGTTTTCATATTATTTTGCTAATAACTTTTCATATATGTTTCGTTGTTGCTTACAGATCTATTTACATAGATGTTAATATTGTACGTTCACCTCATTCTAATAGCAATGTTGGTTAAGAAATCACTGTTACATTTTGGTTTTAATAGAAATTTGTGTACAATTAAGGAATAGAGGATTACACCAATATAAAAATATGATTGGTTATAAAAGACGTAAGATGTAATGACTTGGGAAAATGTACTAAGTTGTTTTTATTAATAAAACAAATGATATAAAGTAAATTAAATAACTAATTATAAGGGTGTAAAATGTAATTTTTTTAATGAATTAAAAACTTTGAGATTTTCCGGGTAAAGTCCTCTTTTTGCACAAACTCCCATTTTTTGTGTAAAGTCTTTCTTGTAAACTTTAGCTATTTGAGGAAAATGGTTTTTAAGATGACTAAAAAACGAAATCATTTTAATTTATTGGCTATTTGTGTAAATTTCTCGTCTATTTCTCTATTTGTCTACCTACTTCTGCACCATCGACACAATCCCTTAGAGCCCCATTTCCTTGTATTTTTCTTCCTATTTCTTGAAAATTTTCAACCTCAGATTCGCTTGTTTGATTAAAGAGAAGGTACATATTGGGTCTTGGTGATGTAGACCTCACATGAGAACTTACACTCGATTGCCACTCTTCAAAAAACCTGGAAGTATTACAGATTGATAAAGGGAGAGAGAAACGACACATAGAAGATTGAAGAAAGTGAGAGATAAGATAGCATAGGTAAGATCGATGGGAAACTTGGGGAAGGAGATGATGGTACACAACAGTTAGAGGTGGTGGCGGTCTTCACTAGGAGATTGAGGGGAGAAGGGGTGGAGGAGGCAGCCGACAAGGCAGGGAGGACGTTATCTGGTTAGGATATTATGATTTTTCTATTAATATGTTTTGTATTTCTTTCTATTGTTTTATACTTGAAAATTTTAAAGGTAAAATATAAAAAAGTAAAAAGACCAAATTATCCCTGATTTAACAAACTTTTTCAACGTCTTTAGTCTCATACACGATAAAGGAAACCAAATAGAAATCACATGGACCAAAAAAACAGTTTTTAAAGACCAGAGACGAAAATCGTCATAAACAACAAACCACAAGGACAAAAATCATACTTTATTGTAAATTAAATGTTTAAGAGAGATAAACAATATTTTATTAAATACTAGAAGCGTATTCGTGCAATGCAGCGATATGCATCTAGATTTTAATGTTTCACTTTATAATACAGTTATGAGAATTAATGTTTTTATATTTAAATAAAATATACATTTGATGACCCATAAAAATTTCCATGCAAATCAACTGGGCCTCGATCTTCGTTCTTCCTGTTTCCATTTCTAAGGAGATTGAACAACTAATGCGGGGTATCCTGTGGTGTCATGGTGAGCTTAAAAGAGAAAAATCAAAGGTCTTCTGCAAGACTGTCTGCCTTCCTAAATCTGAAGGCGGGCTTGGTATTAAGAGCCTTACCAACTGGATTCTTGCCCTTATGGCCTCCCACACTTGGAGAATCCTTATTAATAAGGACTCTCTATGGGTTAAATGGATCCATTCATATAGACTTAAAGATCGAAATTTCTAGGACGCCCCGATCCACAGTGATGTTGGTTAGGGTTGGAGAAAGACCCTGGGCATGCGGGATAAGATACGAGACTTCATTGTCTCCCAGATTGGCGATGGCACTTCCATGTCTGTCTGGTATGATAACTGGCACCCTGCTGGCCCCCTCTGCCGGCTTATCTCTCCTCGTAATATCTTCAGCGTTAACCTCTCCCTCAATGCTTGCGTTAAGGACATTATCTGTCAGGGAAATTGGACTTGCCCACACCTGCGGGACAGTCCCAACCCCCTTTTTCGTGATTCTTCCCCTCCTGTGTCTCTCCCTTTCTGTCCTTGATAAACTCCTCTGGAGAAAAACGGATGGCCATCTCACTTCTTTCTCTGTCCATGAGGTTTGGCTCTGCATCCGCCCCAATGAGCAGGATGTCGGGTGACATCATATGATCTGGTTCTCCCAAAACAACCCAGACATGCTTTTGTTCTTTGGGTTGCCCTCAAGCAACGTCTGAAGACCCATGATAAGCTTCGGTTCTGGGAGGCCTATTCTAACCTGTCTTGTGCTTTCTGTCTTAACGGGCCTGACTCTCATCAGCATCTTTTTTTTGAGTGCCCATTTCCTAATCAAGTTTGGAATGACCTTAAGCCAAAGTTGAACCTCCCTATAATTTCGGATAACTGGACATATATTATCAGTATGTTCCAGCAAGCCACCAAATGTAAGACCGTTTGGTCTATCGTTCGTCATTTAGTGCTTGCTGGAACCATCTACCACCTCTTGCAGGAAATAAATAATCGCATGTTGAAGAATAAGAGAAGATTCTCTGACATGGTGGTCAAGAATATCTTTGATGATGTCTGGTCCAGACTGATTGACCTTACCATGAAGTCTTCCCCTAACGTTGTATGTGCTAAACTTGTCTGGAATCTTCCCTAGTGGTTGGTTCCTTTCCTCTCTCCTCCCCCCTTCCTCCTTTCTTCTCCTTTCCCTTTTCTAAGTTTTGCTCCCTTCTGGTGGTTGCTTCGATTTACTTCCTCCCGAGTGTTGTCCTTAGTTTTGCTTCCTGTTTTTACAAAAAAGTTTAGAAAATCCAAAAAAAATTGTCTTTACTTTCTTTTTTCTTGATTGGAGGGGCCCCCCCTCTATATCAAAATTTTTTTTTCTATGGGTATCAAATTAACAATTTAGAAATTCTCATTTTTTGTATAATTTTTTAGTATAATTTAATTTAGGTTTAAGAACGAAAAATTATTTTAAATCAATAATATAATGCTTTTTATAAATATTTTTTTAGTTCAATCTTTTTATTATAATTTAATTTGAGTTTCATGACGAATTAATTTATTTTAGGTTTAATAATATAATTTTTGTTATAAATATAATTATTAAATTTTGTGTTGAGTTAATGATTATGCTAATTATATTAGATTTTTTGTATTTAAAATGAGATGTTTATTTTGTATTTACTTATGTTTATCAGTTACTTATATGAATTCATATATATATTTTAAAAATTTGTATTAATGCACAATTACTTGTAATCTTGAATTTTTAAGAGTTTTATGCAAATGTTTTATAACATAACAAGAATGAGACTCGTGCAATGCAGCGAGATACATCTTGATTTTAATGTTCGTTTTATTCTTTGTTTTTGTCGATATAATACGGTTTTATGTGGTTTTGAGAAAGCGATAATGTTTTTATTTTTGAATAAAATATAATTTTGAAGATAAAAAATTTGAAATTATATCAATATTAGTATCAAATTAACTATTTAAAAGTTTTTGTGTTTTATGTAATTTCTTTAATTCATTTTTATATTTAATTTAATTTAAGTTTTATAATGAAGTAATTATTTTTAGTTTAATAATATAATTTTTATAAAGATAATAATTAAGTATTCTGTTAGAACTCAATGATTTTCATAATTATATTTTAGATTTTTTATATTTAAAATAGAGATGTTATCATGTATTTGATTATGTTTATCTGCACTTAGTGACATGAATTCAAAGATAAAACATTAATAAGTTGTACTTACATACAATTACTTTTAATCTTGAATTTTAAATAATATGTATTAATAAACAATATTTCATTCACAAAAAATGATTTTTTAAGAGTTTTTGTCAAATGACTTATAATATAGTATAGATATTGAATATTTTAATGATATGATTAATTGTTATAATCTTTAAAATAAGGTAAGTTGTTAGAGTTTGATTTATTTTTTTAGATATTTTAACTTTTGATCACATTCTCTGTAATCTCTTAAAAATAGAGAATTATAAGTTAAAATCTCTATAAAAGATTTACATTTAGCTCCAACGTATTAGAAATTTCAACATTAATTTTATTAAAATATTAAATAATTTTATAATTAGAATACACTTTTAAAAAATCTTATATAAAATAATAATAATTCAATATCATTGATAGTAATGAATAAAAAATTCATTTCTCTTTTCTCAAATCAAGTTTGAGAGAATATTTTAAATTTGAAGTTTTCCCTGTTTTAGCAGACAACTAGAAGGGTATTCGTATAATGCAGTGAGATACATTTTGATTTTAATATTTTATTTTATTATTTATCTCAGTCAATGTTATAATATGATCTTATGTGATTTTGAAAAAGTAAAGATGTTTTTATTTTTCAATAAAATATAAATTTAAAGATATCATAAAAATTTGAGAAAAATATATCGATATTAATATCAAATTAACTATTTAAAATTTCTCATTTTTTGTGTAGTTTTTTAATTCAATTTTTTATTATAGTTTAATTTAGGTTCAATAACTAAGTGGTTTATATTTGATTTAATAATATAATTTTCTTATAAAGATAATAATTAATTATTTAGTTAGAATTCAATAATTATTTTAATTATATTTTAGATTTTTTATATTTTAAAATGAGATATTTATTCTCTATTTGATTATATTTATCCGCAGTTAGTTACACAAATTCAAATATGAAGCTTTAATAAGTTGTATTTACGCATAATTTACTTGTAATCTTAAATTTTAAGTAATATGTATCAATATACAGTACTTCATGCATAAAAAATTGTTTTTAAGAGTTTTTATCAAATGCTTTATAATATAATATAGATATCCAATATTTATTGGATTAAAATAAAGAACAAAAACTTTATATTTTTATTTTTTAAAGAATTTATTAAAAATGTTATTTTCGTCTTTTAATTTACCGCTATATCTATTCATTATATGATGGAATAAAAGAATCACGTCGTCATCTAGCCACCATCCATTATTTCCGAAAAACAAAGTCTCGTTTGAGAGTGGGTGAATTGCGTTTCTTACCAATTTCCGTGATCTTGATGTGTTAATCAACTATTACAATTCAAATAAACTAATAATATCGTATTTGATAAAAATACACAAAAAAACAGGTGTAATGGTTATTTTCATACTTTTGACTTCTGTTTCTTTATTTATATTTCCTTAACTTTTCATTTTATATCGTTTACATAATCTATACTACCTTATAAACCAAATTTATCAAAAGTTTTAAAAACAATTTTTAATGCACAAGGTACTTTACATTTATGCACAAAGTCTTAAAAAGAACTCATAATGCATAGTACTACTA
Organism: Cynara cardunculus var. scolymus; assembly: GCF_001531365.2. NCBI lineage: Eukaryota > Viridiplantae > Streptophyta > Magnoliopsida > Asterales > Asteraceae > Cynara > Cynara cardunculus. The sequence continues at coordinate 2,965,246 of NC_037541.1, forward strand.
CTTTATTCATTCAATCTTAAAATCTCTTAATCTACAATTAAAATAACATATAGTACAAGTTACCAATGCACATTATTACCTTTTCTTTTCATGTTCCCAATATACTTTTGACACATTTCACTCATGTATTCACCCTCTCATACCTCCATGTCTTCTCCCCATCCCCTAAGGTGAGATTCAAACTGATATTCACAATGGTTATTAAAAGTTCTCTCATTCATCTTCTATTCAATTGCTCTAAAACTCTCAGTCTCGCTCTCAATCTCTTGATTCATTGGTCTTGGTGTAAATCGAACACATTTGTGAAGTCATTTAAATATGTTGGATTTTAAATATATTGGATTTTAAACTGTCATACAATTTTTTTCATCGATAGACTGTAATTGGAACCATAACTCTTATTTATTCAAATTGTATTAATATGTAAAGACCAAATGTAACTTAATTATATCATCGTTAAATCTTCTCTAATAGAACCAGTGAAACTTCAAAATCGTTAAAATTCACAGCTCCCGCCACATTACACGGGTAGACACTAGTTTAAATAAACACATATGAATTTCCTTGGTGTATTATATATGTCACAAAAAATGCTATTCCAAAAGGGGCTCAAAACAGAAAAAGAAGGCTCCATGGCTAAATTTCAACACTCAACAAATAAGTTGTTAATTTCATGATATTGATACATACATTTATACCTATTTTTTAATTAAAAAATAAATATATAACCATAACCAATCAATTTTGATCTAACCTAAGAGTCAAAGGCAATAATTATCATTTGGACTTGGCATCAATAAATACAAAATCGCTTTTTCCATTGTTTTCTTAACCTTTTTTTCTATCTTTAATTTCTTGTCATTGAACACGTTTCTAGAATTTAACAACATGCCTTACATCATTAGAAATAATACAAAATACGACTTTCGTCCCTGGGGTTTGGAAATTACGATTTTTATCTCTATAGTTTGGAAATAGTTGTTATTTTCATCCATAAGGCTAATTCTTATCTTTAACATGTACAATTAATTATAAATTATAAATTATATCAATGAAGATCGTAATTTCACAGACACAAAGATGAATATAGCAGTTTTTAACAAACTATAGAGACGGATAACGTATCTAATTAGAACATGTATTAGCGAGAAAATAGTCTTATTAGACGATGAAAGTAATGGTGTCTTTGGTACGTGGACAAGACTGTTAACAAGACCGGACGACCGAGATTGGGGTAAGCAATTGAAATAATTGTCAAAAGTTAGGGTTTTAATTTAACAGAGATAGTTAATAATTAATAAATATTGTCCCATTTATTGGATGGAACAAAAAAAAAGAAAGATTTCAGTACAACTCACACTACAAAACAAATGAGTTTACCCACAAAAATCACTTTGGAAAATTTATGTCGGTGATTACTGACGGATCACCCAGAGAATAGCAATGGTTTGGTAGAATCCATTGTTTTTTTTTTTTTTGAGAAAATACCAATGGATTACCTAGAGAATCGTTGGATAATCTGTTACTGATTAATAATCTGTTACTGATTTGAATTACCCACAAAAAGTTTATCCACCAACTTTTGTGACGATTTTATGACTAATCATCCTTTAGCAACAGATTTTCCAGGAAAGTCTTCCATCTAGTAGTGTCAATCTTACCTATCCTATCATATCCTATCCTAGTAGAAAGTTGCGCCAAATGTGAGAAAACACGTTTTTGTTCTATCATATGCCATGTTATCGGCAAATGAAGCTTCGATTAGAAGAACGGTTATCTCTAATTTAGAGGGAAAACCCCAAGTATCATTGGTTCCAGAATAGGTTTTTATAGGAACTTATAGAATGATATTAAAATATGTTGAATAAAATGATGAGAAACAATGAAAATCGAAAAGCGGAACATTCCGGATGTCCACAAGGTAGGCTATTGTGGACGTCTACGAGACCATAATTCGTCTTTACATCCATTTTTCGTTCCATGGGTGCAACGAGTACAATCTTCAAAGTTGGTATTATCATGTTGCATACAGGGGCACGATAACGTACCGTACCAAGTGATAACTTGATCTTGTAAGTACTTTGTAACTCCCGAGTGTTCAATTTGATCTTTTTCCATGTGGGCATATACATACTACTATACTGATAATGATGGTTGTTCTTTACACATACAAAACCTTTGTTTTCACATTGTTTTATTGGTTTGATGTTCAAGATAGCTGGAGATATTTGTCAACATCATATAAGAACTCTGCAAAAAGATTCACATTGTGATTAGGAGAGTCAGCTCAACTGAGAAATAAAATTACCAGATTTTGTGGCTCCTACTTACAGGTTGACATTTCGAGTCTCTTCGGTCCTATTAAGGATTTTTTCCAGCTATTAATATTCAGGGTTAAAAATTTGCCGTGGTACGTGTAAGCTGGCTTGACCACCCAACCCTAGGAAACCTTAGGAGCCACAGATAGGGCACGATAACCAATTTCATCTGAGGTTCTCAATGGTATGAGGCATAGTGTGGAGGTGAGATCAAACATCAAGCTTTAGGAGCCACGTTGATGCCACAACGTTTTTCAAGACGTGACTTGTAATGGAAGTCATATATCATATGTATCATTACAAACACACATGCGATTTCCACTATTATTCAATAAGTCGACGATATCAAACAACTGGAATTATGCTATACACTACAAGTAAAAATGTAAGATACCAAAAAGATAAGAAAACTCAATTTTATCACGTTACAAAGATTGTAACATCGGGCTATGACATACAACAAGCTAGCTTAATTAACACGAAGTCAAACATGAGTTTTGAGTCAAGACAACCGTCACAACAAGAACAAGCTTTTTAAAGCCACGGTTTAATCACGTATTAGAAAGATCCTTTTTTGAGTTCTACTGTATTTTTTTTATTAACCTGGATATCCAACCCGCTATGCGAGCCGCCTAATCCCAAAGCGACCACCTGTTTTGCAGATAGTTCAGAGTCACTGCATTTGAACCTCCGTGACCACAAAGGGATTTTTATTCCTCATTGAATTTGAACCTGCGACCTCCTGGTACTTTTGACCTTTAGGAGCCAAGCTCGAACCAATCAGGCACCACCCTTGTAGTTAGTTCTACCCCATACTTCTAATACTGAAAACAAATGTATTAGTACATATAGTTATAAATTGTAATGTAATTAAAAGATGAAAGCCACGAGGGAGGAAAGGATAAGGGAAGTGCCAAAAAGTCGCAGGTTATAATAAACAATCAAAATCAATATCAAGAGGTATCTTTCACAATTGGAAGTAGTTGTAGCCCAGTTCACATTGAACAAAGAGCATATGCCAATTGGATGACGCTTAATCTCATATTAAATATCTTCTCATTACTATAAACAATATTTAAATTTAAAATATAATATTGTATTAAATACAACACCAAATCAAAACAAATGCACAAGTAAATATAACAAAAATGTATGTTTTTTTACAAAAATACTTATAATAAGTCAGAAGGGTTTAACTTATTCAAAAACTTCTCAAACACCCCCGTTGACTAATTTTTGTATACAAAAAAAAAAAAAAAAAAAACAGTTGTTTCAAATAAATGAAATTTTCTGAATAAACTTTTGGTTTTTTAGAATACCGCTATCATGGGTTTTATTTTTTCCGATTATTAACTTAGTAAATAATGTGTAGTGTTAGTTTCAAAATAATAAATGCGAAATTTTACTGGTCATATCGTCAAATTAAACTTCACTATACCGTTATAACATATGTAATCATATACAGAGGTATGATCCGTTTGGCACGAGAGTTTATCAACTTATATATTTTTTTGAACTCAATTTACATCTAATTATCCGGTTTATAAAACGAATGGTTATTATTCAAGATTTAATATTAACAACATTTACATTTATTATATTTGTGTTTTTTTTAAGATAAACATCGTAACACACAAGGACCGGTCGGAAGTTCTACCAGTGCTAATATTACGTCACTCAGACATATTTATTGTTGTTTCTATCAATTAAATCACTAGGATTTTCTTTTCATAGTATCCTATGAAAACTACATTAAAATCATGGATAAATTGATGATTGTATCTAAATTGATAGTAATATAAAGTTGTGTTACAAGATTCATATATTTTAGTTTAAATTAAGATATTTGACAATTGATTAAGCCATTTTTTAATCTATATATAAAACAAAACCAATTATTGTCCAGAAGCAGCATTATTTATACGGTTATCTAAGGGGTTGTTTGTTTACCTTTTAATAGTTAAATTAATAGACAGTCTCTGAATCATTAAGAGGTGAATCTTGTTTGGCAAAAAAAAAATATGCCTCTTAATGGCTCTAAAACCCTTTGAATGATTTTGTATCATGGGTCTCCTTTAACCATTCAGCATCCTAATTCCATTGTAAACAATTACAGAGCAATTATATTCTATTTTGCATTATATCATAAGAGCATTCTAATCATTCTACACCAAACCATTCAACAATTGCCAAACAACCCCAAAGAATGTATTATTCGAATAGTTTAATAAATTAATATTGATGAAATGAAATAAAACCCTCTCTTTTCAGATTTGGCTTTATTTCACATTTGCCTGCACGTCCCTTAGACTATTCAATTGCCCATCTGTCACCATTTTGGACCCCATATAATTCATTTGGATCAACCTCATTCTTTCACCACCTTCCTCCATCTCTCTCTCTCTCTCTCTCTCTCTCTCTCAAGTTCTGCCATTGATTCATTCCAGCCATCAGCTAGCCATAGTAACTGTATATACATACATATCCAAGTATATATATATATACACACATACAAACACAGAAAAGAAAGAAGGTGGTCGATCTGTGTCAAGAAAGATTTGGGAGCTAATAGATCATGGAAGTCGGATTTCATCCGTTCACTATTCATCAAGAAGACAACCAAAACTCACCGGAAAACAGCGATGATTCACCGGCTTCCGCTCTGTTCTACGACACCAAAGCAACATCTACATCCTCTCCTAAACGAAGGTCAGCCAAATTCTACCACAAAACACACACACACACATACTTTGATTCACTATTACATACGTTAATTCTTGGATTTCACAGCAGACGAGGGACACAGAAAAGGGTGGTGCAGGTACCGATCAAAGACGTTGAAGGATCTCGTTTAAAGGGCGAGACGAATGCTCCGCCGTCTGATTCTTGGGCTTGGAGAAAGTACGGCCAGAAACCCATCAAAGGATCTCCTTACCCAAGGTATCTGTTCTTCCATAAATTGATCATGGAATCAATCAAGATTAACCTCATCTCAATATGTGTAAATCAAGGGTGAAAACAAGAATCCAACTAGGGGTTTTGAACAAATCAAACATGATACTGTTCAACAAAATAGCTGTAGAAATCCAATTATATCATAAGCTAATGAAATCTGTACATATTTTCACTGAATTTGATCCATGCTCATGATTTCAAAGCTTCTCATCTTAAATTCAAGTGTCTGTGTCTTCTTCTCCTTTTTGTCAGCACATGAGTTTTAATTTATATTTACTGATAACTAATCAAAATTATTGCAGTGAAATTTTTAGTAAATCATATTCTATTAAAAATGTGTAATTTTTCATTAAATTAAACATAATTTTAAATCTTATCGTCTTAATTTGATGTGTTTTTTTTTCTATTTCTCCTTTTTGTTGTATTAATTTGCTCATTTTGAAACAAAAACAACGCATAATTTTTTATTAATTTTAAAAATACTGCACCAAAATTGTAATCAGATCATATTGATACTAAGTTGTGTAAATTGTTTGTTTAAATTAAATCCATCGTAATAATTTTAAATTGTATTTTCTCAATATATATTTATTTTGTGAAAAACCCATATATATATATATTTTATACAAATATTTTTTTTCTATTTATTTTTTTTAAGAATTTAAAATACAATCGAATATGTATGTGATCTGTGGAGAGTGGTTAAATTAAAACAGATTTAATTAATAATATTAACAAGCCTCAATTATTTGTTTTTGGCAGGGGGTATTATAGGTGTAGTAGCTCCAAAGGTTGTCCAGCAAGAAAACAAGTAGAAAGGAGCCGGACGGACCCTACAATGGTGATGGTGACATATTCGTGTGAGCACAACCACCCTTGGCCGGCATCTAGAAACAACAATCATCACCACCACAATGCACCAGCGTCACCTCCGTCCACCACCACCACCGAACCAGCCACTTCCAACATCGATGACCAAGTGGAAGTAGAACCGCCAACCTTCACTAGGCAATCCGAGCCCGAGCTTGAGCGTGAACCTGAACCTGAACCTGACCAAAAGTTCACAAGCCTCGAAGTGGGATCATGTGGGCCATTCGCAGCAACCACGGACCAATACAGGTGGTTCTCAGACTTGGACTCCACTTCATCAACCATGCTCGAAAGCCCCTTAATGGCTAGGGACATAGTCGAAGATAGCGACATGGCGATGATCTTTTCGATTAGAGAAGACGAAGAGTCCTTTTTCGCCGATCTAGGCGAACTACCGGAATGCACGACGGTTTTCAGGCGGAAAGTGGTGGAGGAGCACCGCCGGAACTTGGCTCCATGGTGTGGTACCACCGGGTGATGACGTTGCAAGAATCAATAAGTAATTACAGAGAAAAATGTCACCTAACAAATTTGTCTTAACTGTGGGCAGGTATATGTAAAACTCCAAGATTTGCATACAGTGCGGCTAAAGATACCGAAAGAAGCAATTTTTAAAATCTTTCCATATTTGAATTTCTTTTTTTTTTCTTTTTATTATTAATTTCATTAGATATTCCAAGATTTCAGTGTCATGAAAAATAAATAAAAAAATGGGAAAAAAAATGTTATTGGGGAGAAATATGTCTCGATATGTGCGTAGTTAAGCATTCTATTGGCCATGCCACTTTAACCAAAGTTGAAGATAGATCGATCGTTTGCAATTTCTTTATTTATAATTATATTATTACCATGTGATTCAGGATCCATTTTTTATTTAATCTGGATATTTATGCGAGCCGATTAATACCAAGACGACCACCTGCTTTGTTTGTATTGCGATAATGGAAACCCTAAGGTATCCCTGCTCGATTCTCCACCAAACCATATATTACTTCTTGAGCCCTTACGGTTTTTACTCTTCATGGTGGCTCATATAATTCTCGATCTTCAAACAAGAGACAACGTCCATATTGCAACCATTACGATCATCTAGGTCACACCAAAAGCTACATGTTTCAGGTTTAATGGTTATCCAACCCTCCTAAGCATCCTCCAATGGCTACCCTTGTTCGATCGTATGGCTTTCACTCTCACATTTTATCCATGCATGGACATCAATTCTAGTGCATCAAATCATATATGTTTTTCTCTTCCATTATTTCATTCTTTCACAATACACCTCCTAAATTTCCAGTTTAATTACCATCATTAATTGCAACAAAATTGGGTTTATAAGACACTCTCAATCTCTAAGTGTCATAATAGACCACTTTATAGGACTTAATTTATAGGACCAAAATATAAAGCGTCATATCTAAATGTGTTGTAATAAGTTTATATGACGCTTTTGGGGGTCTTAACAAGTTTTTTAGAACATTTTTAACACAAAGCGTCGCATTAGCAACTTTATAGGACGCTTTTGAGAAATTGTTTTATAAACTCAATTTTTTATAGGATACTAGTTTTTATATGACAGTTTATCAAATAGTGTCCTATAAAGTTGATAATGGGACGTTTTATATTAAAAATGTCCTAAAAACATATTACGACGTCAAAAAACGTCATATAAACTTATTACAACACCTTTAGATATGACACTTTAGTTTTTTGGTCCTATAAACTAAGTCCTATAAAGAGGTTTATTAGGACGCTTAGAATTTGGGAGTGTCCTATCAACCCGATTTTGTTGTAGTGTTAGCAGTAAACTTTTTGAATTGTCACATCGTGATTTAGGGGACCTTTTTCACTGCAACAAAATAGAGTTTATAGGACATCATCAATTTTAAATCGTCCTCGTCTTTATATGACTCAATTTATATGACCACAAGATAAAAGATCATATCTAAAGACATTGTAATAAGTTTATAGGACACTTTTCAGCATTTTAACAAGTTTTATAGGACATTTTTAATATAAAGCGTCTCATTACCTATTTTATAGGACACTTTTAAAAAAGTGTCGTATAAACTCATCTTTTTATAGGATAGTTGTTCTTGTAAGACATTTTTTCAAATAATGTCCTATAAAATAGTTAATGAGACGTTTTGTATCAAAAGTTTTCTATAAAACTTGTTAAGACGTTCAAAAGTGTCATATAAACTTATTACAACGCTTTTAGATATCACACTTCATTTTTTTTGTTCTATAAATCAAGTCCTATAAAACAGTCTAGCAGGACACCTTCAAATTGGTGGTGTCCTATAAACTCAATTTTGTTGTAGTGTTTCCACACCAACACATACAAGAGTGCCTTACTTTTTTCACCGTTGTTGATGAACTTATGTGTCGCACATGGTTATATGTTAAGAAACATGAAAATGTTGACTTACTATTATGTATGTTAACGTTTCTTTCATTAATTTGGTTCAATGACTTCTCACATCAATTTTGTTATGGTCCTATTTTCGTTCTGATAATGGAACCTGAAACGTTGTTGTCAAATGAAACTCAAACTTGGTTCAAACCTTAAGGAATCATTCATCGTCAAGATTCTGTCAAATCTCCACAACAGAATGATGTCGTCGAACGCAAACATCACAATGTATTTGACCTCGCACACACCTCACATTCGCAAGCACATTTATCCATTTCCCTTTGGAGTGCTAAATGCGTTCTCCTGACTGTATTATGTATTATATCATTAACAAATTTAATGCTTATACTGAATCTATGTAACAAAAACTCCGTGAAAATTGGGTTTATAAGACGCCCCCAATCTCTAAGCGTCCCAATAGACCGTTTTATAGGACTTACTTTTTATGACCGAAATATAATGCGTTATATCTAAAGATGTTGTAATAAGTTTATACGACGCTTTTGGGCGTCTTAACAAGTTTTTGAGAACATTTTTAATACAAAGAGTCACATTAGCAACTATATAGGGCACTTTTGGGAAAGTGTCCTATAAACTAAATTTTTTATAGAACATTTGTTTTTATATGACAGTTTTTCAAATAGTGTCTTATAAAGTTGCTAATGTGACGCTTTATATTAAAAGTGTCATAAAAAACTTATTACGACGTCAAAAAATGTCATATAAACTTATTACAACGCCTTTAGATAGGACACTTTATTTGTTTTGATCCTATAAACTAAGTCCTATAAAGAGGTCTATTAAGACGCTTATAACTTGGGAGTGTTCTATAAACCCGATTTTGTTGTAGTGACATAAACAATCGTCAATACAAATGCACCAAACTAAAAGTTATTGTAATAATTAAAGATTAACACTTGTAAAAATAGGAAAATGGTTTAGTACTATCCAGTTTTGAATCGTGGTCAGTTGTGGGAGATAAGGATCATGAGAAGCAGTCTATTTTTGAAAGTACTTAAGGGGGTGTTTGGGATTGCTTATTTGAAATAACTTATGCTTTTCTATAAAAGTATTTATCAACTTATTGTAAGTCAGAAGAGTTTAACTTATTTAAAAACTCTTTATTATCGGTTTGACACTGGTATAAGTTGTTTATACAAATCATTCAGAAGTGCTTATTACTAATGTCACAGTGTAATAAGTCAATAAGTTGTTTTTATAAGCAATCTCAAACACCCCTAACTAGAAACTCAACAAGATCCGATGAAACGAAGTTAATGCATATCTATAAATTTTGAATTTTATTTCTTGGAATATTCGAAAAAAATAGTTTCACCTACTATCAACGAAAACCATGTGCTTCATCATCAGAATGTCAATTGAAGTATTTGACTTTCAAGCAAAAATTGGCTGGATCCATTTCATTTAGGCATATCAATTATTTGTTAGTTATAACACATCATTTGCATAATTACAATAAAAATAATGATGACGACAACGACGATGATGATAATTTAATCGTCTTAATGATCATCAACTTTCACAGGGTCATATAACTACCTCCACCGTCAACAACCACTATCCACTGTGCATCGCTACTATCGCCACCACATTTGTCGAAGAGAAAAGTTAATGTATGAATTAAGAGTCTAAAAGTATTATAAAAATAGGTAAAAGCTTCGAGGTTGATAAGATTTTTTTTTGAAAAATATGAACGTATAATTGATCGTTTTTACACTACAACAAAATCGGGTTTATAGGACACTCCCAATTTCTAAGCGTCCTAATATACCTTTTTATAGGACTTAGTTTATAGGAACAAAAAAAATAAAGTGTCCTATCTAAAGACGTTGTAATAAGTTTATACGACGTTTTTTGACATTGTAATAAGTTTTTTATGACACTTTTAATGTAAAGTGTTCCATTAGCAACTTTATAGGACACTATTTGAAAAACTGTCATATAAAAACAAGTGTCCTATAAAAAATTGAGTTTAAACATTCTCAAATGTGTCCTATAAAGTTGCTAATGTGACACTTTGTATTAAAAATGTCCTAAAAAACTTGTTAAGACGTCCAAAAGCGTCATATAAACTTATTACAACACCTTTAGATATGACGCTTTATATTTTTGGTTCTATAAAGTGTCTATTCACTACCTCAAAATGTCACTTAGGCAACAAATGAAAAATGTTGCCTAAGAGGAGTTTATATGTTGCGTAAGGCTAAGGCAACAAACCCGTGTTGCTTAAGCAATGTTGCCTTCTCAATGTTGCATAAGAACCAAGGCAACATATGCAAACAGAATATGTTGCCTAAGCGGGCTTCTTAGGCAACACACAAAAGGTTATGTTGCCTAAGTGAAAAACATATGTTGTTTTAGATATCAACTTARACAACATACTTTATCTGAATATGTTGCCTAAGATATCACCTTAGACAACATACTCTATCTGAATATGTTGCATAAGATATCAGCTTAGACAACATACTCTATCTGAATATGTTGCATAAGATATCAGCTTAGACAACATACTCTATTTGAATATGTTGCCTAAGATATCAGCTTAGACAACATACTCTATCTGAATATGTTGCCTAAGATATCAGCTTAGACAACATAGTCGATCTGAATATGTTGCCTAAGATATTAGCTTAGACAACATACTACATTTAGATATGTTGCCTTCGAACTGTAATTAACATAATATAATATTTCTTTTAGGCAACATTTATATTGTTTAATTGTTGCCTAACATTTTTGTGTACCATGATGCAATTATTTTCTTGCACACTTTCTACAAATGAATCTCAAACAAGCAAACAAACAACCAAATGTTGTATACAAACAACTTTTATAACCAAACAAAATTAATAAATTCAATAATTGAAAGATAATTGTTTTTTCCTAAATAAGTCTAAAGGTAGGCAACAAGTTCAATAACACAAATTGTTTTCCATGGACCACTTAARAGGAAGACGTTTATTTTCATTGTTAGCAATGTTTCTCTTAATCGTCTTTCCGGTGATAATTCATCTTCTTGCCTTCTTTGTAACCGGTTCTTCCATCGGTTCCACTTGGGTGCGGCGACAATTGATACGTATATCTAGAGAAAGTGACCCATTAGTAGGTGTACTCGTCTCTGATGACGCCGGTGTAGTTGGTGAGTTCAAAGACGGAAGGTACAATTGGCRTTGGACGGAAGGTGTACTCGTCTCTACCGAGTCACCCTCTAGGCGTGCCGTAGTCCGCCCCAAGACCGACGTCTTCGCTAAATTAAACGCTTGAGTTCTTTTTGGAGGCATATTGATCTACAAAAAACARTGTCTAATATGTTTAATAACAATACTATTGAATACCAAACAGAAACATAACAATACTATAGAAAAATCTGTTTTGAATACCAAACAAAAACATAACAATACTATACAATACTATAACTCTACGATGGTTAATGGTTGGATATTGTAATCAAGTCAACGTGGAAGATGTTGCCATGACAAATGAATCAATACATGTGCCAACTGTGAGTAGGTTACATAACAAAGATTGCAGCAACATGTTCTCATCCTATGGACCCACTATGCAAGTAATATATATATATATAACACACACACACATCTGTTGGATATATATACAGAACACACACACATCCTACTAATTTACCAAGCAACATGTTCTCATCCTATGGACCCACTATGCAAGTAATATATATATATATATATATATATATATATATATATATAACACATCTGTTGGGTATATATACAGAAAACACACACATCCTACTAATTTACCAAGCAACATGTTCTCATCCTATGAACCCACTATGCAAGTAACATATATATATATATATATATATATAACACATCTGTTGGGTATATATACAAAAAACACACACATCCTACTAATCTACCAACCAATAACCAAACAGAAAGTTATCAGAACTAGCAAGATAGAACTACAATAACCAAACAGAAAGTTATATGACTAAACCAAACAATAACCAAACAGAAAACAGAGAATGACAAAACTGATTTTAGGAAAGTTATATGACTAAACCAAACATTTACCTGGTTCATGATAAAGTAGAACCTAGAGAAGCGATATCGATGGAGAGAGCTTAGAGGCCAGTGAGAAATCGAGAATCGATGGAGAGAGCCGAGAGGAATCGATGGAGAGGGCGAGAGAGCCGAGAGGAATCGATGGAGAGAGCTAGAGGAATCGATGGAGAGTCACACAGGAATCGATGGTGGGTTTCTTMTTTTTGTTATAAGAGGGAAGAAGGTGGGTTTTTTTTTTGGTAGGGATTTGGGGAAAAATTAGAGGGAAATTGAAATTTTAGGGGAAAGGGTTTTGGAGGGAAAGAAGGGTTTTAAAAAAAATCTGATTTAATTTTTTTCTTTTTTTGTGTATTTCTTTAAAWTTGGTGGGGTTTTGGAGAAAAAAGAGGGAAATTAAAATTTTAGAGGGAAGGGTTTTGAAGAAAAAGTGGGAGATTATATTTGGTAATGTATATATATAACTTATAATGTAATGTAAAAAAATAACAGTAATGTTGTTGATTAACAGAGTTGAATAAGAATGACATAAGTAACTTAAAATTTGTTTTGAATTTTAAATCCAAAATTTTAATTTATTATTATTATTATTATTAT
>NC_037541.1:2978624-2994395 GCF_001531365.2 Cynara cardunculus var. scolymus
GCCCAATACGGTCCATTAAAGCAAATACGATCAATTAATGTCCAATACGGTTCATTAAGGCCTAATACAGTCAATTAAAGCAAATATGGTCCATTAAAGGCCCAATACGGTCCATTAAAGCAAATACGGTCCATTAATGTCCAATACGGTTCATTAAGGCCTAATACAGTCACCTTGGAAGTATCAATTTGTTTACCTTAAGCAACATAGAAACAAGAATATATGTTGCCTAAGTATATTGAGTTGAATTTTTAATTTTTACCTTAGGCAACATATAAATAGGAATATATGTTGCCTAAGTAAACTTTGTTGGATTTATGTTTTTTTACCTTATACAACATAGTATAAGAATATATGTTGACTAAGTAAATTTTGACGGATTTCAAAAAAAATATGAGTATCCAACATTGAACTAAGGCAACGTAGGCTAATATGTTGCCTAGGATACAAGTAGGCAACATTGAATTATTTATATGTTGCGTTAGGTGACACTTAGGCAACATAGAACCATATGTTGCATTAGAGGAAACTTAGGCAACATATAATAGCCTTTGTTGTCTTAGTGTATCTTAAGCAACATAGGCAATTTACATTTGTTGTCTAAGACAACATTTGGTGTAGTGATTGAGACGCTTAGAGATTGGGGGTGTCTTATAAACTCAATTTTGTTGTATTATTACTTTATGAACCGAACACGATAAAAGATTTGATCATTCAAATTCCCTCGTATTCCGTAAGAATATGGGAGCCAAAGGCCCTCTGGGAATCGTTGTGCCAATCACACGATACATATTAAAAGTACTTCGTTTGTGGGTTTTAATTTGCTTAGATTCTAGAATTCTATGGGAATAAAAATGGGTATGAAAATGACAGAGAATGAAAATGGAAGGCATTTAGGGCATTTATAGTTGTAACCCTAAATTAGTATAGTTCTCTCTGCACCAAGGGGCATTGAATTCTCCTTCAATCTGTCAAGAACATTGTCATACTATATGTATTATACATGTTCTTCAACTCATGAAGTCTTTGAAACGAAGGGATTACACATCAAATAGTTGAAAATCGACACATGTCGTTTACATCGCCCTTAAAACCGCTGGTACCCTCAACCCTAGTTCATGTTCGAATAACGCATTGAGGGCCAAACTCTGCGGCCTCTTTAACCGTCAATGAATCCCAAGATCTGAAGCAATGCAATAAACAGTTGTATCATGTCGATATAGAGCATGGCTGCGGCCATGATGTATTGATCGTAGCTGCAGCGTTTAATCATGTTATCCGTATCGTATATGATGAATCCACAGTATATAAGTGCTATCACAAATGAGATTATCATCCTCACTAAGCTTCCCATTGGGAAAAAGATCTGTTTCACACAACAACAAAAACAACCAATCAATTGTGTTATATGTGTTTTAAACTGAATTATCATCCTCACTTGGCTGAATTTGTGCATAAGATACCTGAATCATGCTGAAAAGCAACACCAAAATGAGTGTGACGAACAAAAATGGCCCAAGGAAGTTGAAGTCATATCCTCTTTTAGCTGCCCAGAAAGTGAAGAGGGTGAGACTGACCACCAACACGGTGGTCAAAATACTAGCCTCCAGTATCACCTTCCCTGTAAAAATAAGTATTTAAACAAGTTTAGGGCTTATAATTATGATACACTACAACAAAATCGGGTTTATAGGACACTCTCAAATTCTAAGTGCTCTAATAGACCTCTTTATAGAACTTAGTTTATAAGACCAAAAAAATAAAGTGTCATATCTAAAGGTGTTGTAATAAGTTTATATGAGGTTTTTTGACGTCATATAAAGTGTCCCATTATCAACTTTATAAGACACTATTTGAAAAATTGTCCTATAAAAACAAGTGTCCTATAAAGACACTTTCTCAAAAGTGTCCTATAAAGTTGCTAATGCGACATTTTGTATTAAAAATGTTCTAAAAAACTTGTTAAGACGCCCTAAAGCGTCATATAAACTTATTACAATACCTTTAATATATGACATTTTATTTTTTTGGTCTTATAAACTAATTTCTATAAAGAGGTCTATTATGACACTTAGAATTTGGGAGTGTCCTGTAAACCCGATTTTGTTGTAGTGATAGTCAATATTTGAATCAAACCGAAAAAAGTATTCGCATCTCTTCACTTACCGTTGGAAAACACACAAGAAACCCCAACCATAATCGAAAACCCAATCGTAAACAAGCCCAACATGATCATATTTACAGGGTGACGCTCCAGAACACATTGCATCACAAGGCCAACTGTGAATTTCACCAAAACAAATAAACAAAAGAGTTGCAGAAGGGTATTGCATATATTAATGGCTTCTTCCAAAAAGAACACAGAAATAGTTTAGAGCGAAATCCTTACTTATCATCGTAAAAATGGCGATGATGATGTAGACGAGAAAACCCGTTCGAGTATGAAAAAACTGGTTAATTCGTGGAGTCACGACTACTATACTGGCCACGAGAACTGTTAAAAGCAATTGTAATGTCAAGATTGAATACACTTTTCGAATGAACCCCCAACGCAGTTGGGGATCTTCGTTTTGTGACGGATAATGCTTCTGGGCTTCGATATCGAATTCCTGCTTCCCCATGATTATATTTCTTGAAATTAATCGGTATTCTGATCTATAATACGTCTGTATGTACAGTATATACGATGATAAATGTTCCTACTGATGATTATGAAAATATATTTATCGAGCAACCACTGTGATTGATGAATGTATGGAATGTTATGACGCTGGATCAACCACAGGAGGTAGAGATAAATATATATTTTCTCTTTTGAGGAAATCAGACAACCAGGGTTCTTGTTCTTGACGAACTTAATATGTTCTTGATGGGTGTAAATATAGAAAGTTTCTGTTAGAACAGTTAATTTATGGTGCGGAAATCATTCTTGAACCGTCACTGATTGTCACGTAGTGAAGATATCACGAACTATGTCCATGGATAAGTTTCTATATTTAGAAGCCATATTTGTCCATTGATAACTTCCTATAATTATAAACGTAATTGCAGGAAATGTAAAAATAATGATGTTAACTACAAGGGTGGTGTCTGATTTGTTTGATCTTGACTTCAAAAGTTAAAAGTACTAGGAGGTTCCAGGTTCAAATCCAAAGAGGAATAAAAATATCTTTGTGGCCATGGAGGTTCAAATGCGGTGACTTTAGACTATCTGCAAAGCAGGTGGTCGTCCTGGAATTAGTCGGCTCGTATAACGGGTTGGATATAAAAAAAATATGATGATGTTTTTAATTAATTTTAGATGGGTTCAAGATTACTTTATTCAAATGAATTTTATTAAAATGTACCCTTCATGAATTGGTTAATTATGGTAACTTTTTTTTTATAACTTTTTAAAATTTAAATCAATACATATGTAATTTTATATGATATTTTTTTATATATAACTACGATTTAATGTAATGATTAATATATATTTACTTCATAATAAGCTCGTTTTACATGTATTCGATTCACAATATGAACATTTTTTGTGTGCTTTTGAAATAAAAAATACACGTAAATTTTTTTTACATCTTCAACTAAGACAAACACATTGTAAAATAAATATATGTTAATCAGTACATTAAATATTATACTTAAATGGAAAAAATCATGTAAAAAACAAAACCTTGAGGTATAAATTCTCATGGATCTCATAAATTTTAGAGTTTTCAAATAATTAAATCCCGTTAAATATTAATGCTTGAAAAGATGTAAAAAAGTACAAATTTATGTATGACAAATATGATGGCACCAGGTAGTATGTTAGAACGGTTAATTATCGGGTTATTAAGAATGTAGAACAAAATTCACTTCTTACCTCTTATTAATTTTTTCAATCAAATTTCGATATTTATAAAGGCTAGAGGTTTACATGTAATCGTAAGTGATGGTCAATAAAATGTAGGGATGGTTATGCAAATGTACTCGGTGCTTATCTACACACTAGCAGTTGTCGTCGATCTTTCTCATCTCTGTTCTGTTAGCCCCAAGACACTATTGACCCCTCCCCCTCTTTCTTTAATCACTACAAAAATACAGAGTATCAGCAAATCCGTCGCTAAAAAAGTAATCCATCGCTGATACTCCGTTGGTCGAATGCTCGTAGGTAATGCTATCAGCGATGGATATCAGCGACGGATTTGCGAGGGATACTTTCAGCGACGGATCAGCGAGAGAAATTATTACCGATGGATCAGCAAGGGATCTTTCAGCGAGAGATTTGCGAGGGATACTTTCAGCGACGAATCAGCGAGGGAAATTATTACCGACGGATCAGCGAGGGATCTTTCAACGAGAGATTTGCGAGGGATACTTTCAGCGACGAATCAACGAGGGAAATTATTACCGACGGATCAGCGAGGGAACTTTCAGCGACGGATCTGCGAGGGATGACCAATAAAATATATGATTTTTTTTATGTATTCTCACCAATAAAACTGAATTATCATTATTTTATATAAAGTTTTTTAAAAAATTGTATTAGGATGATAAAATTATAGATGAAAATTTTAAAATAGAGAATTTGTTGAAGTTAAATATAATTTTGAATAAATTACAGATTTGGTTTTTATGGTTTGCTATTTTTATGGAAATGGTCCCTAGACATCATTTATTATGGGTTTAGTGCTTGTTGTATGCACTTTATGTTGGGTTTGATCCTTCGGCCTAATGACCACCTACCAGGTCCATTAAAGTTGAGGGCATAAGGGTCTTTTTGCCTTTTTTAATTCTAACATTTTTAGTTAATCTTCTTAAGTCAAGGGCCAGAACGTGTATATTGGAACTTGATGGGCCAAATATAAACTTCATTACATTTAATTTTAATTATGTAATATATATATATATATATATATATATATATATATATATATGGGCTTAATCAAATGAGAACTGTTTTGTTTGTGATAATCGTGAAATCCAATCTCAACCACACATCCTAATAATCAATGATTAAAATTGAAAGGAATCTTAATTAATGTAATTCCAAAAATATATTAGTGATATTTAATGACACAATGTAAAGAAGGGTAAGATGGTCATTTTTTTAAATTTATTGAGCCGGATTTGAGCGTCCTACAAATCCGTTAATATTCTTAATATACACAGAGTCTTCACATACACAGACAGAGATTTGATTCCTAACAAGAAATGGAGAAGCCCAATCGAGCAAGGGAAAGACCAACATTGGTAGTGGTGGTGGTTTTGCCGACACCGCGTTTGCCATATGTGATGACAACGACTCTTGGGGTATCACCGGCGAGCTCCGGCTTGCGATTGTATTGAAGGACGAATCTAATGGTGATGATTTTGGGTAGGGTGTTTGTCGTTGGTCTAGGTAGGGTTTTATACATGGGCTTGAAAGGTAGAAAGTTGGAAGAACATAGAGATGAGGGTTCTGTTAGCCACCATAGAGATGTCATCGTCGACGGAGGAAGAGAGATTAAGCAGCTGCAGAAAGAAGCAGCTCAGCAATGGCGACCGTACTCTTTCATAAATGAGGGGACCCTTGGTTGTGGCATCGGACACTCAAAATCACCATTGGCAGTGATAGTGTGTGAACAATGGTGAATTAATATTATTAATAAAAAAAAATTCTTAACAATGAGCTATTTTATAAAATAGCTTACGTGTATTCAAAAAATAAGGTAACTATAAACTAGTTTATGTTTACGAAACAACTTGTTTAAATTATGAATTTTTAGCTATAATTAATATGAAGGTTTTATTTTCTTTGTTTTAGCCAAACATGATGGAAACATATCATATGAATGGTCATAATCTACATATGACCCTTTTGTCCTTTTTACATCTTTTCATTTATCCCACCATCTATATACAACATGCATCAAATTCATTATTGCTTTATTTATTATTTCATATATTATATATGCTATTTTCTATAACAACAATTTCACTTTCTTCAACTATATAAAGGATGGCTTCTACCCTTTTTCTTTTTCACACGGAAAACAAGAAAAACCTATATCCTTAAGCTTTTCTTTTTTATGTCCCAATGTTCCTATATTATATATATATATATATATATAATCAAATTAATCATGGTTTCTTTTTATAAATATAGCATGATTTTTTTTTATTAACCTGAATATCCAACCCGCTATTCGATCCAACTAATCTCAGGGAGACCCACCTGTTTGGCAGATAGCCCAGAGTCACCGTGAACCTCCGTAGGGGATTTTTACTTCTCTTTGGATTTGAACTTGGAACCTCTTGATACTTTTGACTTTTGAAGTCAAGTTCAAACCAATCATCCTTGTGGTTAGAAGAAACACATGCACCTGTAAGAGACCAAACTATAATGCTTCCAATGATGCTACCCACGTCCAATATCCTATGATTACATACAAACATACACTTCTTTATCCTCCACCCCCACCACTTCCCATTTTCAACTTCATCTCCTTTCTCTCCACCACCAAACTGATCATATATGTCTCCTCCATTAATTCCCACCATCGAAATGTCTGATAACATCATCATCCCATCTTCACCACCACGACCACCATCTCCTTTCAAGGTTCAGTTAGTATCTGGATCTACATCGGAAAGACTTCTTGTAAAATTCGCAGACGTATCTGAATTCGGATTCGATTACTCCCAAAGCGGCCTCTGGTCTCCTCCCGTTCGCAGGACTGTGTTCCTGAGTTCGCCTGGAAAGATCTTGACGCCAGATCAGATGCTGCAGAAGTTGGAATCGATGGCACGGCAACGAAGAAGATACACATACTGTCTCAACGTATGATACATACTTGCAGGTTTTTGATACATTCGTATTCATTGAATTTATAATACGAAAAGCACTACAGATTCCATAGATCGAATCGAATCGAATCGAATCGAATCGAATCAAAAGAGATGAATTGCATTATTTGATGTAATGTGTTTGTGTGTGTTTGCAGGCACTTTTGTGCTCACCTAAAAGATGAAGTCTGTTCGAGTACTCCAATTATTAATATTGTAAATGTTGGATTATATAATTAATTAATTGATTTTATTTTAGAATGTAAATTTGCATTTTGTAATTCACATGTTTGCATGTGGTTGTTTTAACTCATCCCATGTGGAAAATATATATTTCCAGTTTATTAAAAATATTATTTAGTTTATATTAACTTAAAAAAAATTACTTATGGCCTTGTAATTCTGATGTATTTGTTTATTCATCAATGAATATTTCCCACAAAATTCATAAATAAAAATATAAAATATGTTTTGAGTTTCTAACTTTTTATAAAAATCAAATTAAAAATTGGCCGAGGGTCTAAATGTAAATTACTTCGATAATCCCTAGGCAATCAAATAGCTAGGCGGGTTTTTGCCATTGAAATGAGATGGTAGATATATAACTTACCCACTATGAGCTTACCGATAAAATTAAACACTATTATTTATTTATTGGGTAAGATTTTAGTCTACAAAAACGATATAGTATGCAACAATTTAYCCGGTAAGTGTTTACCATAGTAAGAGTCGTCTCCCTCACTTATCGGGTAAGACTTTTGGTCCTTGTTTCGCTCTTACGGGGTAAGATTCTTGGTCCTTGCCATATTCTTCCGGTATGGTAATATGACTTGGTAAGCGTTTACCCAGATAAGCATTTGGTAAACGGTCCCTTAGATTAACAAATATAATTTTAAAAGAATTTAATAAGGTTTTCATGAACTTGAAATTCAGCCGATTTGAGATCAATGAGGTTGGAGCTTGGACCACGTATCATCCCAACATTTTATCCACATAGATATTTGTTCAAAGTTTAAGGAAAAAGATATAGGGGTGTTTGGGATTGTTTGTTTAAAGTGTTTATGACTTATTTCGGTGTAGTACTGGTAATAAACATTTTTTAGTGTTTGGATGGAGAAAAAAGAGATTGCTTATATTGGTGTCTTAGTAAAGAGTTTTTTATAAGTTATTATTTTCTAACTTATCAGATTTGAAAAATAAATTATTTTTTAACCCTAGTAAACCTTCAATCCTACGATGACAATCATATCATCTGGTAAAGCTCCACCCCTTCTCTGGTAAAGCTCCATTCTGTTCTCCAGCCACATCAGCGCCCCTTCTCTCTTTGTCGACACCATCCTCCCTACTTCACCGTCCCACTTACCTTGATCGCTCCCCCATGGTTTCATCTAAATATACACCGGTCCTTCCTCCCTCACAGACACGTCCATCTTCTTCACTGGTGGAATCATAGGGATTATCAAGATCTTGAATCATTGAGACGCTCTTGAAATCACAGGGACAATCGATCTAGATTTAACCATTCTAATTTTGGGTGTTTTGCCCTAAAGTGACCTTCTGTATATAAGCAAAATTTTCCCTAAAACGACCTTTGTTTAAGCAAAATCACAGAGACGGTCACGGTCAAGATCTTTTTTGGTCATTTGACATGTATAAGCAAAATTTGTCAAACACTAAAAAACAATTTATCAACTTACTACGTTTTGATACCGTCATAAATTAATCCAACCACTTTTTATAAAATTCCAGTTTAACATCACATAAATTAATAAACACTTTAAAAAACCATAAGTTGTTTATACACAAAACATTAAAAAACAAAAAAAAAGGCCATGGAAAAATAGATATTTTGTCCTTGGTTGGTGGATGGTGTAGTTATAAAATGTGACCATTTAAAATAATATTTACGATTGTATTCAACTTCAATTTGTCAATTTTTTTAATAATTTTTAGTTTTCTTATAAATCTCTTACCTAATACATTTTTTATATAATAAAAATTATCAAAATGAATTTCTTTTAGAAAATCTAAGATGTCGTAGGGATTTGAATCTGGAATACAATATACGATACAGATTATTTTTCATATAATTAATAATCCTTTCTTGTATAGTTTTATACGTTGGTATAAAATATTTTGATACAAAATCTAAGATGTCGGAGTGTTTTTTGCTTTTTGAAGTGTTGAAATTGGAATTTGAAAACCATGATTGAATATTCACTACAACAAAATCAGGTTTATAGAATACTCTTAATTTGTAAGCGTCCTAATAGACCTTTTTTAAGACTTAGTTTATGTGACCAAAAAAATAAAGCGTCTTATCTAAAGATGTTGTCATAAGTTAATTTATATGACGTTTTTTGACGTCGTGATAAGTTTTTTAGGACACTTTTAATATAAAGTATCTCATTAACAACTTTATAGGACACTATTTGAAAATATGTCCTATAAATAATTGAGTTTATAGGACACTTTCTCAAAAGTGTCCTATAAAGTTGTTAATGCGACACTTTGTATTAAAAATGTTTTAAAAAACTTGTTAAAGCGTCATTTAAATTTATTACAACATCTTTAGATATGACGCGTTATATTTTGGTCCTATAAATTAAGTCCTATAAAACGGTCTATTGAAACGCTTAGAGATTAGGGGTGTTCTATAAACTCAATTTTATTGTAGTGTGTTCATTGTGTGCCTCTAGTAATCGCAAGTTCTAGATCCTACACAGGTTCCTTAAATACTCAAGTATTTGTATTTCTAATTATTATTAAGAATATATATATAACAAATTATAATCTAGTATTTAGATCATGTCTTCAAACCTATGTGTTTTGACTTTGATCTAATGTTTGACCATCTTGGTCATATGTTTTTCTATTTTGACTTTCTCCCATGATTTTCCATAAAAAGCATTATGTATGAAATCCCACTTTTATAAATAAAATACACATAAAAAGAAAGGTGCCAAAATCGTATCTATTAATATAGCATCTTTAGCCCATATGGGTTTGTCTTCAAGATTTGAACTTTTTCATTGGATAAGATCATGTTGGTATGTGTTACATCTCCAATAATATCCCTTTTCAACGTTTGACAAATCGATTAAGTTCAATAATTAATTCTAAAAAATACGTTATTTCAAATATTTTAATCGGAGGCTTATTACTATTTGTTGAAAATAATATATGGTATATAAGATTTTATCTACGATTGAATGTGAGTTAATTTGTTGATTTGTTATTTGTTAAAAAAAATGATTATAAACCATAACGGTGGTGTCCGATTGGTTTGAGTTTGAGCTTCAAAGGTCAAAAGTGTCTTGAGGTCTCACGTTCGAATCCAAGGAGGAATAAAAATCTTCTTGTGGCCACGGATGTTTAAATGCGGTGACTGCGGGCTACCCGCTGAGATTAGTCAGCTTGTATAGCGAGTTTGGATATCCAAGTTAATAAAAAAAAATGATTATATCATACGTTGGATGTTTATTGAAAAGTAATCATATGTAACGTGTATATATTGGACTAGTTAGCTTGAAAATAACGCAAATCCAAAGGAAAAAATGATTCTTTTATCTGATTTTCCATATAAACAAACAAAAACTTAATTGATTGATTACACTTTAATTCGATGTCCGTCTTTCATGAGAAAAGAAAAACGGAAGAAAAAAACAATAAAGTTTATGTTGACCAGATACATAGAGAGAGAAGCTCATTCTTTTGCAAATCATCTGAATGTTATAAACCTTATAAACAAAGGTATTTCGGTCTTTTTATCAAATTCGTATTTTTAGGAATAATTAACTTTCTTAAATATCTCATTAAATATCATATTTAGCATATTTAGTTTAGGAATAATTTCTTCATTAAATCGTATATGAAACTGGCTCTGACCATCTTCTCTTGTATCTAGCTCCCATTTGAGACATATCACCGTTGAAACCCCCCTCCCCTCCGGAAAAAAAAACGTCTCTACCATTGAGACATCACCAAACCTCTTTCTCATCTGATTCCAGAAGACCTAATATGGCTTTTAAAAATACCTAATTAGATGTGAGACATGACCACTGCCACCACCGTCTTTCTTCGTTTTCAGACGCTATGCCATGATCACTACTTAAAAAAAAAGGGTATTACCAACGGATTTTTTTGGTGGAAATTCCGTCGGAAAATTCCCAACGGATCCCAAAAAAGTCAAGAAAAGCCAACTTTTATACACATCCGCACAAATCCTTCACTGAATTTCTGAAAAAAAAAATTAAAATTATTTAAAACGGATTTGTGACGGATTTTTTACTTATTCAAAACCGTCATAAAATTGGTCTAATTTATTTAAATAAATTAATTAGCGTTAATCAATAAAATTTCCGATGGAAATTAATTTTTTTATATTAAAGTTTAAATTCCGTCGGAAATTTTTATTCTTTTGGTATATATATATATATAGAGAGAGAGAGAGAGAGAGAGAGAAAGAGAGAGAGGAGGGGGTAGGGAAAAAATAACAATAAAACATTTTTTTCTTTTAAAATTACCGATGGATTTTCGACGAAATATAATTTTTAATAAAGAAATTAAATTCCGTCGGTAATTTTAAAAGATTTTTTTTTATTTTTTTCCAAGTTTAATATTACCAACGGATTTCTGACGGAATATAATTTTTAATACAAAAAAATTATATTCCGTCGGTAAAATTAAACTTGAAAAAATGTAAAAATAAACCATTTTCCAAGTTTAATATTACCGACGGAACATAATTTTTTTACTAAAAATTATATTCCGTCGGAAATCCGTCGGTAATATTAAACTTGAAAAAAAAATCTTTGGAAATTACCAACGGAATTTAATTTTTTTATTAAAAATTATATTCCGTCGGAAATCCGTCGGTAATATTAAACTTGGAAAAATGATATATTTTTAATTTTTTCCAAGTTTAAGTTATTAAAAACTTTTTTCTTAAACATTACTAACGTAGTGATCATATGTTCAGTTGTATTTAATGGATTTATTGGTTATAAATTCAATTGGGCTTTTATATGTATTATTGGGTTTTATTGGATCTTGGTGAAATTTAATAGATCTTAGTGGATTTTATTTGGTTCAAATAGGCTTTAATGGATCTTAGTGGATTTTATTCGGTTCAAATAGGCTTTAATGGAGCTATTGGGTCTTATTCGGTTCAATTCGGCATTAACGGATACTAATTAGGCTTTATTTGGTTCAATTGGGCTTTAATGAATCCGTTGGGCTTTAATAGATCTACTAAGTCTTATTTCATTCAATTGGTATTTAACGGGTAATATTTGGATTTATTCGGTTCAACTGGGCTTTAATGGATCTTAGTGGACTTTAACGGGTACTATTCGATTCAACTAGGCTTTAATGGAGCTAATGGGTCTTATATGGTTCAATTGGGCATTAACGGGTATTATTAAGTCTTATTCGGTTCAATTGGTCATTAACGGGTATTATTAGGTTTTATTCGATTCAATTGAGCTTTAAATAGTACTACTAGGCTTTAATGGATCTTAGTGAACTTTAGTAGATCGATTAGCCTTTAACGGGTAATGTTTGGTCTTCAATGGATCTATTGGGCTTTAATGGATATTGATGGAATTTAATGGATCTTAGTGGATTTTATTCAGTTCAACTAGGTTTTAATGGAGCTATTGGGTCTTATTTGGTTCAATTGGGCATTAACGGATACTATTGGGCCTTATTCAGTTCAATTGGGCTTTAATGAATCTATCGGGCCTTGTTCAGTTTAATTGGGTTTTATTCGGTTCAATTGCGATTTAACGGGTACTATTGGGCTTTATTCGATTCAATTGAGCTTTAACGGATATTATTATGTTTTATTCGATTCAATTGGGCTTTAAAGGATACTACTAGGCTTTTAATGGATCTTAGGGGACTTTAAATGGATCCATTGGACTTTATTCAGTTCAACTAGGCTTTAATGAAGCTATTGAGTCTTATTCGGTTCAATTGAGTTTTAGATGGTACTATTGAGTTTTCATAGATGTTAGTAGCCTTATTCGGTTCAATTGGATTTTAACGTATACTATTGGCTTTAATTTTTTATTTTAATATAAAAATCCATTGAAATTTTATAAAAAAGTTTTTTCCTTGCAAAAGTTATTTTTAAAGAAAAACATAACTTTTAAAAACGTTCCGACGGATTTATTTATTTATTTTAGTAATTTTTTTCTCCGACGGAAATTTCCGTCATAAATTTAATTTTTTTTTCAAATGGAGCCCAAAGCCCAATTTTTTTTAAAATGGAGCCCAAATTATAAAACCCTTAGTCTCTTACTACGGCTCATATTGACGTACGCTCCCGACCTCCCTCTCTCAGATTCGGACAATGCTTTCTTCTTGTGACGAAGACGATTGTTGAAAATGATTTCTTCTTCTTTGTTCGAAATGCCTGACGAAAACGATTCCTTCTTTTTTGATCGAACTGCTTGACGAAAACGATTCCATTTTCTTCTTTGATAGAACTGCTTGACGAAAACGAGTGCTTGAACTGTTTCCATCTTCTTTTCGATCAAACACAGGTTTGAACTTTGAACACTGTATTTTAGTTATTTATCATCAATTTCACTACAGTTTTATTACGCAAACGAGTGCGGGGAATCCGTCAGTAAATTATTAGATATAAGCTTTACTAAAAAAAACTGGCGGATTGTCCGACAGAAAATCCGTTGGTAAATATTTTCCGTTCGTTAAAAATAAAAAGCATTTTCATATTTTAAATCAGAAAAAAGTTTTTAAATATAATTACCGACAGAATTTTCGTCGGAAAAATGTTATTTTTATTTTTGAAATAAAAACTGTTTATTGTTTTGGAAGAAGATGGAAAAAGTTTACCAACGGAAATTCC
The DNA here is from genome assembly GCF_001531365.2 of Cynara cardunculus var. scolymus. Taxonomy (NCBI): domain Eukaryota; kingdom Viridiplantae; phylum Streptophyta; class Magnoliopsida; order Asterales; family Asteraceae; genus Cynara; species Cynara cardunculus. The sequence goes on from NC_037541.1 coordinate 2,992,309, forward strand.
GTCAGTAACTATAATCACATTTTATATACCTTCTAATTAACCCGGAAAAATGATAACATATTATAAAACAGTTCAACGGATTTCTGACGGATTTTTTCGTCGGAAAATCCAAATCCGTCAGAAATTCCGTCGGAAATTGCATTTAGTGGCGGGGTTTTTCCGACAACTTTTCGACGGATTTTGCCGTCGAAAATACCAGATTTTTTAGTAGTGGATTATTGAAAAATTGGATGAACGAGGTGGCTCCATGTAGCATACGACTACAACCGCCTTCTATATCTACTTTCTTCATTTTCAGTTGAGAACTTTCGATTTCGATTTCTGATGAAAATAAGTAAAAGAGAGGTCATGAGGAGAGAGAGAGAGAGAGAGAGTGTGTGATGGAGAAAATCGCGGAGAGATAATAACCAAAAATAGATAATTCTAATTATTTATCAAAATTTAAATCTAAGATATTTAAAATATCTTCCGAAACTATCATTTCCTTAATTTTTTTTAAACAATTCAAATTCAAAAATTTCTCAATTGTTAATAATAATGATAATAAAAAACGGTTTATATGGGCTTGTAAGGCTTGTAACCTTCGGATGGTTTAAAAATGCTTACCTATATATAGGGCTTTCTTTTAAACACTTGTTAATTTGTGAGATCCGTGATATCCAATTTAAATCACAAAAAATTAGTTGAAAAAAAATCTAATCTATATATATATTAAAGGAGAAACCAAACATAATGATGTGACACCTTCTAATGCTTAGAACTCTTCCTATTTTTTTCATTTTTTTGATTTTTTTAAATGTTGAATATGTTTATGACTTTTTTGCCCCTGGATGAAAAATATATAGCTCATAATTTACCCGGGTTATTTTTGTAATTTTGTATACCCAAGTTTAACTTCAAACTCTTGATTTGTTCTTCTATTTACTTTCTTTTATTTCTTAATGAAATTTATTTTTCAAAGTTTCAATAATAAACAAAATGAATCCTAGAAAATCCTTTGGTGAGGGATGAAGATGGTGAGAGTTGACGAAGAATTCAAATATTTTAAAAGGTATGTAGAAATTATATTCATTAAAAATTGTGATTTTTTATTACATATTTCTTTTTCAATATTGTTGGATTTGTTGTTATCATAGGATATGATTGTGTTTACGATTGAATCATATAAATTATGTTTACGATTGGATCAGATAAATTGTGTTTACGATTTAATCATATATAAATTCAAATAAAATTTTGATATTTTGTAATCACATGATATGATAAACTTTTTTCGAATTTAAGCTTCATTAACAATAACTATTTATACATGATTGATAATTACGTTAATTTTTTATTATTTCAAGATTTTTTCAATTGACAGAAATCCTTTGGTGAGTAATGAAGAAATAAGAGTTGATAAATTTTAAAGATTTTAAAAGGTATCTAAAAATTATATTATACAAAATGTGATTTGTTATTACATATTTCTTCTTTTCAATATTGTTGGATTTGTTGTTATTGTAGGACATGATTATGTTTACGATTGAATCATATAAATTCAAATAAAATTTTGATATTTTATGATTATAAAAAACGAATTGTTACTCCGTTCACAATAATTATTTATACGTGATTGATAATCATCAATATATATAGGGTATATTTCTTTTACAACCATGTGCATTTGTACAACCTTGTGCATTTGTACAACCTTTACAACCCAATTAATTGAGATATTTATAGAAATGATTGGAGTTCATTTATTATGATTTGAATATTTATGGAATATGAATAAAATTTATTAATTATGATTAATACTTTATATTAGGAAACAATTAATTGATTAAAAATTGAATGGTTGAGATGAAGGTTGTATAGGGTGTAGGAATGACAAAGGGTGTAGAATAACATCCCTCTCTGGCCACCGTCCTCCGGTGATACCACTATGATACCACTGTGATACCTAAAAATATTGACTCTGTTAAACAAAAGATACATTGTGATACATAATCATATATAAGATGCATAGTGATACCACTGTGTTACATCTTCGATCGACCACACAAACGACATCAATGTGATACCCAAGCACATATATGATGCAT
>NC_037541.1:2994610-2995981 GCF_001531365.2 Cynara cardunculus var. scolymus
CTATATATATATATATATATATATATATATATATATATATTATATAAAGGAGAAATCAAATACAATAGGTGCCTTTCTCTAGATATTAGAAACTTATCTTTCTTTTTTCGTAGATATTAGAATTTTTTTTAAATATTTGATATGTAAAAGACTTTTCCATCCCTATTTTTAAAACATGAAATTCATTAAAATAAAGTTGTTTTGGTAATTTTAAAATGGTTAACCTCCAACATTTTCCTCTTCATTCTTGAAGATGAAACCTCTAAACACTTTCATGTGCTCCTCCATGATTTGTCAATGTTTTTATAATATTAAATAAGTTATATTATTCTACCCCTAAATTCATGTAAAAATTGTTACATTTTATATTTATATTATTTAAACAAACACTTAAAATGATGTTTATGTATTTATTTATTTGAAAACAAATAAAATGTGATATTCATGTGGTATTTATATGTGTATTTATTTGCTTTTAAAAATGTTAAATGAGATTAAACGGAATAGAAAACGAAAGGTCTAGAACATTTATGAGTTAATGAAATATAATTAATATAACCAACAAAATAAATCCAAAATAAATCTAAAAATAATGAATTATGAAATAATTTTTCCACAAAGTGTCACATAAAAAACTTAATATTTTACTTTTAGATTTATATAAAATAATGATGCCAAATGCTCAATTAAGGACATCTCTGGCTTGAAAAATTTTGTTTTTATTTTGAAGAAAATAATGAAATACACATTTTTTATTCACGGGTAAAAAAATATATTTAACTTATTTAACATTTCATAAATTAAAAACAAAGAGAAAATCTCTTTTAAAAATCATCTTGTGACAATGTGCCACAACATTTATTGTAAGTTTATTTTAATTAGTAGATGAAAAGAAGAAAAAAAATATAATGGATATCCCTATAAAGTTATGTAATGTGAAAGTCAAAACTAATTAAGTTGGAAGTGATCAAAGAAGTCTTCTTATAATGGAATACATATTTATCATTGAGCATTTGACATCATTATTTTATATAAATTTAAAATTAAATATAAAGTTTCTTATGTGACACTTTGTGAAAAATTTATTTCATAATTCATTTTTTTCAAATTTTTAGATTTATTTTAGATTTGTTTTGTTGGTTATATTAATTATCTTTCATTAACTCATAAATGTTCTAGACCTTTCATTTTCTATTCCGTTTTTTATCTCATCTATATATTATATCTCATTTAACGTTTTTAAAAGCAAATAAATACACATACAAATACCACATGAATATTACAGTTTATTTGTTTTCAAATAAATAAATACATAAACATCATTTTAAGTGTTTTTTTAAATAATATAAATATAAAATGTAATAATTCTTA
>NC_037541.1:2996296-2997631 GCF_001531365.2 Cynara cardunculus var. scolymus
TGTGTATTTGTTTGCTTTTATTAAATTATTTATATTATATAATATATGTTCTTTGTTTTATTATGCTTAAAATTATTTAAATTTGTTTAAAGTTTTATTTATTTATATAATATCATATTTAAAATACATAATGAAAAAAATGATGTTTTTTATTGAGTATAAACTGATTTTTTTATGCGGCGGGATTAAAGGCTTTGTATGAAAAAGAAAAAAAAATTAATTTTTTATATATTCGGTAAATCAAAAAAAAATTGTCCTATTTAATATTTTGAAGAGATTTATCTAATGATGGTTTAATGTTTTAGTTATGTATTAGAAGGATTGATCGTAACATATCAACAATTGTGAGGATGACAACATGAACAAAAAATACGAAGATCAATAAATTAATCATTATATTTATATTATATAACTCTAATAAAAGAAAATGATATATGTATGAACTGACATTATAATATTTCAACATTAATTTGATTTTTTTTCCTAAAAAAATTATCAAAAAAATTATCGTTACTGTGCAATGCACGGTGCACAAAACTAGTACAAATTAAAAACATATCCCTCTCCCCTCTTTTCTCATATCTCTCCTCTCTTTTCTATTCTATTTTCTCTCTCATAACATATACGTATATACACATAATTGAATATGAATTCAAGGTGAATACATTATGAACACTTTCTTATAAATACTATTATAGTTTGTAAAACATGTTGTGAACACACTTTAAATCTACGAAATCAAGTATAGCTTGTAAACACAAACTAAATGAATAAAACTAAATATAAACATACCACTTGTGAATACCGTAGCAAAAAATTTATTAAGACTATTTACAATGTATTCACAACATATTCATCATGTGTGCACGATGTGTATATTAATACGAAGATAGGAGAGAGAGAGAGAGAGAAGATGATAGAAATAAAAATGTAATTTCATAAAAAGTGCATTATTTTTTATTTAATTAACAACAATAACTATCTTTTTAATTATATCACTAATTAAATAACAATAATTAGTTTAAATTAGTGCTTTAGGATATATCTCATTGATCTCATATATTTTGGAGTTTTTAAATGATTATACTCTTATTTATATATACTCTTATTTATTTATATATATATATATATATATATATAGAGAGAGAGAGAGAGAGAGAGAGGAATAATTAAATAAAAAAAAAAAATGTTGAGAACCACGATATCCATTAATCATGTGTTTTTTCTCAATGTAAACAAGACGTGTGAAAAAATATTGTTTTACAATATGAAACAAAACATTGTTAATGGTTCTCAAGATTTTTGTAGTTTTCATTTGAACAATGCCCCCTCCCC
>NC_037541.1:2998646-3012803 GCF_001531365.2 Cynara cardunculus var. scolymus
ATTCATCACAGGGGCAGATAGTTCACGAGGCGCTATATTGATTCTGGCAGACCCAGCAGATTCCCACTGGACAGAAACAGGTGCTTGAGCCGACTGCAACTCCTTCATGAAAGCAAGCTCCGGCATCGAAGATGATTACACCGATCCAAGTCACTAGCTTCAATATTAGGTACCGGAGGAGAGACAATATTTTAGGAACAAACAGGTGTGTTATGTCTCCCCCTGTCAAGGGTATGTCTCCTATTGTCAAGGATTCATGAATGTTTGGCTGAATCGGTTCAGGATCACTTATGTCTTTCTGACTAATGGTTCCTTCCTTGTTTAAAGGTTCGTTGATTTTGGAGAAATAATAGCAGTTCATCCTAAGATCTTTCTGAATTGAGGAAGGATGCTCCATTGCATTAGGCACCATTACTGTGGATTTTGTTGAGAGTATGATCACAGTGTAACATAGTGTATCACAGTGTATCACAATATTCAGTTTCATTATTTTTCCTTGTTTTATCAAGGTGTATCACATGTTTTTATGGTTTGAGTTGGTATCACAATGGTATCACAGTATATCACAATGGGTATCACATTGTATATCTTTGTGATTAATTGGTACCTACCGGAATAATGTTGAACGAAGGACGGAGACCGGAGATTGGAGGTCGGAGAGAGGAGAGATGAGTTTTTTAAAAATACCTAAAATGCCCTCTAATTATAATTTTAACTTAAAATACCATAATTACTAATTTCCTTATTTATCCGTTGATTTGTGGCTCACATTGGTTCTCACAGTTACCACAAACTAATCAGTTTTTCCTTGAATGGGCTCCTATATATATATATATATATATATATATATATATATATATATAAACGGTGGTTTGCAACATGTATAAACGGTGGGTCATTGTGACATTAAAGTAGTAGAAAAGCCACATATTTTACATTCTAAATATTCTTTTCTTCTTTTAAATTATTAAACTACGTTTTCCGTTCCTATAGCTTGTAGAAAAGATATTACTTTCGTATTTGATCTTTCGACAATACAGTTATAATCACCATGCTCTGTAATTTGATATATTTTTTGTCCATCTACCTAACTTCATAAAAGAAGTTCGTTATAAATAAAGCATGTCTACACATAACAGTAACATCAGGTTTATAAGAGATCGAAAAGTCTAAGCATCATAATTGATAACTCTACAAAATCAAATAATTATATGTCATATATAAAAAAAAAAGGTTACCTTTATAGAACATTTACAATTAGTAATTTTCCATTTTATTAATGAATACTTATTTTTGCATGGATCAGCCCAAAGGCCCTGTCCCATTGTTTGAAAGTTGAAACTTTGAATACCATAGGCCCAATGGGCCAATGCTTGAATCCAGAAAGCCCAATGGCATGTGGGGAGTAGAGATGGCCAAAAACCGGTCCCGGGCCGGTCCCAATCGGTCCTCACCATCCTCATAACCGGCCATAACCGGTCCCGGTCTCGGTCCTGGTCCCGGTCGAAAATGATAGGACCGGTATAGGTACTTTATAACCGGTTATGGGCCGCCGGTCCCGGTCCCAACCGGTCCTTCATTAAAAAAATAAGATTTTTTATTTATTTTTTTAATGATATATATTTTTAATACATTATAAAATTTACAATTGGGTCACTCAAATACACTTTAAAAATGCGTTTTAATATAATTAAAATTACGTTTTCTTATAAAAATACATTATAAAATTATTTAAAAATACATTTATTTATAAAATTAATTGAATTTTCGGGCCGGGCCAGGCCGGTCCATAGTCGGTCCCATAACCGGTCCCGGTCCCGGTCCCACGAAACTACCAAAAACCTCAACCGGTCCCGGTTTTCGGTCCCATAACCGGTCCTTACCGGTCCCGGGCCGGTCCTTTGTCGGTCCCGGTCCCGGTCCTCCGGCGGTCCCGGGCCGGGCCCATTTGGCCATCTCTATGTGGGAGTGGGATCATTAATAGCAGCATTAGCCATCAGTAACCAAATTCAAGGGTCATAATAAAACTAAACCGTTACAATCTAATTATCATCCAACTAATATTTAATTGATAACTATATATAATTAGTAACATTTCATAATATTGTTTTTAAGTTGATATTTATATACATTGTCTTTTAATAAATTAAGAAAATATATGAATAACTGGTTGTAATGGTGGATTAATTGGTTGAGTATTGGATCAAAAGATTGGAAGAATCCAATTTGATCCAATAGATAATCAATAGTAACATCCAATAGATGGAACCGGTCCGATACAATCATCCATTGGATTTGGGTCGGATCGAATGTCTAATGTTAATCGGATCGGATCGGGTGGCAAAATTCAATATCCAATGGATATGGATCGGATCCACCTGAGTCCATTGGATTTCAACCGATGAACACCCCTAGTTCTAACCATATAAAATATATATAGAACTGGGTTCAAATAAGAAAACCCGAATAATATGAGTATGCAAAAATAGACCGCACGTGTCTTATCCCTTTCAATGAGGCATGTTGATTTGCTCCAATTTGCCGATGAAACCAATTCACTTGTTCCATTGGGGACAGGGATCTCGTACTAAATTGGATTTCGAGATGGGGATCTCGTACTAAATTGGATTTCGAGATGGGGATCTCGTACTAAATTGGATTTCGAGATGGGGATCTCGTACTAAACTGGGTCTCGGGACGGGGATCACCGTTTGGTTCAAATCGGGATGGGACCAGGGTCGGTTATTTTATTCCCAGACCTGCCAAGTACTTGTATTGTAATAATAATAATAATAATAATAATAATAATAATAATTTAAAAATATTATATGTGTGTATATATAATTCAGGATCATGTGATAATATGAATTAAAGTGAGATCTATAAGAAAGAATTTGGATCCTTGATCACTTTTAATTAATGTTTATATAATATTTCAAATTAAGTCTCAAACTAACCCAAGAATTAGCTTATAAGGGATTTTCGATTGATCTTCAATTACGATTAATCCAATAGTGAAGATCTCTTCTTACCCTTTTCATGATAACTATTATTCTTACAGGAAACACACTTTATATATAAATATATTAATAAAAAAGATAACGAAATAAAATTTACCAACAGAAATAAAACTAGGTTTCCAACTGATGCCTATTCCATCGTTGGTCCTACAATTGCAAAAATATTCTTTTGAGAACCAATAAAATTGTGATAACTTTGAGAACTAGTGCATCATATGTTATTTCATATGATTTTTTTCATCTAAGAGACTAAGACTAGGATTTAGAATCGATTAACATATATTTGTTTTACAGTATGAACAGTTTTAGCTTGTCTGTGAAACAAAAGTTACACGTAAAAAAGTTTTCACATTATGAATCGCATACATATGAATCAAGCACATTGTTAAACAAATACATGTATCTCATATTGGTTGGGGAGGGGAACAAAAATTTCCTAATAAGGAACTGGATTGTATTGGATCGGTTATCCAATGTTAATCGGATCGGATTGGTTGGTAAAATTCAACATCCAATGGATGATTGGATCGGTTCGGTTCCCCTCACATTAAACACGCCTAGTTGGCGGCGTTAAGATTTCTTCTATATCTTCAAGCTCTACCTCTAGCGATATGGTGTGTTGACTTCTTTCGTTGCTATCTAAAATTAATAATCTTTTATTTACTGATTTATTAAAGTTTTTTTTATTTATTTCAAATTACCATTTAAATAAGTTTAATAGAATTCAAGAAAACATATTAGTTTTATTTACACCGAACCGGTTGTTGTTTTTATTAAATGCGATTTACTTCCATTGTTCTCCATATTTTCATTTAAAGTTTATTGTTATTAATTAATCAAATATATTTACTATTTAAATTAAAAACACACACACACATATATATATATATATATATATATATATAGAGAGAGAGAGAGAGAGAGAGAGAGAGAGAGAGGGGAAAAAAAAGAGGTGGAAGTTCAAACGAGAACACTTTCATTTTATGAGAAACGCGAGAACACCCTTATCACATGTGATGATACATGTGGTGAGACCTGGTGGTATGTGGATGACGTGTCTTGCGACTAAGGTCGTGCCAAATGTCATCTACGTCTATGATTTAATATCACATATGATGGTCTTAATAGATTATAGTATTACATCAAGGGACGCCTTTATCAAATGTGATAATACATGTGAGGTGGCTTAGGTGGTGTAAGGGCAACTTGGCCTGCAACCTAGATCGTGTCAAAAGTCATCTAGATCTCTGATTTAGTATCACATGTATATCATATATGATGGAATAATAGCATCACATGTGATTGTCTATAATAAAAAGGTGTTATCACATTCTTGTATAATGAATGTGTTCTCGTTTAAACATTTCCTCTATATATATACTAGTTCTATACCCATGCATTACGACAAGATGTGGCACAATCAAGGGGAAATAATAATAAAAAACCAAGCTTCGGCTAAAAGACAAAACCTTAAAATGAATTTTATTCGACACCAAAAGATTTAATTACAAAATGAGGAAGGATATACCCAAGTAACATGCTTTGGTCTAAAGAAATCCTTCTATATCTATTTATATTTTTGCACACCCTAGTTTTCTAGTGTTCAAATCCACTATGCAATATAGAGAGAGAGACTTGAGATCATATGAGATCAAAGGTTTTCATGAGACCCATAAAACCAATTTTCAACCCTTGGATTAGATATACAATCAGACAATTTGAACATTTATAAACGTCACGGGACTTCTCAATAATCATAAAATTGTCACCGTGCAACTTTAGACCATTAGATCATTAGCTTATAAAGTTGATCAATGAATATAAATTGGTCTTACGGGTCTCAAGAAAAACTCTTGGTCTCACGTGAACCCAACCATATATATATATATATATATAGCAACATAATTCTCCAAAACTAAGGGATCATTTACTAAACGTTTGTCCGGTAAGTACTTATCAGATAATTTTGCTTACAAGATGAACATGAAAAGGGCCAAGAATCTTACCCGGTAAAAACGATGACAAGGATGGAGACTCTTACCCGGGTAAGCGTTTACCAGGTAAATTGTTGCATAGAATACGTTTTGATTTACTACAATCTTACCCAGTAAAATAAATTATAGTGTTGACTCCTAATGGTAAGCACTTACCGGGTAGGCGTTTAAGGTAAACAACCCTAAATTATAACAACCACTTTTCTTAAAACAAAACTTCAAAAAAACCTTTACTCGACAAATGATCCGAATATTCATCACCCCTATTGGCTTGGCACCTGTTGCATCAATAAGAAAACCGTTCATGCCCTTTTCAGCTTATTCGATATAATCATGTATGACTTCAAAAAGATCAGAACCAAGCTTTGAAATTATGGTCCTCAATTGCTGAAGTAACTGTTCAAGTCTCCAAAAGATCAAATCTTTACCAAGGAAAAACCCAATATATAGAAGTTCAACATGGCAGACAATGTGTACTTATGACATCTAACTCATTAGAATTTAATGGTGAGTTCTAAAGGAGATGGTAATGGTGGAAAAGGCAACAATATCACTAATCTGAAAAAACAAACTTGTGGATGTGCAAAAATTGATTTCTTACCGGAAAAATAATTCAAGAGTTGGTCAAATTATGGCAAAGCGTTACTCCAAACTGAAGACGTACGAAATATCCTTTTTCTCGCAAGATCAACTAACCTTTTTGCAGAAAACTATAGTAGATCAGATAGGCTAGTGTTTAAGGAAGCAGTTACCCATTCAAACATCATATTAGATTACAAACCATGCTGCAAACAGTCAAATCTGAACTTAACCTTGTCGCTRTTCTTTCTTTCCTCGCGAGCAGGAAGCACACCAGCAGCGTGCATTGCGTGATTCTACTGTGTTTTTTTGCACTTGACTGGGTGGACAGTTGACCGGAAGAGAACTTAGATTCGCCCGGCCAGCAGGCGGGCGGCGTGCTTATCTTGTGTGACAACACTACAGAGCGAGTGGCTCTTCTAGGCGGGCAGCTGTGTGACAATACTACAGAGAAAGCGGCGCTTTCGTGTAACATGCTATGGTCTCACAGGTGTTGAGGTTTAAAGTTACTGAACTTATTAATAAGAAATGTAGTTAGCAATAAACAACTTTGAGGGAATAAGTAGTAGAGTAGTATAGGAGATCAACGGTTCAAGTCTCATGAAAGGTAATAATTGGGTGCGAGTTTAATTTTCCGTAAATATATGTACCTCAAAAAATCGATTATCTTGAAGATAAACAAGAGTGATTGTGGAAACTTCAATAGGATACGTTATTTCATCTTTTATACGCTTTAAGACAGTCTTAAAAAATTTAGAATTCAATCACCAATCTAGACACAAAGATATAGAGTTCTTTGTTGGAGTTAAAGGAAAATGTCGAGCAATCTCAAAATGTTTCAGTACTTCCGAAGAAGTACCACCAATGACTTCACTTTTACCCGGTAAACGCTTACCAGTAAATTGTTGCAAACGATATCATTTTGATGGACTTCAATCTTACCTGGTAAGGTAAGTTAGAGTATTGACTCTAGATAAGCGTTTATTGGGTAAGCATTTGCATAAACGGCTCCATAAGAAGTTTTCTGTAGCTACAGCTAAAAAGTTATAAGCAAGTACAAATGGGAATCTGTATGGTCTTGGTCTGCTTATTCTCTCGCTCATCCCACTTTTCTGTTCAAATCTCATTGCAAGTAATTGGCACACAGGTGTAAAATAAGCTACAATCAAAACTAAAAAAGCAAAGACAAAGAGTGAGAACTGAAATCAATTGCATTCACAGAATCATTATATTCAAAGTATGAGAATTGAAATCATTATATTCAAAGTATGAGAATTGAAATCATTAACATTGACAGATGCATAGTTGAGAGCAATTCATTCGTCAAAGTGTAAGAACTGGAATCAATATATTCAAACTAGATTCGTAGTTGTGAGCAACTTAATTCGAAAGAAATCAAGACACAGCAGAGGAGAACAATTAATTCGAACCCTAACCGTAACGGAGTGGTTAGACAAAAGAAAGAAATCAACACACATAACTGAATATGAAAAAAAAAATTACCTCAATTGGAATCGATAGAGAAGCGATGGATCAATCAACAGATTCATCTGAACTCTAACCGTACACATATATCGTCTTGAATCAGTAACTGAATCTTCAATTTTGAATCGTCATATTTGGGGAATCGATTTCTGAATCATCATTTGGGAAGATGGGATCGTGTATGCGATTAGGATTTAGGGTGTTGCGGGGAAGGTAACGGTCTCAGAGGAGGGTTGGTACAGTACCCGTAGGTTGTACATGAAGCATACTTTCTTGTAATCATGTGATGTTAAAAATACCAAATACAACCACAAGGGTGGTGTCTGATTGGTTCGAGCATGACTTTAAAGATCAAAAGTACCAGAAGGTCCAGGTATCAAAAAAATCAATTTAATTTTTAAATAAATAGATCGAGAATTTTGTTAGTAATTTAATAATATACTCCTAACAATTTTTTTGACCCGTTTTAGTTATTCAATCCATTTTCTACTTTGGTACCTTTTTTGAATCGACATGTTAGAAACAAATACAACTCAAATCAACTACTCCACACACTTAATTATTTGGCTTAAATTGTCATCTCTATCAATTCACATATTCGGTTGGATACATTTTACATACTCTATTTTCGAAACAGATATATCGATTTTGTTTGCTTTTTTAAGGTTTTGATCCAATATTACCATTTTTACTCTATGAAGTTTTATAAAATGTCTCACACGAAGATCAAACCCTAATGAAGTGATTTCACAAGGCTTTGCATCAAGTTCAACCTACGGTTTCTGGTTGTCATCAAAATATGATCACAACTTGTCGACAACGATAGCATATCACAGGTTTGAAAAACTATGGTAACAACTTACCGACAAATCTTCAATAGGAGATTTTGATTTTTGTTAGATAAACTTGTACCAAGTTTGACTTTGATCATTTCATTTAACAGGGAATATTATGTCATTTTCGTCTTAAAGACCATGACAATTTCTTTTTTATTTTACGGCAATTACCATAACTTATAATCACAAAACCTACTACGAGATAGGGTGGTGCCTAATTGGTTTGAGCTTGACTCCAAAGATCAAAAGTACCAGGAGGTCTCAGGTTCAAATCCAAGGAGGAATAAAAATCCTCTTGTGGCCACGGGTTATCTGCAAAGCAGGTGGTCGTCCTGGGATTAGTCGGCTTGCATAACAGGTTGGATATCCAGGTTAATCAAAAAAGAAAAAAAAAACCTACTACGAGAATGCATGTAATTAGAACGTATAATATTTTCCGATTCAGTTAAAATACATAGAAATTTTTAAAAGGTCTTTTTTATATTTATGTCATGTAATCAGAATGACTTGTCATACACATCACCTCTTTTAAGTCATGTATATAAAAAAAATAAACAAATAGTTTACCAGTTCAAAATATAACATGTTATTTATTGTTATAATGAGTAAATTTTTTAAAGTATAATGTCTTAATAAAAATTGTTTTAAAATGCATTATTATAATCAAAAACTCAAAAAAATAAGTCACTAAATTCATATATTTTTTTGCGAAATAATATAATTATGATTTAAAAATAGAGAAAATAAAACACCAAGCATAAATTCTTTTTTTATTAATTAATTTCCTAGTAATTAATAAGGAACATAAAAGTCATTGATGATGATTTTTACACGTGAGCATCATGTAAGGAGTAGGCTGTCTATAGCAATCTGGTGAACATAGTCAAGCCAACCGAGTCATGGGTCCAGTTAGGTGGGTCAAAGGTTCACACCCTTTGACTTTTCATTTTTACCTAAGAGTAGATGCTAGGAAAGAGGGGACAAATAAACCGGCCCGATGTAACTCACTCCCACCTCCTTATTGAGAGTATTAGGGGTGTTCATGGATTGGGTTGATCGATATAAGATATTTGAACAATCCAACTCAATATTTACGGTTTGAAAAATCTTAATTCAGCCCAACCCAAACGAAAGTGCAGCCCAACCCAATCCAAACCGTACAGGTTGGTCGGGTTGGTCGGATTGATACTTTGATACATTAAAATATTCTTCTAACATTAAATATGTTATTTCTCTACTCATAATTTCTTTTTCATCATCAATCATTTGATACAATTTATCCATACTTTTACGTATATCACATTCAATTAATTTTCTCAATTTACGCATATATGTTTACAGTTACTGAATATATATACGAATGAGTTATATAGATATGTGAATATATATTGAAAAGATGTGTATATATATGAAAAGTGTACATGATACTGTAATTATCTAATGTATATATAAACATAAATTCAACAATCATACTAAATTCAAGAAATAAAAGGACATCGGGTTCATCGGGTTGGGTTGAGTTCAAATAATAGTAACCCAATACCTAAAGTTTGAAAATTTTACAACTCAATTAGATATCGGGTTGAGTTATTTCGTGTTAGATTGATCGGGTTGGTCGGGTTTTTGAGCACCCCTAAGGAGTATGGTATTTCAAAGGGCATACTTGTCTATTCACCAATGTTTTAAAAGATGCACCCTGCTGCCACTATGACATACTCGGTGTTCGTCTCTGAGGCCACGTTAACCACGGCTTGGCATGGCTTGTTGCATGGTTCTTGTAATATGATTTGACATTATTTTGACATTTTAGTTTCTGGTACACATTCTAATTCAATAGCGTATAGATATATAGATCATGTTGTCATAATTAATGCTTAAAAACATCGGTGCCTTGTTGCACCTCCAAAGGCTTGAAATTGAACTCACCGTCACATCACGTCTTATAACTACAAAAAAAAGAGGCTTCACCAACGGAAAAATCCGTCAGTAACCCCGTCGAAAAAAGCCATCATCGGTGGATTTCGACGGATCACGTTACTAGAGAAAATATGGCCGATGATCATGATTACTGGCGGGATTTTCAATCACCGATGGAAAAATCCGTTAGTAATATGTCGTGACTGTCAATCCAAGTCCGTTAGTAAAACCTCTTTCTTTTGTAGTGTAAGCTATTTAGAACTTTGTTTTTCATACAAGGGGTATTATAGTCTTTTTCCTTCAAAATTTTGTATATATGTCAATTATAGTAATCTATACTATATTATAAAACATTTGACAAAAACTCTTAAAAACCATTTTTTATGCATGAAGTACTGTTTATTGATGTATATTACTTAAGATTCAATATTACAAGTAAATTGTGCATAAGTACAACTTATTAAAGCTTCATGTTTGAATTTGTATAACTAACTTCAGATAAACATACTCAAATAGAGAATAAACATCTCGTTTTAAATATAAAAAAATTAAAATATAATTAGGATAATCATTAAGTTCTAACAAAATACTTAATTATTATATTTATAAAAAATTATATTATTAAACCAAAAATAAAAAATGAATTAAAGAAATACACAAAAAAATGAGAAATTTTAAATAGTTAGTCTGGTACTAATATCAATATTTTTTAAATTTTTTATGATATTCAAAAATAAAAACATTATTGTTTTCTCAAAACCACATAAAAGCGCATTATAACATAGATTAAGACAAAAAGAAAAAGAAACACTAAAATCGAGATGTATCTCGCTGTATTGTGCGAGCACCCTTCTAGTTATAAAAAATGTATAAGTAGATTTAAACAATCGTAAAAAAGTCAAAATATATCAAAATAAAAAATCATTAAACTTTCTCTTTTTGAATGAAAAAACCATTAATTTTTTTTTTACTTTGATTGATTAAGTCCTTAAACTTTTTCTAAATAAATGAGTTATCGCACTTTTAAAAATTGGTTACCTATATCCTTTTAAACCAAAAGAGTTATATTAATCAACTGGTAAAAGTTTGATGGTTTTTTTTCTTTAAAAATCCAATGTTAACCACAAAGGATGGTGTCTGATTGGTTTGAACTTGGCTCAAAAGATTAAAAATGCACAAAGGTCCCAGGTTTAAATTCAAGGAGAAATAAAAAATCTTTTTGTGGCCATGAAGATTCAAATACGGTGAATTCGAGCTCCCCGTAAAGCAGGTGGGATTAGTCGGCTCGTATAGCGGGTTGGATATCTAGATAATCAAAAAAAGTTCGATGGTTTATTTAATTTTTCTAGAAACTTTAGGATCTTAATCATTAAAATGTGAAAAAGTTTAATAGTTACTTTATTCAAAAAGGTAGTTCATGAACTTAATCATTTAAAATAAGAAAGTTTAATGGTTTTTTTCATTTAAAAAAATAGTTTAGGGACTAAACCATTCAAAATGAGAAAGTTTGTTGGATTTTTTTGGATTTTTCTCTTTGTTTCTCAATTAGCATAACAAATGTTTCATGTTTTTCAATTTTGTAACCGTAAATGTTATAACAATCGATAACGATGTTAATTGGTAGCAAAAATACACATATGTAATGTGGCACAGTAATTGTACAAGTATACAGCACTATGAGTTTGCTTTCAAGTAATAAAGTGATAAAAATACCGAGATCGTATACACAGGGATCGGACTTCAAAGTTTCGAAGACTATGTCGAGAATACACTGATTTCAATTAGAGAAGAAGAAAACATATTTGAGCAAGTTTGATGCTTTTAACAATGAAATCTAAATAAATAAATAAAAATGGTACACGTAAGTTTCACTTATGTCAAAATAGTCAAAAACTTTATGTCACAATAACGTTTATAACGATCTCAATCTTTCGAAAGCGAATCTTTATAGATCGTGTCCACAAAATGCCCATTAAGTCACCGCTATTGCCGATTCTTAATTTTGCTGACTTAACTAAGTTGACTAAAAAGATCAAGTTCGATTAACATGAAGATTTATATCTAAATCTCTTTGTGATATAATTCTCGACCAAAGTTTGAACCTTAGCAAATCATACAAAACCCGCATTTGTACATGATTATCAAAGTCTTTCTCAAATTTGTGTGCATCACTTAAGCCATATCTCGAATCCGCATATCTCTAGGTCTAAGATCTAATATTAACACTCCAAAATGATCAACTTATCTGCGTTGAACTTAATCCCCGACTCAAGTGACAAAACTTAAGAAATAGCAACGAAGACAACACCCAAGTGTTGCCTACTAGCTTTAAGTTTGACTCACACACACACCCAACGAGTGCTTAGCTAATAATAGTAAAGAACATAGGGGGTGTTTGGAATTGCTTACAAAAAGAACTTATTGACTTATTCCGGTGTGACATCGGTAATAAGCACTTTTGAGTGTTTGGATAAACAACTTATATCGATACCAAACCGGTAATAAGAAGTTTTTGAAGAAGTTATACCCTTCTGACTTATAATAAGTTGATAAGTGATTTTATAGAAAAGCATAAGTTATTTCAAATAAGCAATCTCAAACATCCATATAGTAAAAGAAGTTAAATACTTAAAAGCTAATTGCACTGAAAGTAAAATACAAAATGTGCCCACAGTGGGCAACAACTGTAAATTAAAGACTTGAAAAATAAATTATAATTGTAATTTAAAATGTAAAAACAAATGGGAACTTTTACATTGTCGGAGTTCTGTCTTAATG
The DNA here is from genome assembly GCF_001531365.2 of Cynara cardunculus var. scolymus. NCBI lineage: Eukaryota > Viridiplantae > Streptophyta > Magnoliopsida > Asterales > Asteraceae > Cynara > Cynara cardunculus. Next base: position 3,011,256 of record NC_037541.1, read on the forward strand.
CTTCACCAAGGCCTCTTATTTACAGGTGGAAGAGTGTTGACCTTTGCCCCATGGATGAAAATATTTTTTAATCTTTTAGTACAAAAGATGATCACTATTCAACCCATCCTCTTAAAGTCTTCATATCTTTTGACATCTGCAGATCTTTAAGAAATCTTCAAACCACTGCTCCTAGTAACCAGATAATAGAAAAGCACGATTTTGTCCAAAACAAGCTCGTCATTGTCAACAGTGGGCACATCTGCAGTCTAACATTTAACAAAAAATGACGCGTCTGACCATCAAAACTACAAACTTTTATTCTCAACACGAACACATAAAAAGGAAACACAACCAAAACCGAAGAAAAACTCACACAAATGATGTGTAAATAACGCTAAAAATAAGAGTTATCACATCCCTACTTGTTATTTGTCCCCAAGTAACTAAAAAGACAAAATAAAAAACTAATGAAGATAAATACACAAGAAGACTAAGTCATGTGTCATTATGCACAACTTCGACCATGACTAGGTTGCAAGCCAATCGCTAGCACACTCATACATTAATCATGTTCTGTAATTAAATTTAATTTCAGTGCAAAATCAGATATAATTTAATCATTTTCGTATTATAGACATTATCATCTTCATTATATTAATTTTAGATAAAAAAATTAATCAAAATATGAAATGTTAAAAAATAATAAATACTAGATAAATAAAAACGATAAAGTTTGAATCTTTATAAATAAAGTTTAACTCCTATTGTACAAAAGATTAATTAAAGTATAAAGTTAAAACATTTATTAATAAAGATGATAACTTTATTATCCGGAATCGAAACCCTAAACCAATTACTACCACACTGATTGAATTTATCCTTCGGGATAGATTCAATGAAAGAAAGGAGTAGAATGTAATATACGAAAATTAAAACCAACATGTTTGAAGTGATGTTGAATCAAGATCTACACGGTAGAAACATCTATTTAAAAGGTTTTATACGACTACTCTAATATCTTGTGAGTCTATTAGTGGCAAAGCCCCAAGATTTGATGCAGTAATATGTTTTGTTTATCAACAGCTTCGATAACGAAACTAAAAGCAAGACGGATGCAGAATAGATGGTAGTAGAACATTGTTTGAAGCAGAAAGTCGAGAGAGAGGGAGAGCGCAGATGATTTTTTAAAGAAATTCGCGAGAGAAATCGATGATTTTTGGTGTGTGTTTTGAGGTGGTGCGAAATGCACCTCCTCACGTGACTTTCACAAATCCCTCAACCTCAGCCACAAGCATGCATGTGTGTTGGATCTTTCACTCATGACCTCCACTATGAGTCCACCAACTTATTCAAAGCCCAATTGAATAAAAGCCTCTAAAATTGTTCTATCTATCGATGTGGGATGGAGGAAAACCTCCAACCTCACTAACATTTCCAACAAAAAATATATGAAACAATTTCATTTTTACATGAAAACAAAAATATATGAAACAAGTTCACCAAGCAAAGAATTGTATAAAATAATTTCATCATATTAAACAATTTTATTAAATTAAACAATGAAAT
>NC_037541.1:3013703-3015234 GCF_001531365.2 Cynara cardunculus var. scolymus
AAATTATATTTTAGATTTTTATTTTTAAAATGAGAGATTTATATTGTATTTGATTATATCTATATTTAAAATAATATGTTTATCATGTATTTGATTATATTTATCTGTAGTTAGTAACACAAATTCAGAAATTAAATTTTGATAAGTTGTACTTTTGCATAATTTACTTGTAATCTTGAATTTTAAGTAATATATATTAATAAACAGTATTTCATATATAAAAAATGGCTTTTAAGAGTTCTATCAAATGTTTTATGATATAGTGTATATATACATACATATGTGTGGGGTTGGGTTTACGTGAGACCAAAGGTTTTTCGTGAGACCCGTAAGACCAATTTATGTTCATTGATCCACTTTATAAGCTAATGGTCTAAAGTTGACAATTTTGTAATTATTGACAAGTCTCATGACAATTTTGTGATTATGAATGTTCAAATTGTAAATCTAATCCAAAGGTTGAGAATTGGTCTTACGGATCTCACAAAAAACCCTTAATCTCACAAGATACCAATTCTATATATTTGTGTATTATAGTTTTTAAAGATAAAATAAATTTTACAAATCTAAACCCGTGTGGTAGTCGTCTTCTACCATCCCAAATTCACAGACAAAGTCAACATTTGAGTTGCCGCAAACTTCGTGGATACCTACCCCTCTCTCTCTCTCTCTTTAATATATATATATATATATATATATATATATATATATCAGAGTCCAGTTTCAGTATAAGTATTCAACATCTCTTCCTTTTGAGAAAACTCCACAATCTTCCCTGATCTCCACAAGTCTCTCTTTCTCTAATGGCTCGAACATCTCTTGCTCTCTTCATGCTCCTGCTTCTATTCACTTCTTCTACAAACGGCCGGAAACTGTTAAACAACCCGGATTCCGGCAGCAAAAACGAAGCATCACCGGTGGAATTCATGAGTTTATATCTAACTTCCCTTCCAAAGGGCACCGTACCGGCCTCTGCTCCCAGCAAAAAGGGTCATGCTTCAACCACCGACGAAAAACTCATCACCCGCCACCTCATCACCGTCGACCGGATCCTCCGCTCTGTCCCCAGCCCCGGCGTCGGCCACTGATCACTTCTCATTTTCCTTCTACATTTTTTTATTATACATACGATTAGTTTTGTGGGTTTATTGTTATTTAATTCTTTCTTTCTCTCCATCAGTATCAGAATAGAATCATAGAGAGACCATAGGTGTATATATATATATACACACACATATATATATATATATATATATATATATATCTCGGAAATTATGTATGAAATGGTTTTTCTATTCATACATGAATTCTTGTAATTTATTAGACGATATTATACGAATATAGCATCGAAGCTCGTTAGCAATTTCGGAGTGTTTTGCTTCAAGATTGAAAATGTAATAAATTGGTTGTTATTCAAATCAAGAAATCGATTCATCTCATGTTATCGTATGTTTATATTCTGATTATTTATTTAAATTATTATTATTATTAATATTGTTATTCCCAGAAATTCTTGAAAATTATATATATA
>NC_037541.1:3016099-3017268 GCF_001531365.2 Cynara cardunculus var. scolymus
ATATATATATATAATTCCACCATGATTACAATCTTTTTGAGGCAATGTGACCACTCAGTCTAATTAGATATGATTATTTATGATGAATATGGGGGTGTAGATTAAGCTTTGTTGGGTGATTTTTATTATATGAAGAGTGAAAGGGGAGTTTTCAGATATAAATTATGCATATTAATTTTAATTGTCTATTTAGTTTAATAAATATATAATTTTATAAATATTTTAATTGTTTTATAATATAAAATAATAATATTAAGAAATGAACTTTATAGTTTTTTATAATATCTCAATTATTTTTTAATATAAGCATTTATCATGGTTTTTTTATGGGTTATAAAAATCTGTGTATAGGATCATATTTAATAACTTATAGTATACTTTGTTCTCACTTTTTAGTAAAAAGAATGATGTTTGCGATTGAATTTCCATCTCTTTTTCTTTATATATAGATGGAGGGTTCGAGGAAAATTCCTCAAAAAATGAAAAATTGAAGAACATTCTAGTAACCATTCATCTAGACGGTATATACATGTGCATATAAGTAATTAAAGTTGTTTTTTGGTTTTTTATGCACGTGTGCATGTTATGCACATGTACATACTAGATAAATTGCTTATAAATTATTTGTATGCACATGTGTACACCGTCTAGATAAATTGGTCTTACGGGTCTCACCAAAAACCATTGGTCTCACGTAAACCCAACTATATATATGATATAAGTGAATATTATATATAAAAGTAGAATAAGGATGTTACTTGAAATCATATCATAATTACAAAAATTCAACGGTTAACGTCTAACATGATTAATTCAAATAAAGATCATCCCATGCCAAGGAAAACATGACTCCTAATTATATCACAAAATGAATACAATTATTATTATTAAATATATGTCTTAACAAATTGTTTGTCGTCGCCCATTGCCATTGCTTAGATTTCAATTTATTTAATCCTAAATTATCTTACTAATAAATCATTAGCTCACTCTCTCTCTCATTATCTTAGTCATCAAAAACATTCTATTTGATTTGATATACTATCACAACTAATTTCATACTCAATTTTTAACCCATATATTAATTTGTGGTTAATATTGGTTCTCACAGTTACTACAAACTAATTAGTTCTCATTTGATTAGGCCCATATATATATATATATATATA
>NC_037541.1:3018758-3020733 GCF_001531365.2 Cynara cardunculus var. scolymus
AACCATTAGATCATTAATTCATAAATTTGATCAATGAACATAAATTGGTCTTACGGGTCTCACGAAAAACCTTTGGTCTCACGTGAACCCAACCCTATATATATATATATATATATATATATATACATGTATATATATACACATCCGTACACACACAAATACATATGTATAATGTTATAATTTGCAAAAATTAACATGATAAACAACATAGTTAACTAAAACCGACGATGAAAAAAGCACATTCAATCAAACAATTAGAGTGTGAGCTTGTTTTCAAGAAACCTAGATATGTAATATCGGTTTGCAAGTGTACTATGTTTTTAGTGACGAAATATTATATTATGATTTAGAAGGCCAAAAAACTATATAATATCTTACTACAAAAAAGGTTATAACGTTTAGTTTTATTTGTAACGTATTTAAGTTTTGGTCGAAATGCAAAATACGACGCGTTTTAGTGAGACTTTGTGGCTCATTTTGGATTTTTGCTTCATCTGTCGGTTCATTTTTTTGAGGCAAAAAGTGAAACTTGACATATGCTTCCACTAACATGTTTTTTATTTTTATTTTTATTTTATTCATATTTAAAGAAAACCTCTTTCCACGTTAAAAAAGAATATAAAGCATTTAAAATTTTCAATGATCGCTTTATGGTCAATTTGTATCCATGTTGCATGCCTCCTTAATTGCAATATGTCACATTCATGTCCCATACATACATACATATAAATATATACATATATATATATATATACATACATACATACATACACACACATATATACATATATATAAACATATAATATATGAAGAATCGTGTAAAAATAGAAGTTAAAGTGAAAAATGTAAGAACTAATAAATGATTTGAATCATTGATCAATTTTAATCTCAAAGCAACCCATAAAATGCGCTTTTGAATGTAATTGATCTAGTATATCTCATTAATGTTGATCTTGTGGTTCTCTTCAATTAGGAATAATCGAATAATGGACAGGGCCGGCCCTGACCACGTGCAGCCCGTGCGGTCGCACATGGCATCAAAGCCTAAAGGGGCATCAAGTTGTCATTATTACTAGTTTTGAGCTTAATAATTTGAGAATTTGACAACTGAGCTTTAACTATAAAAACAGACCCAAGGCCTAGTAGTAATGAATACTGAATGCATATCGTAGGAAAAAAGTTGGAAAGTTGGAAAAAAAATTTGTTTAGGAGAGTTTTTCCGCAGATGTAAGGAGCGTTTTTTTGGTTGGAAGAGACATGTTTAGAAAAAAAAAAAACTTGACTTTCTATATAAAGCTCTCCCTAGAAGCTTACTGGATAAGTCACTTTCTATATCATTAAGACACTACGAAACAGTCATGCATAGTTGAACGAATAAGTTGTTAGTTCCATTAAACTTATTAAGCTGCTAACATATTAGCCCTTAGCCTTTAGTCCTTAGACCTGTAACTTTTGAGTTTTACTTTTTGCTTACTATGACAGTAATTTAGATGTAATTTAATATTTTAGTTAAAAACTAATTATAATTTACCTTGTCTTTAAATCTTATATATTGAAATAAAGTATTTGTTTTGCTAATTTTAATTTGGAAACGGGAAAACTGAAAAAGAATGAAACATTATCTTAATCCAGAACTTATTATCTTATATTTTGTATTCATGGTTTTGGTTTTTGTGTCCCCCCCATGGTATTTTTTTTTATTATAATTAATAAAAATCAACATGAGGATGAGATACTTAGTTTGAATATATTCTAAACTCTTTAAAAAATCGCATGTTTCGTTGTTTCGTTGACTTCCAAAAAATAGACTTATGGGAATTTTTATTATTTTCGCATAGGGTATCAAAAATCTTAGGACCGGCCCTGATAATGGAGATCCTTTTTTACCCTTCCCACGATAACTTTCATTTACACCAGAACCCAATCCACAATATATATATATATATATATATATATATATATATATATATATATA
>NC_037541.1:3021346-3025001 GCF_001531365.2 Cynara cardunculus var. scolymus
TATATATATATATATATAGGCTCATTTAAGGAAGAACTAATTAGTTTGTGGTAACCGTGAGATCTAATCTCAACCACAAATTAAAGGTTAAATTAGGAAATTAATAATTTTAGTAATTTTAACTTAAAATATTAGTTAAGGGTATTTTGGTCATTCTAGATTTCTCCTCCCTCCTCTCTCCAACGAACATCATATCAACACATGATGCATATTGTGATACACTTCATAAAATAACGAAAAACACAGTGTGATACGCTTGGTAAAGAAAACATTACCTGATATATTGTGTTACACTTCGTAAAACAACAAAAATATATTGTGATACACTTCGTATAACGACAAAATACATTGTGATACACACTATGATACCATATTTGGTTGATGAATACAATTGTGATACCACTATGTTACCACTACGATACCCAATAACTTTTAATAGTAAGAAATTATATATTTATTTTCTCAATTATAACTTCATAGAAAGAAACTTTCATACTTTGTTTGACTAATAAGGAAACAATATCAATCTTTTTGATTGATAACCATTAAGAAGAATATTAATAAAATTACTAAAACACCATTTTTTTTTCTTAATTAAGGTAATACAATTAATATAATAAAATGATTGGTTCATATTGGACCTCACAATTATCACAAACTAATTAGTTCTCATTTGATTATGACCCTATATATATGTATATATATATATATATATATATGAATCATGTATGATTTTGTACATTAACGATATTTTTCTTGTTTTCTTAAATAATTAGCATTATCGTTTGAACCTGCCCCTATAGATATATAGTTATGTTTTCGTTAGAAATATCATCTTCCATGCAAAGTGTGCGAGATGTAACATTGCATTATATAACATAACCTTCATATGAAGGTATCCTTATATTGTGTGAATACATATGAACTTTAAATTAATTATTCCATGATCATAATGTGATAGTTATGTATTTCATGATAAGGATGATATTGATCTCAACTATAAACAGAAGACAATTCAAATGCAGAAAGGCAATTCAGATAATGAAATACAATCGTACGACAACTTATCAACAAACCCGATTGTGTACTAGAATATATGTCGCTTGTCGCCACAGTTGTTATATATAGCTTGAATTTCACTTTCACTGATCAATTAACTTGAGAGAAGTTGTGAAAGAAACTAAGCGTAAGTTACATGTTCAAGCAGGAGTCTTGACTGCTATTAATACCAAGTAAAAATCATGAATACAAATCCATTTATCTTGTAATCTTTCTTTAAATAGATGATTGATTGATTGATTGTAAAGTATAGATCGATTACTACTGATATGATCCTACATAAATAGGTACATTCACAAACTTGTTTATAGGTTGTTATCATCTACTTAATTAAGTTATATGCAGATCACGTCACAACGAAGGCGTATGGTAACTCAGATGCATAAAACATTTTATGGATTAATTCAACAACGTCATTTAAGTCATCATATAATATCGTTATAAAACATTTTTTTTATGGGTAGGTAAATACCATCATGGGGCATATAATTTTTTGGGATTATATATTTTTTTAATAAAAATAAAAGAAATAGAGATAAATAATAAATAATAAATAAATATGATGTGAATAGGAAGCAACATATAAAGCAAAAGACAAGGTTGGAACATGTTGGAGGCGAAGGGGATGAAATCAATCCCAATGGTGTTTTATTTGCCTTCTCATATCCAACACAAGGGCTCCATAAATCTACCCACCTACAATTTGTAGTCAATTCTTCATTTTTTAAAGGATTAATTAATAATAAATTTTAATATTTTTTAAAATATTAAGTGTTATTCATAAAATATATGATGTAATTATCCAAAATACATTCATCAATGTCTCTTTTAAGTTTTCTATTTGGTCCATTTTCTTTCATTAAGTTTGTTCATCTATTGTTTAACGTCTTTTTGAAATGGAATCTTCGACAATTAATGTGTTTAATAGGCGAGCAATGTTCGTGTGAGGCATAATTAGTCTAATGCTTTGGTCCAAGCTCGACGAAGTAGGGGTGCTCATTGGTTGGGTTGATTGGGTTGAAGATATTTGAACAACCCAACCCAATGCTTGTGGTTTGGAAAATATTAACCCAACCAAACCCAACCCAAACCAAAGTATAACCCAACCCAACTCGTACGGGTTGGTCGGGTTGATACTTTTGTACATTAAAATATTTTTCTAACATTAAATATGTTATTTTTCTACTCATAATTTCTTTTTCATCATCAACCATTTGATACAACTTATACATATTTCATACGTATATTATATTCAATTAATTTTCTCAATTTACATATATATGTTCACAGTTATTGAACATATATACGAATGAGTTATATAGAGATGTGAATAGATTGAAAATATGTGTTTATGAAAAACATACATGATAGTGTAATTGTCTAATGTATATATTAATAGAAATTCAACAATCATATTAAATCTAAGAAATAAAAGGATGTCGGGTTCATCGGGTTGGGTTCAAATAATAGTAACCCAATATCAAACAAATACCTATGGTTTGACAATTTTACAACTTGATTAGACATCGGGTTGCTTCGGATTGGGTTATTTCGCGTTGGGTTGGGTTGATCGGGTTGGTCGGGTTTTTGAGCACCCCTACGGTGAACAATGGAGACACTCGAGCAATCTATGACAAAGAACAAACTCATTGGATCAATAGGAGTTTTTTAAATCATCATAATTCAATAGTTTGATTCCTTTGGATCTCGTTTGGTTTGTATGATTATATTGAATTTCGAGGGATTTGGATTTGAATTTTATTCCAATTTGACGTTGGATTTGAAAGATTTTCTAAATATAAAATCTCAACAAACATAGGATTTTTAAATCACACCGGAGTGGTTGGTATTTCCCATGATTTCATAGGAATTCTGTGTAATAATGTTTTAAAATATGTTAACAACATTTGTTTTGTAATAATCAATCAATAAAAAGTTATTTAATTAGTTTTATGATGATTTATAATTCGTTTCTATAAATTATCTATAAGAAAATGGAATTCAGTTTCATTCTAAATCTTACAAACCAAACATACTAAAGATTCCAAATCCTTCCACAAAATCCAAATCCCTCAAAACCATTTCGTCAAACCAAACGTCCCTTAAAGTACTATTGGTTCTTTGGAAGAATATTATGGATTCAGGATATGGTTATAGTTTTAAACCTTATGTATAATCAATGGTACAATTCAAGTTATTGTTAGACTGCATCTTATGTTATGTTCGATTCAGTGACAAATTTATATTCGTTTTTGTGATCAAGATGATTCTACAGTACAATTTTATACGATTATACAACCTTAAGACACTAATATCCTTCACAATTATAACTTATATTGTCATTTTTTCTGTATTTGAATTAACTACTAGCATTGTTCTTTTGTAAATATATATTTTCCAAATCTTTTTCTCTTCATTTTTTGCATTTTGCTCTTGAAAGACAATATCATATGTGAATATAGCACTACAAGAAAAATCAAGAGGTCTATATCTACGATGGCTATAGAGACGACAAGTAATTAGTTGCAGTAGGGACTTCCAATTAACATCAACATGTCGGGGGGTATATATATATATATATATATATATATATATA
>NC_037541.1:3025736-3042330 GCF_001531365.2 Cynara cardunculus var. scolymus
ATATATATATATATATATATATATATATATATATATATAAGGTTAAGTTTTTAAATTAGTGAAAATTAGATTTAACATATTTGTGTCCATTATACAGGGTTATATATGGGTTGAGTTGGTCGGGTTGAAGGCATTTGAACAACCAAATCCAACGATGTTTACAGTTTGAAAAATCTCAACTCAACCCAAACCGTGCAAGTTGGTCTGGTTGAAACTTTTCTACATCATTTTACAATCTATCAAAGTGTTTTTGTTTAAACGAAATAAAAATCAAAATGATAACATACAAAAAAGACTAATTAACAAATTCAAAAAAGAATGTTGAAGGTTCATATAAACAACAAAGTAAAATTATGGTTGATATTGTAATATAATTTTGAATACAGTTAATTATGGATTGGTCTAATGTCTAATGTATGTATATTAAGCAAGGACTTAAAAATCATATTAAATCTATAGTATATTAGTATAGAAGTGCACCGGTTCATCGGGTTGGGTTGGGTTCAAAAAATCTTAACCCAATTTCAACATAATAGATGTGGGTTAACCTAATTTTTTTTATTAACCTGGATATTCAACCCGCCATGCGAGCCGACTAATCTCAAGACAACCACCTGCTTTGCAGATAGCCCACAGTCACCGCATTTGAACGTCCGTGGCTACAAAAAGATTTTTATTTCTCCTTAGATTTGAACCTGAGACCTCCTGGTACTTTTGACTTTTGGAGTCAAGCTCAAACCAATCAGACATCACCCTTATAGTTATGTTTACCTAATTTTATATCAACTATATGTCGAATTAGCTTAAATTGAGTTTTTTTAAGTTTTTTCGAATTGGATTGGTCGGTATTTTAATCACCACTTGTTATAAACTACACTTTTTGGTTGGGAACATTACCATGTGCATGGAGAACTAGATAGGTTATATACGGACCCACCATTTTATAAAAGTTGAGACCCTGTTCCTCAAAAGTTGATGGGGATCTTACCTCACCTTGAGTCACTACAAGGACCCAAAAAAAACATAAACCATAAATACTTTCTTTGCCAAAAGTGGTTAGGTTGTTTAAATGCGATGACTCGGGTTATCTACAAAGCAGGTGGTCGTTTTGGGATTAGTCGGCTCGCATAACGAGTTGGATATCCAGGTTAATAAAAAAAAATATCTAGAGATAGTAAAAAAAACATATATCCAATCTTAATAATACTTAACATGACATGCACCGTTCGTTGACGGGGTTTTGAGTGATCAACGTCAATGAGAAGTTGTGCTCCTTGTCTTCTGTAAACGAGCTACAAGTTGTCTCAAAGGTATTCGGTGAACAACGTAATCTTAGCCGAAGATGTAATGCAAGTTGAAGGATGCTACGAATTTCTCTATCTTCTGTTCCCATGCATCTCAATCTACTGTGACACCATCGGGAATATTTGTACATCACTAATGAGATACAAGGTATGGTCAACCATTTTAATGCGAATATATCAATCAGAATAATTTAAACCAGTATGCCCTACTTGACATGTATATATATAAGGGAAAACCCTAATTAATGTCACTGTCCTGACAACAACGCGATTTCAAGTTCATCCATATGTAAGGTTCTAAATGGCGTGAGAGGTCAAATAACTAGCCTATGAGTCATGACGTTTTTCAAGGCGTGACATATGACGGCCAATTTGTATATCATACATATAATTACACACACACACACACACACACACATATATATATATATATATATTCTACTATAAGTTAACGAATCAATAAGATTTAATAATTTAAATAAAAGGTAAAAAAAATTAACACTTAGGTCAGTGTCCTGGGGATTAGAAAACTCGTCCTATCTTCGCTCCGTTGCCATGCCTATAAATTAGGTCAGTGGCGGATTCAATACATAGTGGTAGGGGTCCTAGGCCCCAGAAACCCACTTATTTTAAAAAAAAAAAACTATAAAAAATTGTTTGGTAAATTTTCTTATTGTGTACCCAACAAGAATAAGACAAGGCCCCCAACAATAACAAGGCAAGGGCCCCCAATTTGATATCCTGATTGTTAATTAGTTCATTTGCATCACACATTGATATTTTTGTTCGAAATAAAATATAAAAATTATACACCTTGATGAATTAGTAAAAAGTCATCTGAAAATCGACCTGAATAAGTTATCTTTATTTGGTTAACTGAACCGTTTAAGCCGAATAGAAAAATCCAAAACCGTTTTGGATGAATTATTTGGTTTTGAAATATTTTTCTACACGACTACACCAATAAATGTTCCCTCTATTTTAAAATTTTATGGATCTGCCACTGAATTAGGTCGTGGTGTGCCTTAAAGTGGCACTGAAGAGGCACAATATATAGTGTGGCTGTCATGGCCAATCTTTTAGAACACTAGTCATACCTCGCGTGGTCAAACACTATAATAGTGGCAAGTTTATGTACGTCGACACTATAACAAGCTACTCGAGATCGTGCCCGTTTATCTTTAGCTCGAGTTTAATAATTCTCGAGCTAGAGTCGATCCCAAACACAAAATAAAACTCTATAACTTAACGAGTTGAGCTTCATAACACCAATATTCGACTTGGCTCCTTCGAAAACACGATTAAACCTTTTGAGTCGAGTTGAGTTGAGCCGAACCATTCGAGCAAACATTTTTCCGAGCCAAGCATGTTAATATATTCATAAATCATATAATAAAAATGTAAAAATAATCAACCTTGAGCTTGTATACGAGATAAACGATCGTGAGTTCGAGCCCATAAACGAGCATCAAGCTCGAGTTCCATAATTCAAAAAATATTCGAGCTCGATCAACCCCTATATTAAAAAAGTTATTCGAGTTTGAGCCTAGGTATTTTTTTTTTCCGAGCTTGACTCGAATAGCCGACTACTCGACTCAGTTCGTTTACACCCCTAGTTTTTATAGGATTTAAGTTTATATAACCAAATAATAAGAGAATAAATAATCTCATCTAAAAGTGTGTACTATATTTATAGGACATTTTTGGGCATTTAACAAGTTTTTAGAACATTTTTAAAATAAAGCGATGTATTCGTTATTTTTTATGATACTTTTTTAAATTGTGTTCTATAAAATAACTAATACGACATTTTATTTTAAAAAAATTATTCTAGAAACTTGCTAAACATCTGAAATCGTCTTATAAATATATTATCACACTTTTAGATTAGACATTTTTATTATTTGGTCCTAAAAACGATACATTAAAGTATTTATACATTGTTGACACCCAAGAAAATCAATTTTGTTGTAATAAAAATACAAAATAAATCTGAAAAACTATACATAAAATATTTAATTTACATGTTTTCAATGTAATAAATATCATTATCTTGACCTCATCCGATAACTGTATGCTTCGTGTTGAAAAACTACGAAAACTAGTAATTAATTTACTTTATTTTGAGCATGCACTTCAAAGGTCAAAAATATTTGGAGGTCTCAGGTTTAAATTCAATGAGGAATAAAAATCTGCTTATAGCCACATAGGTTCAAATGCAGTGACTCCAAGTTACCTGCAAAATAAATGATCGTCATGAGATCAGTTGCAACAAATACTACCGGTTCTAAATGTTGTCACTTTTATTTTATTTTATTTTTAAATTCATTTTTTCTAGTAACATAATCAACAATTAGCTATCAAAACCCTAAACAATTGAAAAAAAAAAATCGATTTCATGTCAAAAAGGAAACCCTAACAATTAACAATCAGTGGTTGTTTGGTTTAGAGAGAGGAATGAAAATGGTAATGAATTTTTATTATCCACAGTTTAATTTGAAATGTTTCGGAAGAAATAAATCCATTATATTATATAAACTGACGCTTTCTTTTATTTTTAATCATATTAATTACTGTTTAATTTAACCAAATGCTCTCTTAATGAAAAACCAAAAAGAATTACTAAGGTGGCATTTGTTTTTTAAGAGGCGCTGAAGTCTGAAGTCTGAATTYAYTTCTGAWTTTTAAGAGGTGGTGCTGAAGTYTGAAATCTGAATCAGTCAGACTGTTTGTTTTTACGTCTGAAATCTGAAATCTGAATCAGTCAGACTGTTTGTTTTTACGTCTGAAGTCTGAAATCTGAAATCTGAATCAATAAAACTGTTTGTTTTTGTAGTATGACAAACTTCTGAAGTCTGAAATCTGAATCAATTCATTTCAATTAAATTTAACTGAAATATCCAATCATTTAAATCATTTGTAAACTACCATATATTTTTAACACTTTTAAAAATTCAATTGAAATACGTCAATTGATTCAACACATAATAGAAAACACGAATAAAGTCTCATAACAACTAGAATCAATATTTATTTTGCATTAATTGTGTCACAATTTCTTCTCTTAAACCGGCCATATATGTTTGGTCAGCGGCACTCCCATGCGATTGAATCTCTTTAGCCTCATTCTCGTCATCGTTCCCTTGTTCATTGGTTTGATCATACTCAGAAAATAACTCATCACTTAAACTTTCCTTCCGTATGAAGCTGTGAACCGCAAAACATGCAATAACAACGTCTACTTGAACCTCAAGTGTAAATGGTATCATTCTTTTTAATATTGGAAAACGTGCTTTTAGAACGCCATAAGAACGTTCAATAACATTTCTAAGTTTTGCATGAGAATGATTAAACCTAACAATTAACGATAAAAAAATTAACCAATCTTTAACAAACCCTGAAATAACAAACAACTATAAAATATCGGCAAAATAATAAAGTGTAATTGTATTATTTAAATAAACCCAAAAAAACATATAAGAAAAAGAAAGAGTGTACGAACCTAACAGAACCAAAATTGCAAAAACGTAAAAGCAGAGCGGTGGTCGTTGGGCGCTAGTCGATGCCTCCTCGATGGTATCTATGGTCATTGGAAACCGATATATATGAGTTTGAATTTCACTAATTACAATCAAAAATAGTATATGAAAGAGCGAAAAAGTGTCTTTTATTGTGGAATAAAAAGTCTTTTATTAGATACATAAAATATTTAAATAATAAAATTAGTATTGTAATCGTGGGAAAAAAAAAACTATTAAAATTAAATATATTTTTCTATAAAGGTTTTAAAATTTCATTTTCATTTAATCTTTTAAAAAATCTATTGAAAATGCTTAGAACATCTTCCAACACATTTTCTAAAATAGATAATATATTGAATAATATATATACATATATATATTCAAATCATAATAAATGTATTCCAATCATTTCTATAAATATCTCAATTAATTGGGTTGCAAAGGTTGTACAAATGCACAAGGTTGTAAAAGAAATATACCATATATATATATATATATATATATATGTGGACCTAATCAAATAAAAACTACGTAATTTATGATAACTATAAGATATAATGTGAACCACTTATTTGTGACATTTAAGAATATTTTTTAAATAAGGTAAAAGGGTAATTTAGTAATTTTATTTCTAATAGCTCATCAAAAAATTTAATTAATTGTTTTTAAAAGGAAACGTCCAATTAGTTTTAATTACCTAACATATTAATTATCTAATATATATTGTTTTTTAAAGATGTTTGTGGATTAAAGTGTATCATAGTAATAATGTTCACAATATATCACAACTTCCATCACAATGTATTTTTGTTTTTTATGAAGTGTATCACAACATGCATTTTCGTTATTTTTATTGTTTTACAAAGGGTATCACATTGTGTGTTTTTATTATGTTAGTTGTTTTACAACATTATCATAGTGTGCATCTTGTTGTTCACATGTAGTTCGTCTGAATAATTAAGGTTTGTTGAAATAAGGTTCACCGATACTTGGCATGTCCTCCCCCTCCCAGGCCCATCACAAGGAAAACGAAAACCAAGCTTTGCTTTATCCGGTATCAAACGGGCGATACATCCCCGTCTAATTCTGGTCTGCTTCAGAGAGACAATCGGGAAAGGGTCCGGAGAGATGAGAGAAAAGATTTTAAAATCCTTAAAATGCCTATAGTTAATATTTTAAATTAAAATAACCAAAATTATTATTTTTCTAATTTAACATTTGATTTGTGGTTGAGATTAGATCTCACGGTTATTACAAATTACTGAGTTCTCCCTTGACACCCTATATATATATATATATATATATTTTATATAGGTATATATATAGGTGTATACATATATATGAAGCCTTTGTCGAACAAGATGAACTGAGGAGGTCATCACTTGCCGGAGGAGGCCACCAGATTTTGATCCCTGTATGTTTGTGTCTGTGTATAAAGTAATTAATTTAATTAAAGTAAATTGAAATATTAAACTAAATATAGTAAATTGGATAATCAACCCAGATTACTATAATTTATCCTTCTACTTTATTTTAAAAAAAATATTAATTATCTTAAATGATTAGGTCACGTTGGATCTCAAGTAACCATAAATTTATTAGTTTTCATTTGATTGGACCTCTATATGTATATAATTTAATTTTTAATTCATTTTTTTTAATTAATAAAAATTTGTTATGGGTTTCATATCAAGTTGCTCACGTGGGATTTTTCAACTTTCCCAACGAAGTTTGACGTTTGAGAAATAATTTTGCATCCCACGTTACTCCAAAACATTTTTTGGTACAACAAATATTTAAAAACAATTTCAACGAATAATTATCAATTTAAATGTCATTTTAAATGAATTTCTAACACTACATCATTCCATTAAATATAATATCCATTTCTTTTAAATACTACTTTTAAATTCGATATTTCAAGTCAATTTCATTTTATTATTTACGTCATTTAACTAATAATAAAAACATCTCGTCAACAAGTTCTTTTTCCCAATTCTATAAAAACTGGTATTTATTTATATGATGTGAACATGTTTTGTGCATTTAAAAGGTGATAGTTGGATATTTGACGAAAGCATTAAATGTTTTTTGTGGAATATAAATTAAACGTGACAAATTTGACACCGGTTTTAGACCAAATGTTTGATTGCAATGTTGGATTTTTCTGCAACGTCTTTTATTTTATTTTGTAGTTTGTTGACTTGTATACAGGTATGGGAATGAAACTCGTCTGTGGAGAATTTTGTGTATCTGTCATGACCGGGGTCGAAGATTCCCTACAACATCAGGGACGTGATCATATTCCAAACAATTCAGTTTTTTCCAATACTTTTTTCTTAATCTTTTAGATTTAGAAAGAATACTTTTATATTTCTTATTCTATTTTGATTTTGTCGAATCGTTGTTTTATATATTAGTTCGAATCACTTCATTTTGATTATAATTTTTGTTTTTGGTATTTTTGATTTAATGATTTTGATTATCAGTAATGTTGATTTGTTTCTGTTTGAATTTTGAATGTTGGTAACCCCTATCGACACTTGATAACACTTAGGTGGTGTTTGTTTTTTAAGAGTTGTTGAAGTGTGAAGTCTTGTTTCACTTTTGATTGATGAAAGGTGGTGTTGAATTATGATATCTGAATTAATAAAACTGTTTGTTTTTGTAAACTGATAAATGTCTGAATTTGTTTAAATTGTCTATTTTACTTATAAGAAAATCATAGTGTTGAATTTATAGATAAATTTATATAATTTCACATATTTATTCATCATTATTATACAAACTTTCATCTGAATTATATAATTAGCATTCATTTAAACGAAAATATGTCACTTATTTAATATATTTAAATCATTTTAAAATACATCAATTAAGAGATGCGAGGATCGATTCGGTAAGGATCGGTTGAGAAAAATGATCAATTAAGGTTAATTGATTGAGATATATCGTTGCTGAGAGAGTGGAGAATAATAAGAGGCAAATAAGAAGTTGGTTTACATCTTACCAGATAAAAGGATAATAAGACATAAATACTTCTGAATTGAAATATACCCTTGTTTCTAATTGGCCTTGTTTTTTGTTGGCTTTGCTTTGGTTGGATTTGAACTTGAGACCTGCAGACTTCTAGACTTCCATACTTGGCCCAAATTTTTTTAATAAAACTTTCATGATATTTAGGACAATTTTGGTCTTACCGTTAGTTTTACAAATATTGGTTTATAAACTTGTTTTGGTGATTTTCACCCCGTAATTGCATAAAGGGGATTTTTCATTAGACCTCCAGGTCTAATCCTCATTTTGTGTTTCAAAAATGTGTTTTACAGGTCGGGCTCAATCAAAGGATAAGGGAAAAGAAAGTTGTGAGATGTCTGATATGCTTACATGGGATGTGGAGGATATCATGCTTATATGTGGTCTTTTTAAAATACTTGTTACATATACAAGTTTTGTATATGGATTTGATGGAAAAAGTTGGTAGCTATTTTTATAATGTAGCTTTTGTATATTTGGTACCGAATGTGTAAATTTGTACTTCTTGATATCTGAAATGCATGGTTATATACAAATGTGGATCTTGGGGTGTTACATGCTCTATTTTGACCTATGATTGACTTAGAATTTTTTTTAATCTAATTGTGACATCTTTCATTCTAAGCCAGCGGGACGGGGTTGACTAATTGTGGTTTGGCTTCTACAATGAACTGAACCTGGCTCACCGCAACGGGTTGGTTGGCGAGCACAGCTCGAAGATGGTCCAATAATTCTCTAGCTTGGTTTGATCCAAACTCTAGATCAACATCCTCGTGGTGCCAAACGATTGCGGTCTCTTTATGTTGAATATATGAACCACCAGTAGCTTTCGTATGTAGATTCATAACATGATCAGCAATGTCCATCCAGCCGATATCGTTACTCACCCCACATGTTTTTTGGATTCTGTAAGCAGTATTTGTGGCCGATATTCCATTACAAGATCCCATTTTCCGATCATTATGGTGGCCAATTTGATCAATCCTTTTGGGAAGCTTAGGTGATGGTAAGCAATAGGTTTCGTGGAAGGTGATGGAGGCGTTAGATTCTAGAAATGATTACGTTTAGATTCACGATTACCATTTGATGGTTCTTTCGACTTCATTAAGCGACGTTATAACCATTTGAGAGTTGGGTTTTTCCTTCACAACGTATCTCAATCCTCAATAATGGTTCTTACTTTTAGAGTTGCTATCTTCGATTCGAATTTTACGAAGTTGAGCTACGAGATCGTAGAGAATGCCTATTGAAGATCTCAATAATCGAGCCACACTTTTGGACTATGATGGCACCATCACGCCATCGATCAATAAACTCGATCCCGACTAACGTTATTATCTCTATCATCAACCAAATTTTCCATGATATGAAGAACATCATGTTGGTAGTGACCGAAATTTACTAAAATTTATTAGCGTAATAGAGGGCTAGAGGCTAAAATGTAGTAAAAACGAACCACAAAAGTGGCGTCTGATTGATTTGAGTTTGGCTCCAAAGGTCAAAAGTACCTGGAGGTCCCAGGTTCAAATACAAGGAGGAATATAAATCCCCTTGTGGCCACGGAGGTTCAAATGCGATGACTCCGGGCTATCTGCAAAGCAAGTGGTCGCCCTAGGATTAATCGACTCGTATAACGGGTTGGATACCTAGGTTAATAAAAAAAATTAGTAAAAACGTTATATCATGTTTGTTAATTACCAAAGGGTTTGATCTCTCTATCTGATAGCTTATATTTTTTTTCGTTAAATTCAGTTTAATAAGGAGTATTTTAATTATTTTTCACTATTTTTTAATTTTATATTAAAATTAAAAAGACATATTATATTTTTAATTTTAAATGGTAAAACAAAACAAAAAGAAATGGAAAAGGATAACCACACCTTTTTTTACAATTTAAAATTAAAAATATTATATGTTTTTTTTATTTTAATATAGTGAAAATAATGAAAACGGCTAAAAATATCACTCATTTAATTGAACTTAACAAAAAAAGTTAACTATCATTAGATAAAGTAATTAAAACCATTGGGAATTGACAAATATGATAGAATAAATCCGAGTTTTCAAAGTTTAGAATCGATATTTATTGAAAATTAAAAACGATAGAGACCAAGATTAACATTTAGGGGCCGGTAAGTGCTTACCGGGTAAAATTTAACTCTATTATTTACATATGGTGTAAGATTTTAGTCCACCAAAAGGACATTGTATGCAACAATTTACCCGGTAAGCGCTTACCGTAGTAAAAGTCGTCGCCCTCACTTACCGAGTAAGACTCTTGGTCGTTGTCTCATTCTTACCGGGTAAGATTCTTGGTCCTTACCATATTCATCCTGTGAGGTAACATGACTTGGTAAGCACTTACCCGGATAAGCGTTTAGTAAACGGCCCCTTACTCTTTCATAAAATAAGTATTAGATTACGGTTAATAATTTCAATAAAATAAGGATATGTAATGATATAACAGTTTGCCCTCCAAATACTATCTACAGTATAAAATGACTTAATTTGATCACAACAAAATCATAAAAATCAATTTTGATTGGGTAAAAAACAAAAAAGAACTGATAAAAGAACGAAAATGTCCTGGAGAATTTTTTAACGGCTGTCAAAGGAAGGAACAAAATCCGGACATTTTTTTGCAAACAACGACAACGATTTTTGTTAGTTTAAAACTGTAGAGACGAAAGTGTTATTTTCAACCAACCACAAATACCAAAAATTTGTAGTTTACTCTTGATTTAATAAATGGGTTGGGTTTAATAACTTGTCTAAAACTATTTCAGTAATCAAAAGCCCAAGCAAACATATCATTCCAAGAGGCCCAAGTCCAGGAACCGATTAGATAGGGTCAAATTAGGTCCAACCTGGGCCACAATTAAAGATGGACAAATGGGTCCGTCTTGGAAACCGCAAAGGACCGAGACCGAAACTGGGATCAGTTTGGCCTGGGACCGGTTTGGGATCAGTGGTCTAAGACGGGTTACACTTCTCATTGAAAAAGAAGGCCCGGTGCGGCCCAAACCGGTTATGGGTCCGGCCGAGAACTAGCCTGATTTTTCAAAAATATTAATGCTTTATTACTGATAATTAACGGCCATATGATCATTTTTTTCTATTTTTGACCCTTTTTTTTCTTTTGTCATTTACCCTCTATTCACTATATATAAGTCATATGGTATATTATGAAAGATACCAACTCACAAACGTTCACAATTCTTGTTATAATTCGTGATTTCGGCTCGTATTCTCGCACAGAAGATATTCTGTAAGAGTATTTAATTGACTCAATTATATATTTTAAAGTGTATTAGAATAACAACTTTGTATTCTTTAAGAAACTTCAAAATAAGGAAATTATATAAAAAAATCAATTTTTAAAAAAATACATAGGACCAATTTGGGCCCGGCTCGAGACCGGTCCTCATAACCAGTTACAAAGTACCTTAACCAGGCCTTGGGTTTTTGGTCGAGACTGGGACCAAGACCGGGAATAGTGTTTGGGAGCGGGACCCATTGGTCTCAGCCTGGTCCGATCCGAGACCGATTTTTTGCCATCTCTAGCCACAATCAATTGGGATCGGTAGGGTTTGGGGATTGGTTATGGCCCGACGTTTGGAGACTGGTTATAAGTTTTATTAAATTTCAACGCCGGAATTGGCTTGGCCCGGGACTGTTTATGTATAAGACCGACTTTTCAATATATTTATAAATTTTAATACAAAATTTTCAATATTTTATAGTTTTCAAGAATTTTTCAAGTATATGTATAATTTAGAGTGTATATCAATACTAAATTTCAAATTTTGTAACTAAACATGTATAACATTTTATTTTCTTGAAATAAATTGGGTTTGGCCGAGGACTTGATTGGTGACCTGCCAAATGGGACCAAGACAGGCTACAAGGCTTAGGATCAGTCCTAGAATTTCTATTTGGTACTGGAACCAACCAGACCGGTCTTAAAGGGACCGATTTAGAACGGCCAATACAAAAACAATTTTTGGCTATCCCTAGGTACGGGTATGACCTATACAAACCCTATATCCAGCCTTTGGCCAAAACCGCACCATTTATTTGTCTTCTATACCTGGAAAGAGGAAACAACACTAGACTCTACTTTTTGCCATTTTTGGCTGGTTTTTGAGATCTTTTCATGGGAATTTTCATACGATGATGTAGGCCAGAGCTTTTCCGACATTTTGACACAAAAGCAATAAATTAACTCATAATACTTGGTTCAGAGTTCATATCCTAAACGAATCCGTAAACAACATTCGCAAGTTGTTGCTTTCAACTTCCGATTTCTTTCTCTCTGATTATTCAAGTTCAATTGAAATTCAACCTCAAAAACTACATCAATTGTTGCAACGTTCTTGCTTCCTTTGCACAAACTTAGGGGCCGTTTACCTAAATGTTTACCTAGTAAGTGTTTAACGTTAGGAGTCCACACTATAATTTATTTTATTGGTAAGATTGTAGTATATCAAAACATATCATATACAACAATTTACCCGGTAAGCGTTTACCCACATAAGACTCTCCATCCTTATTATCGCTCTTACCGAGTAAGATTCTTGGCCCTTGCCATGTTCATCCAGTGAGGAAAATTACCCGGTGAGTACTTACCGGGTAAGCGTTTAGTAAACAGCCCCTTAATTTTTTTTTCTTTGCTAATTTCCCCCTTAACTTCCTTATATGTATTTTTGCCCGTATTTATTATATATACAATTATATATAGAGATCACTCCAAATAAAAAAACTAGCTTTCACTAGAAAGTAAGAAAGAACGTTAAAAAAACATATACATATCACATATGTGAATCATTGAAAAAATATTACTAACGTTAATATATCATATCTATGCTTGTAGCAATCCCGAAAATTATCACCGAGATTACGAGATGATACCCAATTACTCCTGATCTAAATTTTCTTTTGTCGTTTAACACTCGTTTTTATACAAAAATGGGTACGAAGATTTACACGTAATTTTATCGGGTTTTATGTAAAATAAAAAGAAAACTTATATCTTAAATATATATATATATATATATATATATTTTAATTTGTTAACTTATATTTTAGAGAGCGTTTTAAGGAAACGCCGAAAGTGAGATGAATATTATTTTAAGAACATTCCAAAGAGAAAAATAGATAAAGGGGGAAATGATTGAGATTATTTAATAGTCTTATATACCCTCTACTAAATTTGACCATTTGACTCAAAACCATTATATACCAAGTATTAAATGTTATTAGTTTTCTTTTATTAATCTGGATATCCAACCCGTTATGCGAACCGACTAATCTCAGGATGATCATCTGCTTTGCGGATAGCCCGGAGTAATCGCATTTGAACCTTCGTGGCAACAAGGGGATTTTTATTTCTCTTCAGATTTGAACTTATTAAATGTTATTAGTTGTACACATTAATCTAGTTTTTTTAAAAGTTATGATAGAGGACTTGATAAAACTCATCCTCACAGGTTTGGTGCGATATGGAGGAGAATAATAACTCATATTTTTATGTTTGATGCGATATGGGACAGAGATAAGGATGGGGACACGGTAAGACAAGTTGAGACAAAAAAAAAGATTTTTTTTTTGCTTCATCAAAGTAGGTGGAATAAGATGGGACAATGATGAGTTGTAGACTTAAAAATTAGTAATCTACTCTTACTTCATATAACCCTAATATGATATTTGTTTCAATGGTCATCACCACCTATCGTCAACGCTACCGCCACCACCAGTGGAAACTGACAGCCAGCGTCTGCCACCTTCGACCACCTACACTACTACAACCACCGTTGGCCACCTTCACCATAGCCACGAGCACCAACACCATCAGCAACTTGATTTATGTTATTTGTAATTATTATATGATATATGAATCATAAAACAATTTTTAGAAGCACTTGTCTAGTTATGTCCTATTCAGCTCTAGTCGTACCAAACGCTACCTAAAAGTCTTAGGGACTATTTATTTACAACTTAATAAGCTTAATGGCTCGACCATCTATGAATGTTTCTTTACACCTTAATCATTAATCCATTTCGCTAAAATGGCTATATGAAATAAACAGACAAATTTATCCTGACGGATAACTTATCACATATTGGCTTAATGAAAAAAAAAAAAAACCATCCCCTTGGTCAAAACTTCAAAACCTTGTTTTTCTTGTTTAAAACTCGATGTATTTCAAAACAAATACGAGGGTAGATTTGGGATTGCTTTGTCAATTTATTATAGTCGATGTTTAAGGGTAAAACTTGAAATCTAATTTTCGAATCCGAGTCATATGAGGAAACATTTCTACGTGCATGATTTCTATTCTAGAAATTTTGTTTCTATACAAAGACGCTATTCAGGTTTTGCATTTTTCTTTTTCCACTCTTAACCACTCACGCTAATACGGCTAGGCTGTGAACAACCAACCATCGCACAATAAATTTTGATAGTTCGATCTATGGTCATTGAGGCCTCCTAAAATAATCTACTACATTCATCGAGTTTTTCCAAAGAATCAAAACGGACGTTGATTACGGATTCCTTGTTGGTTCTCTATGAAATACTCGTTTGGCCGAGGGCTTCCAAACACATCGTAAGCTAAGCCAGTTTTAGCAAGTACGTAAATTTTTGGGATAAGGCTTTATCTCATAAGTATATTGCAAAACATGTCAGTTTTAATAATGCACAAGGTTGTAAAACGTCAAAAGAAAAATGTTTCATACAAACATTTGAAAAACCATCTGAAATATGTAAATGGAAAATCTACTTTTTCACAATATTTTGTATGAACGTACCAATTAAATGTGTTATACGTGAAAGATTGTATGTGAAGAGAAGTTATGGTGGAAAGCAGAAGAAGAGATCTGAACTTTTGATCACTTTTAGGGCTTGTTTGTTTTTTGAAAAAAACCACTTAATGCCTCTTAAGTCTGAACCGGTCAGACGTTTTTATTTTCAGACCGTTTGTTTTTTTATATAAATAAGAGCTGAAAAGCTCTTAATTTGCTCTGAAAAAAAAAGTGATAACATAATCACTTAAATCCTCTTAATCGTTCCCTCCAGACTCTCCCCTCCATCCTCACCTCCAGATTTAGTCCTCCAAATCTATCTCGCAAGACATTCGATCTCCAAATCAATCACGACCCAGATCGATCCACATATTCTCGTAAAATCATGACCCAGATCGATCCAAATCTATCATATCCGAAACTTGACTGATTCAGATTTCAGATTTCAGACGTAAAAACAAACAGTCTGACTGATTCAGATTTCAAACTTCAGTACCACCTCTTAAAATTCAGAAGTGAAATCAGACTTCAGACTTCATAACCTCTTAAAAAACAAACGCCACCTTAATCTCATGTCCACCTATGAATTGCGTTTTAGAAAAGAATTGACTCGATGTATCTTGGTGCACCTCTTTAATGTTGACATTCAATTATGATTGATCTAAAATAAAGATCTTGTCTTACCCTTGTTACCATTACTTTCATTCTCACTGGACCCAACTCATGTGCTATATATATAGCCAAAGGTTATTTTGAGAAGTGGTAAATATTTTAAAAAATAAAAAAGTGATCATAACACTTCATACGATCAGGATCGGATTTGGCTGGTCAATAATTGCAGCTTTGACTGCTCAAAAATTGCGGCTATGCAAAAAACAGAGGGGTAGTTTTATAACTTTTACAAATAGGCGGCAAATGAGTTCATATGTGAATCATGTGATTCATATATGAATTGTATGTCATATGTGAACCTATGTAATTCACATATGAACCCATATGATTCACATATGAACATATAGTTTATATGTAAATCAGATGGATTCACATATGAACTTGTTTGCCACCTATTTGTAAAAGTTATGAAACCACCCCTCCATCTTCCGCATACATATGCAAGGAATTATCCGTTGCTTCACGTTTAAAGCGAGAGTTGTTTCGGCTGTATGCCACGAGGTCCCTATGGACAAGGGGATACATATGTAGTCAAAGTTATTTTGAGAAGTGATAAATAATGAGAAGTAAAAAAGTGATCATAGCTTTTTATACGGTCAAAATCAGATTTGACTAGTCGAAAATTACGACTTTACAAAAAATATAGGTGGTAGTTTCATAACTTACAGATAGCAACAAACGGTTTCATATGTGAACATGTGTGATTCACATATAAATCCGTATGATTCATCTATCAACTAATTAATTGTTTAACATATAAACATATAGTTCATATATTAATTACACAGGTTCACTTATGAACCCATTTGCCGTTTATTTATAAAAGTTACAAAACTATCTTCTATCTTCCGCATACTCATGCGAAAAATTATCCGATACTTTACAGTTAAAGCCGCAAATGTTGACTAAATAAAGGGATATATATATATATATATATATATTAGAAGGGTACTCGCGCAATACAGCAAGATAAATCTTCATTTTAATGTTTAGTTTTTATTTTTCTCTATCGATATAATAAGATTTTATGTGGTTTTGAGAAAACGATAATATTTTTATTTTTGAATAAAATATAAATTTGAAGATAGCATAAAAATTTTTAAAAAAATCAATATTAGTATCAAATTAACTATTTAATAATTCTCGTTTTTTTTTGTGTAACTTATTTAATTCAATTTTTTATTATACGTTAATTTAGATTTAATAAAAAAGTAATTTGTTTTTGATTTAATAATATAATTTTTTATAAAGATACTA
>NC_037541.1:3043500-3045404 GCF_001531365.2 Cynara cardunculus var. scolymus
TGGTTGTTTTGGTTGTACAAATGGACATGGTAACATTTGAAATATACCCTCTATATATATATATATATATATATATATATATATATATATATATACACGAGAATATATGGAAACTTGTTAGGGAAGAAAGCATCATTAAAATGATTTTGAAAATAAAAACAAATGATTAAAAAGGAATAATTTCCAGAGGCAGGAGACATGAAATCCAGTTCATAAATCTTCCTCTTTGTCGCTGGGTACCCACCCCTTCCCATGATTTTTAGCAATATATCCCATTTTTTATTCTACTCCTATTTTTATTTAAAATCTGATATTATTTGGAGAAAAAGTTGATTACCGACGATCTCAACCTACCTGTCGGATTTTATATATATATATATATATATATATATATATATAAACTCTTTAGACGAATAAAAACAATCTAGTATCAAGGTTCATATATTTTTATGTAAACAATCGACATTCTTAATCGAATGAGTTCGTTGTCTCTGGTGTATTGTAAGATTTGAATGATCAACATGATTATAATAGCAGTCAACATGCATGAATATACACTCAATGTTCAATAATGAACACTGTTACATTGAAAACTTATTCATTGGTGAACATTGGTGAACGAGTTCGTTTGGTGATTCATCATTCATGTGAAGGAGTATAAAACTTCAAACTTTACAACGTATACAACTGTAATCGACAGTAGAAGCAACAGTCGGAGAATCGAAATACACACAAAATACATGAGAAACCGATTGTTAAAAATCACAGCAAGAAATCACAGAAATACATGAAGAAGGTTGCTTACTTGAGGAGAAGAATGTCGATCTTCGATTTCTGGTTCGATTTCAGGGTCGATTTCTGGTTTTGTGGAGGTTGTGTGGAAGGAGGCGTGTAGCTATGATGGAGAAGGCAGACGTAAGGGTTAAGGGTTATAGAAAATGGTTATTAGAAAAGGGTTAAAATGTAAATTGTTAATAAGTTGAATTTGATAAGTTAGGGAGGATTGACTTATTAAAAACTGTTTATTACCGGTTTGACACCGGTATAAGCAATTCTTTTTCTTCCCATCCAAACACTCAAAATGAATTATTACCGGTACCATACCGGAATAAGTCGATAAGGAGGTTTTATAAGCAGTCCCAAACACCCTCTTAATTTTTGGGTTGTACAAACTAAAAAATATACACGTTTTTGGGCTGTTAAATTATAATTTTGTAAATATCATATATATATATACACACACACACACATAATTTTATAAAAATAATATATATTAGCGAAGGTTTGGCGGTTTGGGTTGGGTTGGGTTGGGTTGAGTTATGCTAACTCAATTTCAACCCTTCTAATTAGCGGTTTGAGCTTAATTGGGTTGTTAGCGGCTTTCATGGGTTGACAGTTTTTTGTGCACCCTAATTATTGGGTTAACAATTGAACAAACTCATATATATATATATATATATATACGTACATATATACACACATATATATAGGGTCACATGAGACGAGCATATTCCGTGAGACCCATGAAACCACTTTTTTACACTTGAAACTTCACAGCAAAACGCTGTGAAGGTACAAATGTGGTCTTATGGGTCTCACGAAAACAGACCAGTTTCACGCGAATCCAACTATATATATATACACATTATATTATAAAGTATTTGACCAACACTCTTAAAAACTATTTTTTAAACATGAAGTACTGTTTATTGATGCACATTACTTAAAATACAAGATTACAAGAAAATAATGCATAAGTATAACTTATTAAAGCTTCATGCTTGAATTCATGTATATTTTATTTTAAATCTAAAAAATCTAAAATATAATTAAGATAATTGTTGTGTTCTAACAAAATACTTAATTATTATATTTATAAAAAATTATATTATTAAATCAAAAAT
>NC_037541.1:3047789-3066880 GCF_001531365.2 Cynara cardunculus var. scolymus
TTTAAAAACACATATTTTTTTAAAATATTAGCGAGATAAGTTGTCTTCTACTAATTTTATTAATATTAGTATATTAATGAATAATTTAGAATTTTTTTAATTCATTTAATATATTTATTAAAATATCTAAATATTAAAATTAAAAGTATATTGTTTAATAAGAACTAGTAGATGCTATAATAAAATAATTTTTAATTTACAATGTTGTAAGAAGAAAGTCACATCACTATAGTATATGTGGACAGCCTATGTGGACAATGAGGTGGCATGGAAACCTGGTATAATGGATAAATTTAAATCAAAAGGTTACCCAATGCTATAATGGGTAAATTTTTCAAAGTACAATGTTCTAATAAAAAATAGTTTAAAAGTACATTGTTGTAATAAGAAAAACTGGAAGTACAATGCTATAATAAAGAAATTTATGAAAGTAGATTGCTATTTTGTGCATTTTGCCCTATTTGCTATTAAATATGAAAGTTATTAATAAATCTTAATTAATAAAACGTAATAAAGAAAATTGTATAAATGGTAATATTTAAATATTTAATTATATTATAATATTAAAAATTTGAATTTGATATATTGTTATGAGATTGAATTTGCAAACGGGTCTTGAAGATTGAATTGCATTATGGAATGAAATCGTAAATTATGGTTCAAATTAAAAAAATAATGTTAACGAAA
Source organism: Cynara cardunculus var. scolymus (assembly GCF_001531365.2). Lineage (NCBI taxonomy): Eukaryota > Viridiplantae > Streptophyta > Magnoliopsida > Asterales > Asteraceae > Cynara > Cynara cardunculus. Next base: position 3,048,477 of record NC_037541.1, read on the forward strand.
CAGGTTTCATGAAGGTGTACTAGTAGAAAAAATGGAACATGAAACAGGTGCATAATTTATTTGTTCGTCATGAAATAATTGCATGATGAAACGGGTACATGATGAATCTGCTTCGGGATCTTGAAGATTGTAATTTGCTCCAGAATCTTGAAGATTGTAAGGAGTAAAAGAAAGAATGCATCAAATCATGAGTGAAATAAAAAAATTAATTTACATGAAACATGTTTCATGGTGTAATTGAACAATGAGTGGTGAACTGCTTTCATGGTGAAACCCGTTTCAGTAATGGTGTAGGTGATCCATTCAGTAGATGAAATGAAAAATGAAACTGGTGCATAATGTAGGCGGTTCGTCATGAAATAATTGCAAGATGAAAAATAAATTAGTTTTATTAATAACAATAAATGTTAACATAAAAATGTTAACTTAAAAATAATAAATTACTTTACAAAAAATAGATTAGTTTCATTAATAATATAATATACATGATATGGTTTCCTTGAATAAATGAATATTTGGTTTTACTCTTTTGCCCTTATCGGTATTATAAAATGTATTTCTAATTTTCTTAAATAAACTTGATTAATCTTAACCATTAATCAAAAAAAAAATATGAATGAAATTGGTTTACACGGTTTATACAAATGAAGACGATTTTTATTTGATCGTTTCTCTATTTATATATATAATATATAAATATATTCTCCTAGATACTAGTAGTCGTATGGGGTCAATTAACCTAAAGAAAACAAAAGCATAAAAAAAGCTTCACCAAAGTACTTTCCTGTCCTCCACAATCTACGCCAGGGTCGTTGGTATTCAGGGGTAACTTGGTAATTACATCTCACCTTTTTGTTCTACAAATAATAAAGTTGGAAAAATCGACAATATCTTCACTTTTTATCAAAATTATTTTCAATTTGATTAAGATAGCTAAAATTTTACAATTGTTTCTTAAAAAACGTATGTTTTCTAAATTTGCTTCAAAATAACCCGTCATAATCATATTTTATCTATAATTATTGAGTTTCGTTGAGAAAGAAAGTTAAGATGAAAAACGTAAGAAAAGATGCATATATTTGTTCCGTAATATATTTATTTCACATATCTTCAGTTCACAAGATGAACCTTTTTTGGCATGTTTATGAAGACAAAAAATATTTGTAAAACAAATATATGTTAATCAATAAATTAAATATTATACTTAAATGAAAAAAAAAACAATGTAAAATAAAACCTTAAAATAGAAGTTATCACATATCTAACAATCTTTTTGAAGTTCTCAAAACATTAAGCCTCTAAAAATAGATACCGAATATATAAAACTTAAAAAATTATCGATTAAAAATAATTAAAAAAAATAACTTGGAAAATTAACCAAAACAACCAATCAACAAATAAAGTTTCACTTTTTAGTCATTTTCTGACTCAAATTCCTTTTTATTCAATACTTACATACATGCGTAAAGATTTTTTTTTCTACGTAAAAATCGACTAAAATTTGAATTTAAATTAAAAATAGCTAAAAAGTACAATTTGTAAATTTTCAGATTAATATTACTCATATTTGGTTGACTGAAAAAAAATACATACATTCAGTATGATACTATTATACCATCCGTATAACCAACTAGAAGCTGTACATTGACCAACGGTCAAAAACCCCTTGGTCCCTCATTCTGCCGGGATAATCGCCGGACCGGAGATACATAAACCTGACTCTGCACCACCATTTTCCCAATCTTAAATCCCGGAACCACCGTAAAGGCCACCCGTAGCTCATCGCCGATCTCATCATCCATCACACTTTCCATATATAGATTCGAGAATCGACATCCTTTCGTCGCACGGAACACACTCACTTCCTCATGAAACGACAACGCCAGACACCGTAGAATCCACACGCGCCGCGCCATCTCCGCAAACGCGCCGAAGAACGGCGTCTCCGGGAACTGCCAGGCGTTTAACGTTTTCCGTTGGCTGAGATTGCCGTAGAACGAGAACTCCATTTTCGGATGCACCAATCGCATGTACTTGGCGCGTGTAAACTTCGCGAAAGGTGATCTAGGGTTTTGTTTCAATAGATGTGTAGTTGTTAACGATTTTAGCTTCTTGAATTGATAGAAATTCTGGAAACGATCTTCTTCGTCTTCGTCGGATCGAACATTGAAACCCTCGAAGATTTCACGAGTGACGTATGATTCGAATGCGAAACATTTGTAGCTCGATTTGGGGAAAATCTCGTCCGGCTCGATTGCTTTTACAGCAGCATCGATATCCCAATTTGCAGCTTCCATATCACAAATCAACAGCTTCACGAAGTCTTGTATGGATCTTAAGGCGTAATCTAATACTCCGATGAAATTTGTTATGGTTAGATCCGATAGATTTTTGTTGTCCAAGAGCGGGAAGCATCTGCTCGAACTGAGCCTCGATTCGATCGATTTGTTCGTGGAATTGGCCGCCATTAACACATTCTCGAGCGACGAGATCTCTGAATCCTTCGATTTGATTTGTTTCTCCATTTTACTCATGGTGATGTGGTACATCTTCATGAGAGATTGTTGTTCTTGGATCTCGGATAGCAACAGAGTCACATGAGGAGGTGAAGCATCGATCTGTTTCTTCATGAAGCTTCGTTTCAGTTCCGAAAGCGATTTGAGCTCATCAACGACAACCTGATCTGCAGACTGTATAGCTCCTCCATCGTAAGGGAACTGCGCCGCCTGTAGCTCGGCATACGCTGCTTTCAACGATGAAACGGTGGCGAAAAGCTTGGCAACAAACGCATCCATGGCGGCTCTGTTCCTAACCTCCGCTTCGTCCACCAACTGTTTGTCGAAATGCCGGTCGGAGTTTTTGAACTTGTCGTTAGGGAGGTGCAAGCAGAAGCCATTGTTGGAGAGAGATTTTGTTGATTTCTTGAAGGTGATGACTCTTTGGAACGTTTTGGAGAGTTTGGTCCGGGATTGAGGTGCGGCGGAGGTGGTTGACGCCATCAAAGAGGTGGTTGTGGGGTATGGCGGAGGGTTTGGGAGGACATGAAAATGAGAGATATACGGCGGTGCTGCGGCGTTTCTTGTGGTGAATGCCGGAGATTATGGTGGTTTAAAGCGCGGGAAAAAGTGAAGACAGAGACACGCTGGAGAGAGTACCTGCAGAAATAATTGTTTCAATTTAACTCATTATGCATCATTTAAATATTTATTTTATTCTTAAAAAAATTTGCAAAAGTTGATGTTCCATGTATAATTAATAAAATATTAAATTTAAATAATTTTTTATTTCATAACTTTTATATTTTTTAATATTAAATAAAGAAAGTTAAGTTATTAAAACCCAATCACATCTAAATGAATTAAATGTGATAATTTACTTTAAAATCATGTTCGGTAATTAGTTGATAAATTAGACATGTTTAATGATACTAGAAGGATACTCGTGTAACGCAATGAGATGCTTTTTTATTTTCATGTCTTGTTTTACTTTTTTTTTTGTCTATGTTCATATAATACAGTTTACGTGGTTTTGAGAATAACAATGTTTTTTACTTTTGAATAAAAATAAACACTACTATAAAATTGAGTTTATAGGACACCCCAATTCTCTAAGTGTCTCAATAGACCTCTTTATAGGACACCCCAATTCTCTAAGGGTGCGTTTGGTACGTTGGACAGGGTGGGACAGAACAAGACAGAACACAATTGTCCTATGTTTGGTGTGGTTTTATGTGGGACTAACTAGAACAAACTAGAACAAGGGTGGGACAAGGTTGTCCACCCTTTACCCATGGAACTAAGTAGAACAAGAAACTTTTTACCACTTTACCCTCAAAAATCTCATACGCATACCTTCCTTTTTCCCCTTCACTCTCCTATCCTCCATCCCTTCCACCGCTCAACCGACGACCGGTGACGGCGACTTCCGATGGCCGCCGCTGCTGCTTCTCCAATGGCCGCCGCCGCTGCTTCTCTGATGGCCGCCGCCGCTGCTTCTCCGGATGGCCGCTGCCGCTGCTTCTCCCTTCGATGGCCGTCGCCGCTGCTTCTCCGATGGCCGCTGCCGCTTCTCCGATGGCCGCCGCCGCTGCTTCTCCGCTGCTGCTTCTCCCGATGGCCGGCCGCTGCTGCTTCTTCCGATGGCCACCGCTACTACTTCTCCCGATGGCCGGCCGCTGCTGCTTCTTCCGATGGCCGCCGCTGCTGCTTCTTCGATGGCCGCTGCTGCTTCTTACAGCAACTACATCACGAATTTGAAGAAACTCTTCAAATACCTTTCTTCTTGTTTCATGCAAGTAAGGAATTATATTTTGATGGTGGTTTCGTACTCGATTTCGCGAACAACTTGATTAATTGAAGTACTTATTAGGGATTTTAATCAAGTATTATGATTTATTTCGAGAGTTTACATTGATTATGATTGCTGAATGTTGTTGTTGTTATTAATGAATTATTAGGGCTGTAGTGGTAGTAGGAYCAGTGTTACCCGAATGCATTTCATAGTGAAAAAACACTAAACAGCTCACTGGGGGTAAATTGGTCATTTTAACCAGTTCTATCCTGTCCTGTCCTGTCTTACCAAACGCTGAACAGCTGTCCTGTCCTGTCATGTCCTGTCCCGTCCCGTCCCGTCCTGTCCTGTCCTGTCTGCGCACCAAACGCACCCTAAGTGTCTCAATAGACCTCTTTATAGGACTTGCTTATAGAACCAAAATATAAAGCATCATATCTAACGATGGTGTAATAAGTTTATATGACGCTTTTGGACGTCTCAACAAGTTTTTTAGGACATTTTTTGATACAAAGTGTCGCGTTAGTAACTTTATAGGACACTTTTGAGAAGTGTCCTATAAACTGAATTTTTTATACGACATTTATTTTATAGGAAAGTTTTTCAAATAGTGTCATATAAAGTTGTTAATTGGACGCTTCTAAAACATTATTTTCCAAAATTAATATAAAATTTTGAAATTGTGTAACTATTGCTTCTAAAACATTATTTTCCAAAATTAATATAAAAATAAAAATAAAAAAATAGATAGAAAGAGTATGGGATGCTTTTAAGCTAAAATTAATGAGCATTTAATTTGACATCATCATAGATACCAAACTTTCTTCTTCTACAATACTCATTCTTTATTACTCCTACTTGCCATCAATTCTCAAATCTTCCCTAATTATTCTACATTTATCCCTCTTTTTATATTTTTAGATTTTTTTAACCTGTATGTCCAATCCACTATACGAGCCGACTAATCTCAAAACGACCACCTATTTTGCAGGAAGCCCGGAGTCACAATTACACATTTCTAAAACTATGTGTTTTTATATTTTTATGAACACTTATTATGCGACGGAATGAGTTTAATAAATAGGTGTGAACTTGATACGGTAACAAGTTTTTTCTTTGATATCGTGTACCAACCAATTGTTGTTGGTACACGAACTTTTATACTGTGTAAAAAATCAACTATAATTAGTATCAATTCTTTTCGGTTGGTACAGGTTGATATTGGTTTTGTACCAACTTCAAATTACATATATGAAAATTTGTCTTTATGTTCAAATTTTAGTATTTAAAACATAAAAAAATTCAAAAACTAATAAATAATAAAATAAGTCGGTACTATGGTATTAGTATGGTACGCGACTCTCAATACCATATACACAATGTGATACCCATTGTGATATACTGTGATACCGATTTCACCGGAGGCTGGAGATTGTGGGTCGGAAAGATGAGAGAGGAGAGAGAAGATTTTTAAAAATACCTAATATGCCATCTAATTATAATTTTAACTAAAATTACCATAATTATTAATTTTCTAATTTATCCGTTGATTTGTGGTTGAGATTGGACCTCACAGCTACCACAAACTATAAGAACGATGAAGTTTAAATCGCTCCTTTTTGTACAAACTAGCATCAACTAATAACATAATTTTCTTTATTTTTAATTCATAAAGGTATTACTGTCCTTTGACTTTATAATAGATAATTTTAGTAATATTTTAATTGTTTCTAAATCGGAAAGATTATATAGATTAAAGGTTTTTTAAAAAATGGTCAAATTTTCTTTTTATAATGATCTTGAAACCGTATAAATTTTAATAGATGTTTACTAAGACTAATATTTTGTATTTTTTTTATTACATAAAACTAATCCGTTAATTTTAGAGTTTATTTATAATCATCATTTTCTTAAGAATTTATTTATTTCATTTTCATAATAACAGAAGAAATCAGTATTTTTTTTCTATTACAAATCTTTCCAGATTTATTAGGTTATTTGATCATTGACATTCCCTAGGTTAGTCGACCTGCATTCATATGGTCACCTGTTATCAAGTTATGTCTCTACCTTGGTGTGACATACAGATCAAATGCCCATCCCATGTAAATTAACCGTGAAACATTTGAATAGAAAAGCATTTTAACGGTAAGACCGATTAAGTTTTTTTTACTTTAAACTTTCTACCCAGATTTCTGATAACTTTTTTGGGTTAAAAATAATGAGGGCCCGTCCAGTTAACATCGGGCCCGATTAGTTTACTAGTCCAAATCCAAATTAAAGAAGTCCATTTATAACTCTTGGTTCCTAGAGCTATAGCCCAAATTAGAACTGAGGACCGGCCCAGTTGGTATCGGCCCAGCCCACAGTCAAATTTGACGTGATCACAACGATAACCCCGTTTTTGTTCCGATCGGACTCGTTTCTTAATCGTTTTCCACCGTTACTTTTACAAAATATCACGACAACAATATTCTTCATCTATCAAAATAAGAATCACTTAAAATGGTCCACTAATAAGTTTCGATTTCAAGTTAAGAACTCTGTTTCAGTCCTTTCGGTTTCTTTCACCGAATGGATGGCCAAAAGACCCCGAATAGAAACGGGACTTTGAATATACGTAACCGAACACCAAGGAACAATTAAATTAAGAAAACAAAAAGGGATAAGTACCTTAAATCGATGTAAGAACACTAGATCGCTACTATACTTTATATATATAGGGGAGCAGTAATTTGCAAACCACCAATCTTCATACAAACCGTGTAAACTGAGATCGACTAATCACAAAATTCCATGTTTTTTTGAATTTTTTTTTATCTTAAGGGTTATTTCATCATTTTGATGTTGACGGTTACATAAGGCAATTAACAACTCCCTTATTTTTTGCATTTAATTTATATGGTATTGGCGCTTAATCATTTGAAAACTCTAAAATTTGTGAGATCCGTGAGAATTATTAGGTTTTGTTTCACATGATTTTTTTTCCGTCTAAATATAGTATTTAATGTATTTGATTAATATATATTTGTTTTGCAATGTGTTTGTTTTATATGTAGTTGTTTTACAATGTGAAACTTTTTATGTGTATTTTTTTTGTTTCACGAACACAAAAAATGTTCACATTGTGAACAGAATACATGTGAAACAAACACACAGTAAAAAAAATATGTTAATCAATATTCTAAATCATAGTCTTAGATAAAAAAAATCATATGAAATAACACATGATGCACAATTTATCAAGGTTATCACAATTTCATGGTTCTCAAGAAAGGGTCCCCTATATTGTAGTTATCCCTTATTTAATATTCTCTTTGTTTGTGGAATGTAGATAATATTAATTTCGGTAACCATTTTTTTTTATCAAATTATATATATTGTTTACTTTCGTTTCTAAAATAGTTGTTCCATATCAATCATCTTGTTAATTTCTTTTGCAGGTGTTCGTCAATGGTGGGTTCGATTCACGATTTTGGTGCCAAGTACCAATGGTGAAGCAGGTCATGAAACAATTTTTGAAACAGTCTACTGCCATGGGTCAATGTTGAGTGATTAATCTGGTCATGATACAGGTGATGAAACAGGTCATGAATTAATATTCAGTGATGAAACCATAAACTCATTCATTTTGATACATGAAACAATAAAACTGAGACATAAAACAATGAACCCAAGAAATTGATACATGAAACAGTGACACTGATTCATAAAAAGATGAAGACGCGCAAGGTACAAGTTTATGAGTTGTTTATCGGTACTATAAAAACCATAATTTTTATAATTATTTTGTATTAATTATATGGTGTCACCGTTTGAAAAAATTTCTGGTCCGTCCCTGCGCTTTTTGCGGTTGACAAGGTAACTTCTTCTATTTTGGTACATTATGATCATAATCCGTTGTTAGAAATCTTAAAGATTTTCTTTACCATAAATCTAGAGCTTGTTTCGAGCTATAGTGGAAAGAGATTTATCATATGCATAAGCAATAATCAACAACAATGGGATTAGAGTCGAGAATCCGGACATGACAGTTCGCTACCGTTGTATAATTATATCGTTTTATGGATGCGAGATATGAGTTACGTTGTATGTTTTAGCGAAGCCAAGTAATCTGGAAGGTTCTGTTCGCCGCACGTTTATGGTAAATTGCTAAAATATTATCTCTATGACTGTGCTTAGGAGATAAGATAAATAACATTTTATGAACGAGGACTATAAATAATTAACAACAATATGTTTGGTATCGAGTTTTGTCGAATTTTAATTAGCTATTGATGAATTAGGGGTTGTTCGGTAATAGTTTAATGAGTTGTATAACATGTATGGCTTATTCTGTAAGTGATGCACAAGTGTTCGAAAATGGCTTAATGGGCCAGCAAAGGGCTTGTTCGCTCAGCACTCAAAGTAGAGTCGTATACATTCAACCGGCCCTTTTCCCTCACTACCCTTGGAAAATGTCATTTGGATTAATTGGGATGCTTAATCAATTAAGCTACATCAAACAAAATGTCATGTATTACACATGTTGTGCAACCCTGTATTTATTACACTTATTCATCAATGGCTAACTAAAAGTCGACAAAACTCGATACAAAATGTATTTTTATTCATGATTTACAGTCCTTATTCGAAAAATATCACTCTTCTTATCTCCTACGAAGAGTCTCTTCGATAATATTCGGGCGATTCACCACAAACGGGCGACGAACAGAACCTTCCAGATTCGTTGGCTCCGCTAAAACATACAGTGGTAACTCATATCTCGCACCTACAAAGCGATAAAACATGAGCTAATGACACAAGCTTATGTTCAAGAACTCGATAAAGAAAAGGTTAATGTACCTCCCTCATCGTAGCAAACTGTCATGTAGGGATTCTCGACTCTAATGCCATTGTTGTCGATAATTGCTTGTGCATACGGTAAATCACTTTCAGCTGCAGCTCGAAGCGCACTCCAAATTTCTGATGAAGAAATTCTTTTAGATATCTAACAGCGAATTACGATTATATCATACTGAAATTGAAGAAGTTACCTTGTCGGCCACCAAAATGTGGAGCGTTATGCCAGAACATGTTGCGCATATTGGTAAGTTGTTCCCCGGTTATCGGACGGTTATGCCTCCACGGCCTCGGCTTTCTTAATCTGTTAGGTCGATTATGTGCAGGAACACGGAAACATGCAGTTTCTAACAAAAACCGAAATCAAGAAACAACTGAACCACATTAAGTCTATTTGGATCACTCGAACTCGATTATTCATAGATACACGAATACTTCAAATGGAACTTTAGATCGAACAACATGCGATTCGAGATTAACAACCCAAGATTTTGTAATCTTAACTCGAAATTTTGTTAAGAACCAAGATCAAAACCATTGATCCAACTTAGAAGAAACAAATCATCGAAGGGAATTTGGTTGAGACTACAGAATTTCAAGAAACACCAAAACCAAATCATCATAGAACAGCGATTACTGATGCAAGAACGCTCATAGATCCATCAAATTAACCAAAACCCTTTCTGTAAGCAACTAATTAACCATTCAAATCACTTCATGTTTAGCAACAAATCCAAATATCCACAATCAGACATACGAAAATTGATCAGAATACATAAAACCCACATTAGGGTTACCATTATTTCACATCTTACAATCTTGAGGAACATTAAAGAAAACCCAATAAAAAGCTTGGAAAGTTGAAATACTTACCTTGGTCATTAACCACATTTGATGACTTAACACAACCCATTATGATCGATTTTGTTGTATAGAAATGGGGTTTTAATTCTTGCGAACGCATTATGATTTAACAAAAATGAAGAAACATCGATGAACATCAAGAATATACAAGTTCCAAATGCAAATGAAGAACCCAAACCCAGATTTGCATTCGAAAACGGAATTAGGCATGTTTGTTCTTATCGATTTAGGGGGTTTTCGATGGATTTAGGAGTCGAAGTCTGAGAGTTGTTTTGGAGCAAGATCATCGATGAAACCCATATAAGGGGAGGAGGAAGAATGAAAAAGAAAAGGAAACTGGAGAAGGGGGTGGGGTTTTCGTCGGAAAATGGGAGAGAAAGGAAAGGTTTTCGCCGGAAAATGGGGGAAGGGAGGAAAGGTTTTCGCCGGAAAATGGGTGAGGGAGGAAGGGTTCACCGTTCACGTTGCAGGGAGTTATCATGGATTTTAGGAAAATGGAATTGCATATGATTTTTTCTTGTTTAGGGATGGAAAAAAACCCGAAACGACGGTGAAAAACGAAAACCCGAACATTTGGGTCAGGTTTGGGGACATCATATTGGATACGTGGCAGGGATCGGGGATAAATTCGGGGATTTTAACAGGGACGTGGCCGGGAACGGTGATCACCGGCCCGACCAGATAAGTATACATATATTAATTTTAATATATATATATATATATATATGGGTTTAATCAAAGGAGAACTAATTAGTTTGTAGTAACTGTGAGAACCAATATTAACCATAAATCAATAAATAAATTAGGAAATTTATAATTTTGGCAATTTTGAATTAAAATATTAATGCAAGTATATTTTTGGTATTTTAAAATTTTCCTCCCTCCTCTCTTCTCTCTCCGGCCACCGTTCGCCTGCCACCGTTCTCCGGTGATACTACAATGGTATCACAATGCATCATATATGTGTTTGGGTATCACATTGATGTCGTTTGTGTGGTCGATCGAAGATGTAACACAATGGTATCACTATGCATCTTATATATGATTAGGTATCACAATGTATTTTTTGTTTAACAGAGTCAATATTTTTAGGTATCACAGTGGTATCATAGTGGTATCACCGGAGGACGGTGGCCGAAGGCCGGAGAACGGTGGCCGGAGAGAGAAGAGAGGAGAGAGGAGAGTTTTAAAATAACAAAAATATCATTGCATTAAGATTTTAATTTAAAATTACCAAATTTATAAATTTCCTAATTTATATATTGATTTGTGATTAATATTGGTTCTCACAGTTACCACAAACAACTCAGTTTTCCCTTGAATAGGCCCCTATATATATATATAATATCCCATTAAAGTTTAAAAGACTTTTATCCGTTTTACCTCAACAATTCAAATAAAGCTTATAAAAAAAATCTTGTTTATTTGTCTAATCGTGATTTTAGTTGTATGATGTTTGAATTTCTGTTTAGTTTTATATTGTAATCTAATACATTGTTTGTAATTGGTTCGATTATGTTTGAGACATTTAAACTTACATCTTTAAAAAATTGTAATATACTTTTAGTTGTGAAAATTAACATATTGAAATTCTTTTTAGATCGGTTTCGGGTTCGGTTATAACCAATGGTGAATTGGAAAAAGAAGATTTTTACCCTTAACGGGTTCTCCAACGGAGATCGGGGAAACTGCGGGGATCTGATGGAGATCCCGATGGGGATCAGGGCGGTTATGAAAACGGTTTTAGTTATCGGTTTCGGAAACGGGGATACCAATAACCGGTCCAAACCCGGCCTCTTGTCATTTCTAGTCTTATTTGATTTATTTAGTGATAAATATTATATACTTTACATTTTAATTTAATAATAAAATATAAAAAAAAAATGGTTTCATTTCCGATGCGTGACTCTGTATATGAATAGAATGCACATAGTCTACATCTCCGGTGTAATTCACGAAGGTTATATTAAAGTAGATAAAGTTGTCAATAACACCCATTTATTTTCTATTTTTATTTTAAATATTATATATATAGAGAGATAGAGAAAAACATTCAAATAAAAACCATTCAATTTGTACAAATTGTGCAAACCTCATTCAACCAATCATAATTTTTTATTTTGTTCATTTTTTTGCAATTATGAGAGGTTGATTAACCATTTTTATTGTGGGGGGTGTTAATCATGGATATTATCATCTTCATGATTTTAATTTTAGAGAAAATATATGAAACAATTTCATTAAAATTTCATCAAATACTATATGAAACAATTTCATAACTATATATGAAACAAATTCATCAAAAAAGTATTATTATATGAAACAATTTCACAAGATTAAACAATTTCATAAAAAAATTTATAAGATTAATCAATGAAATCGACGTATGAGGGTGGTTTGTACGGTTTGCACAAATGAGAGTGGTTTTCATTTGATCGCTCATATATATATATATATATATATATATATATATATATATATAGGAGCCTATTCAAGGGAGAACTGAGTTGTTTGTGGTAACTGTGATACCATTGTAGTATCACCGGAGGACGGTGGCCGGAGAGAGAAGAGAGGAGGGAGGAAAGTTTTAAAATACCAATATAAACCAATTATTTTAGATAATTAATGTTATTTACTAAAATAAACCAAATGATAAATTAGAAAATTGTGTTGATTATCCAACTTACTTTAATCAGTTTAATATTCCAATTTACTTTAATTAGTTTAATTATTTTAATATATGTATATATATATACACACACACATGGACACAGAGGGCCAAATCCGGTGGCCTTCTCCGGCACCCACCACCACTCCGGTGACCTCCTCCGGTCATCTTGTCTGACCAAGACGCCGTATCCGGTGATCAACCACTAAACACCCACCTACGATAGTGGTACTACCGCTGGTAGCACAGTGGTACCACAATAGTTATCACAGTGGTACCACAATTGGTATCACAGTGGTCTCAAAGTTTACCTGGTGTTTTTTGGGTATTATATTGTATGTATTTTGTGTATCACATTGTGTATCTTGGTATATTTTGGGTATCACATGGTCTTCGTTGGAAGCCGAAGGTAGGAGAGAGAGAGAGGGGGGGGGGGRGAGATAAAAAACTTAAAATACCTAAAATGCCCTTTAATTATAATTTTAAGTCAAATTACCAAAAATATTAGTTTTCTGATTTATCCATTAATTTGTGGTTGAAATTAGATCTCACAGTTATCGCAAACTAATCAGTTCTTCCTTGAATGGACCCCTATATATATATGGCTCATTCAAGAAAGAACTGATTAGTTTGTGGTAACCATGAGATCCAATCTCAACCACAAATCAATAGATAAATTAGGAAATTTATAATTTTGATAATTTTGAATTAAAATTTTAATGCAAGGACATTTTAGGTATTTTAAAAGTCTCGTCTCTCCTATCTTCTCTCTCTCTGTCGCCCGTCCTCCGGCCACCGTCCTTCGGTGATACCACAATGGTATCACAATACATCATATATGTGTTTGGGTATCACACTGAGGTCGTTTGTGTGATCGATCGGAGATGTAACACAGTGGTATCACAATGCATCTTATATATGTTTGGATATTACACTGTGTCTTTTGTTTAACATAGTCAATATTTTTAGGTATCACAGTGGTATCACCGGAGGACTGTGGTCGGAGGCCGGAGGACGGAGAGAGGAGAGAGCAGAGAAAATACCTAAAATGTTCTTGCATTAAAATTTTAATTAAAAATTACCAAAATTATAAATTTCCTATTTTATAATTGATTTGTGGTTGAGATTGGATCTCACGGTTACCACAAACTAATCAGTTCTTTCTTGAATGAGCCATATATATATATATATATATATACATATGTATATATATATATAAGGTTGGGTTCACGTGAGACCACTGCACAAATATGCTCCAAACATATATATCGTGAGACCCATAAGACCAATTTATGTTCATTGATCGACTTTATAAGCTAATGATCTTATGGTCTAAAGTTGCATGATGACAATTTTGTGATTATTGAGAAGTCTCGTGGCAATTTTATGATTATTAATGTTCAGATTGTAGACCTAATCTAAAGTTTGAGAATTGGTTTTACGGTTTTTACGAAAAACTCTTGGTCTCACATGATCCCAAGTCTATACATATATCCAAGATTTATGTTATAATTGTACCCAGATGAGATTTGTATTTAAATGACAAATATATTTTATTTTTTAATATCAAAATTAAATAATCTAGTTTTTAGTTTCTAATTCAATTAAAATAATTAAAAGTAATAACAAAATAAACAGTAAGTTAATAAATAAGAAAAGTCATAATATATAAGTTTTTTTGAATTAATCAAATTAAAAATAATAAGACTAAAGACTTAAATAATTAAAAACTAGTAGATAAAAGAATAAAGAGTTGTTTACCAAACACTTACTCGATAAATACTCACCAGTAAAATTTAGAAAAAATACCAATATAATCATTTTATACCTCTTATATAAACAAAATAACCATTTTCTAAGCCAAATTGCAAAAATATACACCCAAATCACTCCCGGAAGGCGATCCGGACATGGTTGGGTCGATCCCCATTAAAAAATAGGAAAAAGTACAAAAAAAATTAAAAAATTATTTTTAGTGGGTCCCACATGCTCTTTTTAGGGTACAAGACATGTCAGGCTTCGATTTGCATGGATCTACCCTTGGGGACGATCCACGTCACCCCATCCCCCCCCCCCCCCCCCCCATTTTTTATTTTTTATTTTATTTATGTTTACATATATACGTATATATACATGTATATATATAGGTTTATATAGGTATGTATTTATATACGTATATATATATATATATTTTTTCANCCGGTGGTGATCCAGCCTAGAAATATATTTTTTAAACACGATTTATGTATATTTTCAAAAAATTGAGAATTTTTACCGGTTTTTCCATAGCATAAAGTGGCAGCAGAAGGTAGCTGGTGGTGACGGCACACGGTGGTCGGTGGCGGCGGAAGGTGGTCTATTAAGAAGAAGGGAAAAAAACCCTCTAACCTATGATTCAGTTCGCAAAGAGGAGGGGTGACTTTACCCAAATATATATAAGATAAGTCTCGGGTACAATCCCGAGCCCCAGCGCTAACTCAGCCTTCGAGTGAGGCAAAAATTATATCGACTCCTAATATTGATGTCCTTGAAGATGGATTCTGTATGAGATCGATTAAGACTGCTAGTAATCAACTTTATATACAAATAAATAAATTGTTTTTGCATAGTCATATATATATATATATATATATATATATATTTTTTGTTGGAAGAAATTAGACGACCATTTATTAAAATGTTCATGAATTTATACTTTATTTATATATTTAATATTTATTAATATTTACAATTTAAAACGATATTTTTTTACCGTTCATCCGCTACCCTTTTCTTTAATAGATATCCGTTAAAAGTTTTGTATTAAATGAATAGGGTAACCAAATAGCTCTTAGCCAATTCATACCTATTGGTTGTCAGCCGTGACGATCGTATTTCAGATACAAAAGGATGACAAGAGAATTTTGGTTATATATGTATATATCGATTACAACCCAGTTAAGTTAACTCCTGAAACATACGTTAAAAAAATTGTGTAGGAAAATGACCAAGAAGTCGATTGCACTCCGTACATCCTACGAGAATTGTGAATCAACCAAAATGCCCTTCAACATCAACAATCCACGGTAATCTTGTGGACCAAAATCTATTTTCCATCTATCTCATTAGAGTAACGGCATAAGTGTACATATCCACCATACGAAATGTCACTGTCACCTAGAGATGCTCATATTTAATACGTTATTTGACTTCGAATTGGTCAATTATTTGATTAATTGAATAAAGTTTTTTTTAATTTAAGATAATTATTTAATATTTTAATATAAACTTGGAACTCAAAACCTAATAAATAAATCCTGATATATTATTACATGAGACATAAGTTAACGGTTTTATTGAACTTGTTAATCCTAAACACATCATGTGTCCTTTGGGCTCACTTTTATCCTTTAGACGTACGGGATACGAGCTAACCAAGGACTCTGACCTGTGGGAGGATGGATCAATATGGACTAAGCAAATGTCAGATACAAACTCGTGCAAACCAACCCAAATTATATAATAAGTTTTATTTTAAATTATGATTCATATTGTTTCACATGTTTTGTTCTTGTATGCCTATGTGTGTGTGTGTGTGTGTTATCATGTGATAAACACATATTGAATTTTTGTTTCCACATTTAAAGCAGTCTTGAAAATTTCTTATAATGAAACAACATTGCATTTTTCACTTATGTTATTTCATATATAAAACAACACATGAAAACTAATTTATAGGCATGAGAATGAGACACGCCCCATTGGGGAACCTAGTGTACTCACCACGACGGGTCCAGGTAGGGATAGTGATTTGCCCCGACCTGGTGGGGAACCCGATTCTCCTGACTCAAACAGGGACGGGGATTCCCCGCTAAAACGGGTCCCAAGGCCGGAAATCCCCGCTAGACTCAAACCGGGGACGGGGACGGGGCCGGGGGGATGTTACTCAAACCGGGGTCAGGGATCTCCAGTAGAATCAAACTAAATAATACTATTTATGGGGTTTGACCGGGGATTGACAGGTTTTTTACCAGGTTTTGACCGCGGATTGCTAGAGATTTGACCGGGGACGAGATGATAATCCCCGTTGCCGCCGGGGACCGAGGCCGGGGCTGGGGGACGTTACTACAAACCGGGGYCGGGGCCGRGGATTACAAAMCCCGCCCCATCCCYGCCCCATTGCCATGCCTAGGTCCAGGGATAGGGATCCCCGAAAGTAAAAAACAAGGGATGGGGATGGGAATGGTTAACGTGATTTCCGACCTGTCCCATCCCCATATGTTCAATATATTGTATATTTATTGTTAAATATAATATTATAAAGAAGTATTTTGATTTTTCTTTCTTATATACATTTTTTTAACTTGTTTTAGATAAAAAAACGTGAAGAGTCGAAAACTTTTGATTAAATAATTATGTATGATGTTGTGATTTTATTAACATATGAATCTTTAATACTCCATAAAAATAATTTTTTGAAAATACGTGAGATTTAAACATGATCGATTTTAAATCGAGTATGTCGTTTAACATATATAATTTAAAATATCTCACATAAACAGAAAAAAAAACTTGATTCCTCATTCAGGATCCCCATTCTCCGTTGGAGATAGGAGTGGATATGATCATACCCGACGAGTGGGTGCTCAAAAACCCAACCAACCCGATCAACCCAAAGCAATCCGATGTCTAATTGAGTTGTAAAAATTGTCAAACCGTAGGTATTGGGTTGATATTGGGTTACTATTATTTGAACCCAACTCAACCCGATAAACCCAATATCATTTTATTTCTTGGATTTAATATGACGGTTGAATTTCTATTAATATGTATATTAGACAATTACACTATCATGTATGCTCTTCATATACACATATTTTCAATCTATTCACATCTTTATATAACTCATTCGTATATATGTTCAGTAACTGTGAACATATATATGTAAATTGAGAAAATTAACTGAATCTGATTTACGTAAGAAGTATGAATAAGTTGTACCAAATGGTTGATAATAAAAAAGAAATTATGAGTAGAGAAATAACATATTTTAGATTAGAAGAATATTTTAATCAACCCGACCAACCCGTACGGGTTGGGTTGGATTCAGTTGCACTTTGGTTCGGGTTGAGTTGAATTAAGATTTTTTAAACCGCAAGTTGAATTGTTTAAATGTCTTCAACTCGATCAACTCAACCGATAAGCATCCTTACCGACAAGTACTAGAACATGTGAATTGAATTTGATTCTTCATATTTTAAAAAATAAACTATTATTAATTTAATAGAAAAATTAGGAAATAAAAAGAAAATTTTAATTGATTTATAATTATTTAATCGAATTGAATGAAAGAGAGAAAATGAGACAAAGAAGAAGACGACGGTCACCGGCTGAGTTTTGACGTTTTAAAAGGCCGACTGCTCCGTCTTTGACAGAGTCCCAATATTTGACTTATTTCACCTTACGTGGCGTCTTTTCATTGGTCCATTTGTCCTTTTCCAGTTTTTTCTTTTCCACACTCTTTATTATTTATTAATGATTTTGTCCTTGACATTCTAGTCACTCCAAAAATACAAATTTATGCGATATATGCCTTAATAAAATTACAACTTTAGTTACGTAATGTAACGAGATATATCTTGATTTTAATATTTTGTTTTATATTTTGAATATATTAATATTATAATACGATTTTATGTAAATTTGAGAAAAAAATAATCTATTTTTTATTTTTAAATAAAATATAAATTTAAAAATATTA
>NC_037541.1:3066979-3068862 GCF_001531365.2 Cynara cardunculus var. scolymus
AATAAAATATTTTTTTAAGATAATAATTAAGTATTCTCTTATAAATCAATGATTATCTTAATTATATTTTAGATTTTTTATATTTAAAATGATATTTATTATGTATTTGATTATGTTTATCAATAGTTAATTACACGAATTCAAAAATGAAGCTTTAATAAGATGTATGCATGCACATTCTAAACCGTACAACGGATTAAACTGCAATCGAATTTCAAATCCCACAAATACCAGCCATTAAAATGTTTACATTTATTTTTAATTATAAAAAAGCGTTTTCCCAAAATCTTTAATGAGTCTTGAATTTATAACATTTTGAATAATTTTGGTTGACTCTAATACATGTTTTTTAAATAGACGTGTTTTCGTATTAAATTTTGAACAAACCCTAAATCGTAGAAATTTAAAGGATGGGGTCAGGGTATCTTCAACCCATTTATTAAAGAATAATAATATTAAAAATACTAAAAATAATAGATCCACCCAACACTAAAAAATCAACTCCAACCACACATTAAAAAAACATTAAAAACTAGGAGTGTGTAGAAAGTCATGTGATCCAATTTAAACTGATCGATCCAATTAGAATTGACCGATCATAATTGGATATCCAATTGTAGTTGGATCCGATCGAATCCAAAATTTCAACAGTTAAATCGGTGGTCGGTTCATTAATGACAGTCCAAGATTCAATAAAACTGAACCGATACAATCCAGTGACAATCCAATTCCCCATCCAATAAATATCCAATTAACAACTATATATAATTATTAACATTTTACGATATTGTTTTTTTTAGTTGATATTTTTATACATTGTCCTTTAATAACTCAAGAAAATATATGAATAATTGGTTGAAATGGTGGATTAATTAGATCAAGAGATTGGACAAATCCAATATGATCCAATAGATAGAACCAATCCGATCCAATCATCCATTGGATTTGAATCGAATCGGATGTTCAATGTTAATCAGATCGGATCGGATAACAAAATCTAACATCCAATGAATGATTGGATTGAATCAGATTGGATCCACCTAAATTCGTTGGATTTCAACATATGAATACCTCTATTAAAAACCATCTTTAATATTATAATAATAAACATCTTAATATATTAAACTTTTAATATATATATATATATATATATATATATATATATATATATAACTTAATACTCTATTAATATATATATAGAGAGAACTACTTTATTGACTTTCAAATATAAATGCTAAATACATTTCTACCTAACTAATTTTCTCGTGACACACATTAACATCAACCATTCTAAAGGATTGTTTGATAGTTGCTGAATAGTTTTGTGCAGAATCATTAAATAGTCAGAATTATTAACGGACTCTCATAATATTGTACAAAATGAAATATAATTGTTTGGTAATTCTTAACAATGAAATTAGGGCTTTTAATGGTTAAGGGAGGCCCATGATACAAAATCATTCAGAGGGTTTTAGAACCATTAAGAGATGGACTTTTTTTAGTCAAACAAGATTCATTTCTTAATGATTCAGAGATTGCCTCTTAATAAAACTATTAAGAGATAAACAAACAAACCCTAAATGCATTGTTTGATCATAAAGATGGAATTTGCTAATAATTTTTAATTTATTAATAAATCTCTACTATATTATAAAGCATTTGACAAAAACTCTTAAAAACAATTTTTATGCATAAAGTACTGTTTATTGATGCATATTACTTAAAACTCAAGATTACAAGTAAATTGTGCGTAAATATAACTTATTAAAGCTTTATGTTTGAATTCATGTAACTAACTACGTATAAACATAATCAAATAATGAATAAACATTTCGTTTTAAAATATAAAAAATATAAAATATAATTAAAATAATTATTGAATT
>NC_037541.1:3069011-3082069 GCF_001531365.2 Cynara cardunculus var. scolymus
ATTATTTTTATAAAAAATTATATTATTAAACTAAATATAAATTAATTCGTTTTTAAATTATAATAAAAAATTGAATAAAAAAATTAAATAAAAACGAGAACTTATAGTTAATTTAATACTAATATCACTTATTTTTTTTTAAAATTTTGTGATATCTTCAAATTTATATTTTATTCAAAAATAAAAAGATTTACTTTTTCTCAGAACCACATAACATCATAATATTAATAGACCCAAAATATAAAACGAAACATTAAAATCAAGATGCATCTCGGTGCATTGTACGAGTAATAACTATAATATTTAGATAATATAATATTTTAATAATTTTAATTAAATAATGTATATGATAAAATACAAATAAAACAAAAAAAGAAAAGAAATAAAAAGTTAGAAGATTGTAGTCGACAGGATGATTTTGTTAATAGCAAAAAGATAAGGAAAACTTGAAAAGCCATAACTCTTTCAATACTTCAAACCCTCTCTTTAATCCATTTCTTTCTCTTGGTCTTCACGCGGATTCTCACTCAAATAAATCCAATCCATTCTGAATCAAAACCCATCTACAAAAACCATTTCTTTTTCGATTTCATCCCCAAAATCACTCCAAAAACTGTTAAGAAAATGGCGTCAGCGGCCATTTTTTCATCCTTACGTCGGAGCAGGTCGCCGTCGTTAGACGCGTTCCTATCGCCGGTGGATCTAGACGACAACGACGTCGTCGGATTGTTAAATACCCTAACCGCCGTCGCATCGGATCTCATTTTATCATTTTCCGACAAGACGCCGCCGTTCCAGAAGAGGAACTCCAGATCTTTGCTCCGGCGAATCGAATTGTTTGTCGTGTTGTTGGATTCCGTTCGCGATTCAGGTGAGTGGTGGTCCAATTTACCGTCGACGTTGGTGTTATGCTTTAAGGAGTTGTACCTTCTGCTTTACAGGTCCAAAATTCTGCTTGATTACTGCACTCAATCGAGTAAGTTATGGTTGTTGCTTCAAAACCCTTCAATTTCTGGCCATTTTCATGATCTTAATCAAGAAATCTCGACACTTTTGGATGTTTTTCCGATGGACAAATTGAATTCTTTGGTTACTGATGACGTTAGAGAACAGATTGATTTGCTACAAAAGCAATCCAGAAGGGATAAATTGTTCATAGATAAACACGATGAATCATTAAGATTGAAGTTCTTCAATTTGTTGAACGAAATTGGGAAAGGGAACATCCCAAATTCCGAAGATTTCCATGAATTTTTCGTCGGAAAATTGGGGATTCTTAATGCGAGAGCTTGTAGGGTTGAAATCGAGTTCTTGGAAGAACAGATTGCGAATCACGAGTGTGATCTTGAGCCTTCTGCTTCAGTTCTTGGTGGGTTTATCGCCATGATCAGATATTGCAGGTTCTTGTTGTTTGGATTCGAAGAAGATGAAGCAGAAATGATAATGGGGAAAAGATTTAGAAGGATGAAAAGAAGAGGATTGATTTCGAAAGAAATCGCGGATACTTTTCGAACGATCCAAAAAGATTTTTGTTGCCCGATTTCGTTAGATTTGATGATGGATCCTGTGATAATATCCACTGGACAGACTTTCGATCGAGGTTCGATTTCGAGATGGATCGAAGAAGGTCATTGTAATTGCCCGAAAACCGGGCAAGTTCTTGTACACAAGAAGCTCGTACCGAATCGGGCACTTCGGAATCTGATCATGCAGTGGTGTATGGCTCACAAGATTCCTTACAGTCCTCCGGAAAGCTCGGATCTGGTGGCGGAATCTTTTCCGGCTGCTCCGGCAAGTCGGGCAGCGGTGGGAGCGAATAAAGCCACCGTCCGCCTCCTTATTCAACAGCTGGAAAACGGTTTGGATTGTGGTAAAGCCATCGCTGCTCGTGAAATCCGTTTCTTGGCAAAAACAGGGAGGGAAAACCGCGGTTTCATTGCAGAATCTGGAGTGATTCCGCATTTGAAGGCTTTGCTTTCTTCCCGAAGTGCCGTTGCACAGGAGAATGCAGTGACAGCAATGTTGAATTTGTCGATCTATGATAAGAATAAGAGTCGGATCGTGGAAGAAGACGGGTGTTTGAGAGCAATCGTGGGCGTTTTACGATTCGGCCACACGATCGAATCGCGGGAAAATGCGGCTGCTACGCTTTTTAGTCTCTCCGCTGTTCATGATTACAAGAAAAGAATCGCGGATGAAGACGGAGCTTTAGAGACGTTAGCTGGTTTACTAACCGACGGCACGCCGAGAGGGAAGAAAGACGCGGTTACGGCTGTTTTCAATCTGTCGACACACACCGCAAACTGTGTGAAAATGATCGAATACGGGGTTGTCAGAGCTCTAGTCACGGCCTTGAAATGCGACGGCATTGCGGAGGAAGCCGCCGGTGCATTGGCGTTGATCGTGCGGCAACCGGTCGGCGCCGAGGCAGTAGGAAACGAGGAGGCTGCGGTCGTTGGCCTGATCGGAATGATGAGGTGTGGAACACCCCGAGGCAAAGAAAATGCCGTGGCGGCGTTGCTCGAGCTTTGCCGGAGCGGCGGGGCCCACACAACCGAACGGGTCTTAAAAGCTCCATCATTGGCTGGCCTCATTCAGAGTTTGTTGTTTACCGGAACTAAACGGGCTCGGAGGAAAGCGGCATCGCTTGCTCGGGTTTTTCAACGTTGTCATTACGATTCTTTGCATTTCAACGGGTTGCGGTTGGGTTATGGTTTCGCCGGGAACTCGACCGCCGGAAATCTGGATTCAGGATTTCCGGCAGAGACCGTCTCGGTGTCGATGTCGATGTCAGTTTCGGTTTCGTAGTTTGGTAATATGATCATCAACCCCCTTTCTTTACCCCCCAAATATTCATTTTATGTTACTATATATATGTTACTTTATAATCTCATACATTCATTCATTAATATTTACTTATTTGGTAATCTTCTGGCTTGATTTGTACTTTATGCATTAAAAGTTGTACATCGGTTTTGCGATCTCGTAAATAATCGCATAGTTCCGACCGCGGCTTCGCATGTTACGTTAGTTCGTGTTGTTTCACGTGTTTTGTTACCGCAAGTACTTTTTCTTCGGATACGGGGAATCATCCCGCAACGACTTCCACATCGTGCATCGGAGGTTGTACCTTTTCTTGAACATTTATGCAACTAAGAGGATGTTTGGTTCTTGGATTTTGAAGGAATCGGAATGGATAATTCCTTTTATCAAATTCCGAATCCCATGTTAATACTCATAACGAAATGTAAGAATCATTTGAATTCCATAAATTAAAGACTTCATCATTCTTTGCGCTAATCATCATCATGCTACTACTTTGACTCTCAGGCCCCCACCACTAACCCCCTCCCACCACTTCACTATTGTTGTTGTTGTCACACCTGCTACCCAACTCACCATTGATCACCATGTCACTACTGTTCTCATCACAACTGCCATCCCCACTCTCCCTCCAAATAAAGATGGAGATTTCAATTCTTTTGAGAGATTTCATTCTAATTCTATCGAATCAAACGCATGGTCAAATTGCATTTAACTCCATTCTAATTTTTAAGGTCAAATTTCATTTTAAATTTTTCAAAGTCAAATTCATTTGATGAATTCTAATTCCACCAAATTTTATTTTGCAAACTAAATTCCCCCTAAAAAGCTGTTTGGTTGATTGAATTCAAAGGATATCAAGGGAATTGGAATAATCAATTTATTTGACCAAATTTCAAATCCTTCGTTTTGTTTACATGTTGAAAATTTAGGAATCCATTGAATTCCTTAGATTAAAGATTCCACCGTTCCACCAGATATTCCAAAGATTTTCAAATCTATCCAACAAAATACATGGTCCAATTCCATTCCAGTTCTTTCAAAATCAAGTTTTTTAATGGGGGTGGAATTTCATTCTGCTAACCAAACACCCCCTAAGACGTTGTTTCACTGTTTGGTTTATTGAATTCAAGGGATTGCAAGGGAATTGGAATGATTAATTTCACTTTGTTTGGTTCACACGTTGAAAAATGTAGGAACCCTAATTCCTTGTACTAAATGTTTCATCATTGCACGGGATATTCCAAAGATTCTAATTCCATCTAACCAAACATGTAAGTCAAATTTCATTCCAATTTTTTCAAAGTCAAATTCTTTTTATGTATTTCAATTTCACCAAATTCCATTCTACGAACCAAACACCCCTTAATACAGTTTCAGAGTTTGCTTCATCTTTCCCGTTTATGGGAGAACCCTGAGTTTTCGGACTAGATTGTGTGTATATCGACTAATCCTCAAGTACTTTTCGTTTATCCCTAAATATAACATACTGGAAACTTTGAAATAGTCCTAGACAGACTCGAACTAATCCTAAAGTAAAGCCTTTATTTGTTAGTTGAGTTATCCTGAAGACATTTCTATTTCTTTTGTGTATTAAGGTTGTATTTGGTAAATGAGATTGGACAGAACAAGACAAAGTCACATAACTCACTGTTCCTTGGATGGATAAGGTAAAGCCAAATCAAATATATATGATATATCTCATTTGAAAGAAAGGTTTTAAATGACAATAAATTTCAAAGTTTAAAAAAATAAAGATGTATATTTATTTTTTTATTAATCTGGATATCCAACCCGTTATGCGAGCCGATTAATCCCAGAACGACCATCTGCTTTGCAGATAGCCTGGAGTCACCGCATTTGAACCTTCGTGGCCACAAGGGGATTTTTATTCCTTTTTGAATTTGAACCTGAGACCTCATGATACTTTGATCTTTGAAGTCAAAGCCAAACCAATCAAACGATAGATATTTTGTCTCTAATTCTAATTGACTTTTTATATGGAGTTCTGGGGCCTTTCATTTTTCACAAACAAAAAAGTCAAAATCTGAAATGATGGCAAACAAGCACCCATTGCTCTTTGTGTGGTCTAAAATCAATGAAATTGGAAACAACACTTGGTGGTTGTGCATCATTCATGACTCATCCCTCAAAGTGGCTTAGCCTCTATGCATCTAACCATAATATTTATTTTTAACTTTTATTTTATCTCGACTATAAAAAATTCAGTTGGAGTCAGATTCAAACGAGAACAGTAACTAAATAAATAAACATAGAACAATTAAATCGTACATGTACGAATAAAATCGCATGTGATTACGTGAGATCATGGTCACGGGAAAAGTCGCCCATGCACCCATCTATTGACCGTGAGCCGTAATCGTATGTCATTTAAGAGTAAAATCAAATCTGATCTAACTGTTGTCTTATTTTGACCATGTTCTTATTTGATCCTCCCTGACTATAAATAACATAACAAACTAGATTCTTGGCTATGGGTATTCATTTAGTGATGTTTAATTATTACAACATGGCATAATGATTATTTTATTATATTTCGACATTATTTTTACTTGGAATTCAAATGTATAATTGACATGTTGGCTCCGTACCTATTTATAGGGCTTTCGTCAAAGCACTAGGAGTTCTTTTTCAAAGCGGCCCACACGTCTCATCCTAAGTTTCTAAAATTAAATTAAAATAAAACTATGATCGTTTTGAAAAAATATAAAAAAGCTTTATCAGAAAAGTTATCGTCAAATTCATCAACTTCAATTAAATATACAATGACGACT
Source organism: Cynara cardunculus var. scolymus (assembly GCF_001531365.2). Classification (NCBI taxonomy): domain Eukaryota; kingdom Viridiplantae; phylum Streptophyta; class Magnoliopsida; order Asterales; family Asteraceae; genus Cynara; species Cynara cardunculus. Next base: position 3,074,630 of record NC_037541.1, read on the forward strand.
ATAAGAAACGATAAATCGGAGATACACCATTTACCTGACTTCATCATTTGATACTGGAATCTTTATTGCAGATTCATCAGCGACCTTGCAATCCTACCAAAGGGTAAGGGTTGTTTACCATCTCCTGAAAAATCAACTAAAAAACACAAGGGGCATAATTGGAAAGAAAAAAAAAGGTGGAAAAATCTACTACTTTAATTCCAGTTTCAAAAATAAATAATCTTCAATCCTCTATTCTCGGAGCAGAAGCTATTTGTTTCTCTGCCGATTCCGAATATATGGATTCTGCTAAAGAGTCGGAATCGAACCCTCCATGAGATTCATAGTTGCATCACTTATAGCCCTCGATTTCATTGAAACGCTACTTGAAACAGCAATTTCAAAAACTAGCTTATGGCTTTTTGAATAAGCTCTGTTACAATGATACATGTACAAAAAGGGGAAGGACGAAATTGGTCCCCCTTATTTAGAACAAGAAGGCTTAGAAAAAGCAAAGGACAAGGCTCAAGAAAATCAAAAAGTGAAGAAAAAGTGGTCACAAGATCTATGGCGGGCCTTTCTTTTGAACTTCAAAATTAACAACTACAGTAACCAGTAGTAGTCAAATACTCCACATTATCAACTACCCATTTTAAGTCCTTTCTTTTCCCAGAAAATCATCCAATTCTCATAACTTTGGATCTTTCATTTAGAAAGATAGAAAAAGCCAACAGCAAGAATCCAAGAAATGATGAGTTGGGGGAGAAAGAAAACGTTTCGGACGACATCTTCAGCTTCGGGTTTCTCTCTAAACACATGGCTTTTGAGGTTCAAGAAGAAGCGAGATGATGCGAAACCCGTATCGGGAAATGGTAGAAGGAAATGGAATAAGAATCCAGTGTCTCCAATGGATGATGGGTTTTACTGGAGGATCTCATTTGATGAAGAAAGGTATGAAGATGAAGTCGTATTGCAGAATTCGGATTATCAGCTCAATGTTTCTCCGGTGAGTTCTCGGAGTTTCAAGAAAATGGCGTCAGATGGGAGAAAGATGAGAGAGTTCATTGGTGAAGAAGGTCGTTTCGAAAGGGTGAGGAGAAAAGGGAAAGTTGGTTCTCCAGAAGCAGTGGAAAAACTTGTTTCCGAAAGCAAACCTGAAGATGGAGGGAGAGTGGCAACTGTTGACAATTCAAGAACATGGCAAAGCAAGTTGAATTCGGATCTTCAAACCATTGTAGAAGATTATGCAATCGAGGATTCGAACATGGAGGAAGAGTGGCAAAAGCTGAAAAACATGAAACTAAATGAGATCAAGTTAAAGAGCGAAAAACAGAGGAAATCTGTTGATGTAAGCAAAGAAATGCATAGGAAAAGGTCAAAGCAGCGTCGTAAAGTCAACGCTTTTTCTCCAAGAACACTCACCAGGGTTGAATGCAGAATCAAAGCTCTTGAAGACATGAAAAGAACACGGATGAAGATGAAGGAGATGAACAAGGAGAAAGCCGTTAAAGATGCATTTAGAACTGGTCTCGATAGCTTTGCCATAGTGAAAAGTTCATATGATCCACAGCGGGATTTCCGAGACTCGATGATAGAAATGATCATCGAGAAAGGTATCAGGCAACGAGACGAGCTCGAGGAACTCTTGGCATGTTATCTAACATTAAATTGTGATGAATACCATCATCTTATTATTAAGGTCTTCCAACAGGTATGGTTAGAATTGAACCATTTTGATCCATATTCTCGGTTTTGAGAACTATTATTGTAAACCATTGCTTGGCCGACTTCTAATGAGTTTGTAAATTTCTAATTGTTTTTTTTTTAACCTGGATATCCAACCCGCTATGCGAGTTGACTAATCCCAGGGCGACCACCTGCTTTGCAAATAGCCCGGAGTCACCGCATTTGAACCTCCGTGGTCAAAAGGGGATTTTTATTCCTCCTTGGATTTGAACTTGGGACCTCCTGGTACTTTTGACCTTTGGAGCCAAGCTCAAACCAATCAGACACCACCCTTGTGGTTTGTTTGTTCTTTTCTTTTTTTTGAAATGGGCGACCTCAGGCTTCGCCTAGACTAATCCCATGTCAAGTCGTTACTATAGGTTTTGCCTACAACCCTGAATCAAATCTCCCCGTGGCCACAAGCGTATATGTAGATAACAAGATTCGAACCCGGGTTGATTTTATCATCCCCTAAACTTTATTCACCGGACCACCAGGCTACCACCCTTGTGGTTGATTTCTAATTGTTACTTCCACCATGTTTGATCTTTTTCTTGTATTCATGATTTCAAACAATATGAAGAGAGTGGATCAAACCTCTATGGCATGGCATCTGACAAGCTTTTTCTTTTTCTTTTTTTTTTTCCCTTTTTAACATCTTTCTGGTTTGAAACAGTGCTCCCTCCCTCTATGCCATGACAATCACAGCTTTAATTTGGGATGTCTCATCAAAATTGTATATTTCCTCTTTATTGCAAAGTCTCAACCTACATGTTGCATACAAAACCCACAAGGTTGTAAACTATCAGCAATCTCTGCCCAAAAATCTGGTCCACAGTTGCAGATTATGTTTAAATATGCATATTGGGTAGTCCCCACATATAAACTTCATGTCCTAAAACATCATCTTTTTTATGTAAGATAGTCATCATCCCCACATAAACATGCATGTCTTAAAACCTTATCTTTTCTCTATCATCACCATCATAAGATATTAAACATATTGAATGGTAGTTAAGATATTTGGTTGATAATCAAACACTTCATTAAACTGTGTGTACTTAAGGAGAAAAAGAGATTCCAACATGTATAGAGAAGAATTGGTCCACGTGTAGCGGATGTAGGACTCTTAACAAGGGTGTAAATGATACGAGACAACTCGCGAGCTACTCGAGATCGACTCGGACAAAGCTTGGTCAATACTCGACTCGAATAGGCTCGGCTCGAACTCGAGCTCGACTCGACATATTAACGAGTCGAGTCAAGCTACCCAATACTCCACTCGAAAAGCTCGTGAGATACTAGATTATTTTATTTATAATCAGTTTTTTAAAATATAATCAGTTTTTATGATAAAATTTGTAAAATATAAATAATAAAAATGTCTTATAATTTTAGATATTATACAAAATTATTCATTTTTTAATTATAAAATTAATCAATTATTTTTTATTAAAATCACAATTAAAAAAAGACGAAAAAAACTATAAAAAAGGTTAGTGAAATTGTCCCACGTTGGAAGAGAGATGGTAAAGGAAAGGAGAAAAGATGTTATAAAAAGAGAGGAAGATGAATGAAATTTCTAACTTTGTCATTTTTTATGATAAAGTTCGAAGTTGATTCCTTTAATTTTATAAAAACTAAGAGAACACTTTTAAGTTTTAAAATTTATAAGAGAAAGACTCTAAAATTTCATAAATGTCAATGGGTGAGCTTGGTTCGAGCTTGATTTGAGTTGCAGTTCGAGCTTGTTTCGAGCTTGAGAAATAGTTACCGAGTTCGAGTCGAACTTTGATTTTTACTACTTGCGAGTTTTCGAGTCAAATTGGGTTTGGAGTTCGAGTCAAGTATGGTGATACTTGAGCTCGACTCGCATCATTTACACCCCCAACTCTAACACACCGGCTCCTATAGGGGGTACAAGGGTAAGGAGGGCTAGACAAGTACAAATTGCCCTAGAGTGTCCTCTCTCTAGAATGGGTGACTCACATACCATATGAGAATATGTAAAACCTCACTGAATTAGTCTCCAAAAGAGCCCTTAAGGAGAGAGGAGAGGTTCCAACATACATAGAGGAGAAATGGTCCAAGTCTAACTAATATGGGCCTCTAACAGTTTTAATGCATTAAAAATATGTCATATAGAATAATTTTACAGGATTTGGCCATTCTAGAGCTAAGGAAAAGGATTTGCTGATGATATAAACATCCTTTAACAGGATAACATATTCAAGTCCAAGTTGCATGCTACGTGAGTTGGTGATTACCTCTTTCCATCCAGAAATAGACAGAAATCTTGTCTGCAAGAAGCCAAGAACATCTGCTAGAAGAAAGAGTTTCTGGCTACAAGACCAATCCTTCACCAGCTAAGAACTCATGAACAATACCATCGACTTCAATAATGCTACAACCAGGATCTTTAGATACACCTTGTGCCTTCATCTTCCTCCTCAACTCTGTGGCATCGATAAATCTACCTTTAGAAGCATGAACATTTGACAACTGAACATAACCAGCACTGTCCTGCGGATCCAATTCAAGAAGTTTCTTGGTAACATGCTCTGCCATTTCAATATCATTATGATTTCTGCAAGCACTCAAAAGTGACTCCCAAAGCACCTGAGATTCTTTAAATGGAACTTTTGTAGCAAGTTTTTCAGCCTCATCTAACAGTCCAAATCGACCAAGCAAGTCTACCATACATCCATAATGCTCTATTTTGGGCTTGATTCCATGACCATGTACCATAAGTTCAAACATTTTGTGACCTTCATCCAGTAAACCAGAACGGCTGCAAGCTGATAAAACGCTTACAAACGTGACCTCATTGGGCTTGAAACCCTCTGCTAGCAATTCATAGAATAATTTTATGGCACTTTCACCAGAGCCATGGAGGCTTAATCCAGAAATCATTGAATTCCATGTACTAATATCCTTCTTTGAAGTTTTAAGAAACACTTCCAATGCCTTCTCAAGACATCCACATTTTGCGTACATATCCACAAGAGCAGTGGCTAAAAACCCACAGACTTCAATTCTGTTCTTATCAATGTAAGCATGAATCCACTCACCTTGGCTCAAAGCACTCACACGGGCACAAGAAGACAACACATTCACGAGTGTGTAATCATCAGGCATCATCCCTGCATTCTGCATTTCTTCAAAAAGCATAAACACTTCTTCAAACCTCCCCTCATGAGCATATCCTGTGATGATCACGTTCCAAGAAACAACATCTTTCACCGGCATGTCATCAAAAATACGTCTTGCTTCTATAATCAACCCATCCTTAACGAATCCTGAAATCATAAAATTCCAAGACTCTGCATTTCTCTCAGGCATTTCATCAAACAACCCTTGAGCTAACCCCATCATACCCATATCCACATAAGCACTCAAAATCGCATTCCATGATATAACATCTCTTTCAGACATTCTATCAAGCAGGTTACGGGCAATCTCAAAAAATCCTCCTTTTGCATACATATGAATCAAAGTATTACAAATATACACATCACGCTCAATACCAAACTTGATTGCATGTCCATGAACCTGTTTTCCAACACTGACACTATTAAGAACCGAGCAAGCTTTCAACACAAACGTAAAAGTGTACTTATCAGGTAAAACACCATCATCAAACAACATGTTCCTGAAGAGAGTGAATGAGCTCTCCGGGGTGGAGCTATTTGCGTAGGCCCGTATTAATGTATTATAAGAATAAGAATTTGGGTTCTGAATGTAGGTGAAAATGGAGTGAGGGTATAAGAGGCTGTGGGAAGAGGTTGGTGACATGGAAGCGGCAGAGGAAATGAGGCGAGCGGCGGAATAGGGGTCGTGAATAAGACCAGTTTTGAGCATATGAGCATGGGATTGGCGGAGCTCGGAGATGGAGGTAGCCATCTCTGTGAATGAAAGGATTGCTGGTGGTGGAGGGAAGATGATGGCGGCCATTTTTGTGAAATTCTTAGAGCATATCAATCCTACTTAAATTTCTTGAATCTTATCTGCCTTGTAAAAATATTATATTTTAAATCGAGTAAATTACGTTTTCAGTCCCCGTGCTTTGTTAAAACTTATGATTTTAGTCCCTGATTTACCATTTATTGTTGTTTCACCCTTATTGGTTACAATTTTTGACTATTTTGGATCCTCGTACTTAAAATAGGAATTAATTTAGAGACGAAAATGATAAAAAATTGCAAACCATAAAAACTAAAATCACAATTTCTAATAGGAATGAAAATCAAAATTATAATTTACTCTTTTAAATAACTAAAGTTGTATTTGTACTGTGTGATACATTTTGAAATTTAAAAGTTGAATACTTAGGTGTCGTTTGGTTCACATAATATTTTGGATGGAATGAAATTTGTTAAAAGAATTTGACTTTAAAGAAATTGGAATGAAATGTTGTCAGATTTGACCACCTGTTTGGTTCGCATACATTTAATTAGAATCTTGTCAAGTTTGATCATATGTTTGGTTGACAGACATTGGAATGGAATCTATTAAGAAATTTGAATATGTTTGTTTGGTTCACAAAATGTAGTTTTGGAAGTGAAATTAGATATTGTTAAATGACCAAAATGCTCTTTTTTGAAAATTTTAATTTTTTTAAAACTAAAAATATTTTAATGAAATAATTATTTTATATGTAAAACAATATAAAAACACAATTCAAATATAACTATAAGCCAAACGATGTTACTAAATCAATGGTGGTCAAAGGTGGTTCAGATCGGTGGTGGTCTGTAGTGGTTCAGATGGCAGTGGTCTGTAGTAGTTCAGATAAATGGTGGTTCGAGGTGGTTCAGATGGATGTGGTCAGCGGTGGTCAGATGGACGGTGGTGGTTCAGATCGGTGGTTATTCAAATTGTTGGTGGTCGGCAATGTCCACCGATGATTCAGATCGGTGGTAGTCGGTAGTAGGTGGCGGTGGTCTGAAGTGGTTCTGATCGATGGTGGTTCAGATCCGTGATGGATCAGATGGCGATGGTCGAAAGCAATTCAGATCGGTGGTGGTCCATGGTGGTTCAGATGGCGGTGATTGGCAGTGGTTAGATCGACGGTGAATTAGATCGGTGGTGGTTCAAATCGGCTGTGACCGGCGGTGGTTTAGATTGATAGTGATCGACAGTGGTTCAGTTTGGTGTTGGTCTGCGGTGGTTCAGATCAGTGGTAGTCTGCGGTGGTTCAGATGGCGGTGGTTGGCGGTGATTTAGATTGACGGTGGTCGAAAGTGGTCGATGATGGTCATATTGGATTTTATGAGATTAGGGTATATTGGGTTAATGACATATTAATATAAAAATATAGTTCAATGTGAAATTATCCTTAATCGAAATTCTGTAAATCGTGTTAAAGAAATTGGGGAAATTAAGAATAATATGTTTTGTACGAGAAGTTTATATCTAAAATAATATAAATTTTAAGAAAACAGATAAATATATAAAGTTTATCAGTTAATTATTGATTAGTTTTATTAAGTTTTAGAAAATTGTATAAGAGTTATAATAAATTAAATAACTTTAAATTTAAAAATATTTGTATGCATAACTCGTACCAAATGTTTAATTACTCGCGCAATGCAACGAAATATCTCGTGATTTTAATATTTCATTTTATTTTTTATCTCAGTCGATGTTATAATATGGCTTTAAGTGATTTTGAGAAAGCGATGATGTTTTTATTTTTGAATAAAATATATGTTTGAAGATATTATAAAAATTTGA
>NC_037541.1:3083672-3084868 GCF_001531365.2 Cynara cardunculus var. scolymus
AATTTATTTTTGGTTTAATATTATAAATTTTATAAAGATAATAATTAAGTATKCTGTTAGAATTTAATGATTATACTAATTATTTTTTAAATTTTTTATATTTAAAATGAGATGTTTATCATGTATTTGATTGTGTTTATCAGCAGTTAGTTACACGAATTCAGATATTGGATGAAATCGTTTAGAGATGAACGGGTTTAAGAGTTTTTAAGAGTTTTTAAGAGTTTTAGCCAAATGTTTTATAAGATAGTATAGATAATACTAAAGATTATACTTAAAAAAAATTAATACATATTTTAATTTATTAATTAAGGTTAAAAATAACTAGTTTATTTAACTAATTCATATTCTGTTTATATGTACACTAGTTGCATATTTTAACATTGGCTTGCTCCTGAATATGTTCATAATGAATGAACTATTATACACAAGTTGTTCATAATGAAAGTTTTCGAGAGAAGAAAATCACCCTCCACGATGCTTTTCATATAAGTGGCAACATAGATGCAATTGGCATTACTGGTATGGCATCATCCATTTTTCCAAAGTCACAGGGTAAGTATTCTTGGGTGGGGAAGATGGTAAATTAATCCATTACTATTAAGTAAAAGGATTTACATATGGTGGCTTGTGTTTAACCCCATACTGCAAACCAGTATGCATAAGCTCATCTGTTTCCATAATACAAATAGGGGCTGTTCGGTTTATTTTCTGTTAAGACCTGTATGGATATAGTTGTCTGTATTGATATAGTTTTCTGTATATTAACAGATAAGTTGTTGTTCGGTTGTTGTGCTGAATAAACAGTCTGAATGTCAAAAATGACCATTTTACCCCGAGTCCGTATTTTTGTGGATCAATTTTATTACATAAGATATCCATAACAAGAACAACAAGTAGATCAAATGAAACGTAAATTCAGAACATAAAGTTATTCGACTGTTGTACAATTTATAATTCAACAGTTCCCCATAACAACAGACTGTTGTACAATTTATAATTCGACAATCCACAAAAGGGTTTGATTTTGATATCATAAAACACAAATTCTTCTAAATTTGATGATTTTTTCTAATAATATTTCTTATACATTGTAATTTTCAATTGATATTTGTTTTGATTTACTTATTTTTACATGTTATCTATGTTTTTTTTTCTTTTTTCTTTTTAACATGTTTTAAACTAATAATTATAAT
>NC_037541.1:3085972-3152686 GCF_001531365.2 Cynara cardunculus var. scolymus
TATATATATATATATATATATATATATATATATATATATAAGTGTGCTCGCTATTCAGCTGATTTATCTATCACATCAGTAAAAGAGAAAATGTCGACTCAAAAATTGCAACTTGTGCTGAAATCCTAACATCATTGTATTCACAAACATAAGTACCAGGAAAAATGAAACATCATATCATAATTCTTCAAAAATCCAAACACAAATCTACAAACCTCAAGTTCTTTCCAGCTGCCCCATTTGTGTTGCAAGGCCATTTACACTCTTCATGTTCCACCAAAACTTCCCAAATTGACCCCACCCTCTGCCGTCGTTATCCTCCGTCGAACCACCGGGATTCTCCGTCAAAAACTGCTCCCAAAACCCATCGTTAACACTCTTCCGACCAACCTGCTCTTCGTCCGTGGGAACACCCTTCACCACTTCAGAATTCATGGCGGTCTCACAGTCGTTAGAGCCCATTTCAAGATTTATCGTTGGGTAGCAAATAACGGGACTTTCTGCACAATTTCCAGCGTTCTGATCCAACTCAGGCTGCCACTTTTGTTGTACAAGAGCTTCACGGACGTCCGTGGATAAATCCTCCCAAAACATTAGAGAAGACTCCAATTGCTCCACCATTTCCACATCTAATGCCAAAAGGGTATCTGTATTTCGGGTTCCGGAGATTGGAAAATTGAAAGGACTCGCTTGATCGTTGTTCGTTTCAGCCGAAAGCCGTCTCTTTCGATCATTTGTCTCCAATATTTGAGTTGTATCCAAGACACAGAGGATGTCATTTTGGCGTTTCACCGCGATCTTTAGACGATCGGTTAATGCACGAGCTGCCGATTCGATCTCTTGTTGTTCTTGTTGGTGGGTTTGAAACTCTAGAAACAATGATTCTTTTTCATGTCGTAGCCAGTAAATCTCTTCTTTGTATCGATTTCTTTCTGATTCGGTCAAAGGAGAAGATGTAGAAGAAGCTCCATGGATATGGAGGTTCTGCATCGAATGGCTGTGAACCGGTTTTCTTCTATGGATGTTCTTCAAAAGATGTGGTTGGCCTCTGATGAAGTCTTCATTTGCGAATTCCCATTGTTCTGGATCGATTTTCCGAAAACCCTGAAAGATTATAAATAAAAATCAGCTAAAAGTTCGAAGAAACCGAAACCCATTGAAGGAAATGAGAGATGGCTCACATATGTGTTGAGTTGTCGGATGAAGCTCGAGAAATTATTGTGTTTGAAGAATCTCGGAAGCAATTCGCCCGAGAATTCAGGCGGGTTCCACACGACAAAGCTTCGGTTATTGTGGCTCCATGATACGATGGAATCGGTTAAAGGATCATCGACCATTTCGTAGGTTTTTGCGATGAAAGGAGGCAGACTATTGGCAGTACTTTGGGCATCATTCATTATGAATAAACAACAAAATGCACCCACAAAACTCAAAATCTTGAACTACTAAAACCAAATTTGTAGTTACTATCAAGATCAATCAAAATTAGCCATCTTTGATTCTGAAATCTGAATTGAATTTACAGATCAAGATTCAACAAGATCCCATAAGAAATTTCTACGAATCAAGCTCATAGGACATGATCGATCATCAAGATTCAAGATTTAAGAACAAGCAAATTACTTCCATTTTCCAACTACATGGAATTGATGTCGATCTTAGTGGCTAAAGCTAGAATGAAACCTAAAGAACAATGAGAGTATCTTCAGCCCTTTTAATACCTCTTACCGCAAAAGATCTCACAATCCAGATTAAGCTGAAGAAAAGCATGAATTACAACCAGAGCTTAATCAAGAATTTCTTCTTCCCCAAAAAAAAGCAAAGCCCCACCAAGCTAAAGCAACTTTATCAAGTCCATTTAGTCCCCTATGTGTACTTCCTACCAAAAACACACCAAAAAAAGACGAATCAGATATAAGAACAGCTCACTTTAAGTGATGACTGCTTCGTAAAAAGGAAACATCAAACATCAAAGTCGTTATAATCAGTAATCCATTTTCGGAAGCTTAAAGAGAAAGCATCCCATGATATATAAATAGACACACACCTATACCCAAACCAAGGATCAACTAAATTAAGCCAAACAATTGCACATCAAGTGTTCGATGATTTACCTGAGACACAAAAACAACGAAAATCCCAAAATTCCAATATGGGTGCATCAATTAAAGTGGTTTGTAATACAAATATGTGCTGGAATGCAGGAATCGAAGTTGGAGGGTTGATATTTGTTACGTATCCTGTCTCAATTTTTAAACTACGTGGGTTATTTATTAATGATTTCTGTCGAAAATCTTGATTGAGTGACGTATGGGCTTCGGTGGCCTATTGACCCTATATTCTCGAAGGTTTTTTGGGTCATGGTGCGGAGAAGTTTATACTTCACCCTTATGGTTATGGGTAATTACAACTTTTACCCCAAACTTATAAAAAGTTACAAGTTAAGGATAATGCAAAAAGAGAACTTTAAGTCATAGGTATAGTAAGAGGTTGTTTGTTTACCTCTTAATAGTTTCATTAAGTGGCAGTCTCTGAATCGTTAAGAGTTGAATCTTATTTAGCAAAAAAAAAAAAGTCTAGCTCTTAATGATTTTAAAACCCTCTGAATGATTTTGTATTATGTGTGTCTCTTAACCATTCAGCGTCCTAATTTCGTTGTAAATAATTACCAAATAATTATATTTCATTTGGCACTATATCATGAGAGACTCTTAATCATTCTGATCACTTAATCATTCTGCACCAAACTATTCAGCAACTGTCAAACAACCTAAAATTATTGTGTTTCACTCAAACTATAAAAATATACATTTTCTTTTTCAAAAAACATTTTCTTATGCATTTTTATAAATAAAGAAATCCCTTCAAGCAGAACATCCTTCCGTTTTCAATAATCAGAGCAGTTTGTTGATCACTCATCACTAGCAACATGTACCCGCTTTCATCTTTGGCTAAAACCCTGATAGTGAAAACTTTAAAACCATCCAGAGTAGCCTTTCAAAGATATTTCAGTTTTGTTTTCATGTAGCATTTGGTATATAGGTAAGAACGGACTAGATTGAATGATAGAATTGGACATGACAAGGGAGCAGGATTGGACATGATAAGACTGGACATAACAAATTGTTTGTCTGGTGTTAAGTACAATAAGAACTGAACAAGACATGACTGTACAAGTTGGCCTAAAAAGTTGTTGGATGATTTTATATATCATATAATAGTTATAGTTGACGCAAATTAAGTATAACAATTTAAAACATTTTCATATACATAAATAATAGTACCAAATTTGAATGCAAATATATATATATATATATATAKAGAGAGAGAGAGAGAGAGAGAGAGAGAGAGAGAGAGAGAAAGACTTGAGATCATGTGAGACCAAAGGTTTTTCGTGAGACCCGTAAGACCAATTCTTAACCCTTGGATTATATTTATAATATAAACATTCATAATCACAAAATTGCTACGAGACTTCTCAATAATTACAAAATTGTCATCGTGCAACTTTTGACCATTAGATCGTTAGCTTATAAAGTTGATCAATGAACATAAATTGGTCTTACGGGTCTCACGAAAAACTTTTGTTCTCACGTGAACCCAACCCTATATATATATTTGATGGGAGTTCGTAAAAAACTCGGTTCATACAAAAGAAATTCATGTTTTATTAGGATTAGAAGATCCTTATGAATTAACTGAGCTGACAGTGGAGATTGTTGTAGCGACAAATCGTGGATGCGATGTCGTTCAAAGGAGGAGGTGGTGGCTGAGGTAGAGGGAATGGTGACTAATACGGTGGTTACTAGTGGTGGACCAATTATTAGTAGTAACATTCGATAATTATTAGCAATTCTAAAACCTTACATTTTCAAACGGATAAATTGAAATACTATTAAAGTCCAGATATATTAGAGATTGTACTTTTCAAACGAGAAAATCCGTTTTGGCCCCACGTTATGATATCATCTTCTAGAATTCAATTTGCATTCCAAATGCTATAATCCATATCTCTAGTTTTTAGCTCTTTTTTTAGAAAAAAAAAAAAAACTATCACTATCAGAAGTTTTTGTTTTATACTGAAATGGACGGTCCAATTAATAGTATCATAATAAATGCAGTCAAATTAACTAAAATGCAACCATGTTTTTTCATAATATAAATATGATTTTGTTAAAAGATATTATATGTCAGCATCTTTATTTAAATAATTTATGATTAATGAGAAATTACATCTTCATTCTCTCTAATTCGTTGTATCTTTGACACGTTATCAACAAGTCATTCTCCAATCCATCGTCCATCGTCCATTTTACATATCTATATTTTGTCTTCGATCTGGAGTTTCTAAAAAAATGTACTGCTTTTCTTCTTTTTCATGAAACAGTTTTGAACTCGGTTTGTATCGTTGTCCATTAGGAATAATTGTTTTGGAATTGGATATTTAATATTACTTCACATGTACTATTTCTATTTTAGAGACGTGTGTCATGACGACCAAACACATCCCACATATTCCATTCAATCCGAAATGGTTCAGGTGTGTTGTCGAGCTGCCGACTTGGCATGGCAAGATGGCATGACGTTTCCAACGCGGTTTTTTCGATTTTTTTACTTTTTATTCACTAGAAGTTTTATGTCTTTTATAAGCTTTGCATAGCAATATATGATTTTTCTTCTATTTATATTGATCTAATGGACCGTTTATCAAACACTTACCCAGTAAGTGCTTACCGGTAAAATTTAACACTCTTATTTACTTATTGGGTAAGGATTTAGTTCATCAAAACAACATCGCATGCAACAATTTACCCGGTAAGTGCTTACCGTGGTAAGAGTCTTCGCCCTCACTTACCGGGTAAGACTCTTGGTTATTGTTTCGCTCTTACCGGGTAAGACTCGTGGTTCTTACCATATTCGTCCGATAAAATAACATTACTTGATAAGCACTTACCCGGATAAGCGTTTGGTAAACGGCCCATAAATTTACCAAAATCATTTAATAGCACACACATACACATTAACAATGGAACTATTTTCGTCCTTTAGTTTGGGAAAGATTTCATATTTCATCCCTATGATTTTGAAATTGCAATTTTTGTCACTAACTTCTGTTATTTATTGTTTTTTTTCCGTTCCTAAGATTAAGAGGTTGTTTATCAAACGCTTACCCGGTAAGCGCTTACTAAGTCACATTACCTTCTTGGATGAACATAACAAGAATCGAGAATTTTACCCGGTAAGAGCGATGACAAGAACCAAGAGTCTTAATCGGTAAGTGAATGTGACGACTCTTACCAGTTTGGTAGAGTTTGGTACGCATATTTGATTGGATAGGACAGGAGGGTAGGACTGGACGAGATAAGACTGGACAAAACAAGAGTATGTCTGGTGTTTGGTACAACTAGGACTGACGGTGGAAGTGGTGGTGGCAATAAACGGTGGTGTTCGGTGGCCGATGGTGGTTGTAGAGGTGGCAATGGACAGTGGTGATCGGTGATCGACGATGGTTGTGGAGATCATAGAGGAGGTTGTTGCGGTATAGGAGGACTTGGAGGTGGCCAGCAACGGTGGTAGGTGGTCGGTGGCTGATGATGGTTGTAAAGGTGGCAATGGATGGTAGTGAAAGAGGTGGTTGTAGTAGAGGAGGAGCTGGAGGTGGCGAACGACGATAGTGGTGGTGGCAATGGACGGTGGGGGTCGGTTGTCGGCTATGGTAGAGGTGGCGATGGACTTGGTGGACGGTGGTTGTGGAGGCGGTGAAAGATATTGTTGTAGTGGAAGAGGAGGTGTTGCCGGTGGTGGCGATGGCCTAAATTAGTGGTGATGACCATTAAAACAAATATCATATTAAGGTTATATATATCAAACAAGGTTAGATTAATAATATTTTAGTTTTTGTTTCATTCTTGTCCCATCTTGTTCCACCTATTTTCGTGGAACAAGAAAAAAAATATCTTTTGTCACATGTTGTCCCACCTTGTCTCAATTCTTGTCTCTGTCTCATGTTGCACCAAACGTGAGACGGTGAGTTCTTGTTCTGTCTCATGTTGCGGCAAACGTGAGACAGTGAGTTTTGTCTTATCCTTTCCTGTCTCATCCCATGTACCAAACGCATCCTTAGTGTTTATCGGGTAAATTATTGCGTACGATGTCGTTCTGATGGAGTAAATTTTTTACAAGAGAAGTAAGTGATAGTGTTGAATCTTATTGGTAAGCAAGAATTTGAGTAAACGACCCCTAAATCTATTAGAAATCATGTAACTAACTTTGGAGCATTTTAGTATTTTTAAAAAATATCCTTTTTGGTTAATAAAAATTCTTTTTTGGTTTTTAAATACCAAAACACACACACACACACACACACACATATATATATATATATATACAGGGAAGGGTTCAAACGAGAACCCCTGTAATTTACGAGAACGCAAGAACAACCCAATAACCTCATATTGTGATAAAAAATAAAATTAAAAGATTTTTTAAATTAAAATTAAAATTAAAATTTAAAAAGATTTAAAAAAATTAAAATTAAAAGGGTAATAATGGAACATCAAATCTTTTAAACACGATCATTATTATCATTAGTCTTATCAAATCTTTTAAACGGTTACGAAATAGGTTAGGATTGTACTAGGTGTGATAATCATGTGATATGGGTGTGATAATCATGTGATATGGGTGTGATAATCATGTGATAGGGGTGTGATAATCACCATTATACATCATTTGAGTTATCGTTTTGGTTGATAAGTTAAAATTTTGGTGTCATCATGTGATTTGGGTGTGATAATCATGTGATAAGGGTGTGATAATCACTGTTATACATCACTTGGGTTATCGTTTTGATTGATAAGTTAAAATTTTCGTGTAATCATAAAATATGAGTGTGATAATCATATGATATGAGTGTGATACTTATGTGATAGAGGTGTGATATGAAGAAAAGATGTTAAGCCATGGAGATTATCATGAACGAAGGAGAAGAAGATAACTACCAAGAGAAAAACGTGGAACGTGAAAAGATAATTATGGTTAATTAAAATAAAATAAAAATTCTAAAAATTACTTAATTACATTATTGTCCTTATTAAATTATTTATATATAATAAAAGTTAATTTATTAATTAAAAAAGTTTGAGGTTATTAGGTTGTTTTCGCGTTCTCGTAAATCACATGGGTTCTCGTTTGAACCTCCACCTATATATATATATATATATATATATATATATATATAATAAATCAAAAAAGAAAAAAATTAAAAAAAAACTAAAATACCCTTAAGTTAATTGGAGCATTTTTGATACAGTTAAACTTAGTAACGAAAACGCTATAAATTTTAGATCACATGGACAAAAATCATAATATTTTACAAACCATTGAGACGAAAACTGAAGTTTACTCGTAATGCAAATATTTTGAAATTGAAGGTTACACGTTATTACGTACAAATTAAAATCCATAAAACTAATTGATAATTACTGCTGTACTCGATCGATTTACCTCATTTTCTTAAAAAAATCTAAATCGTCTTAAATATATTTAACGAAACTAATTATATTAATAAATACGAGTTTGATACTATTTAATTTGATACCCACGTCAATATATTCTCTTTCATTTCTTTTCAATTGGGTTTTAAAATTTCGATCACGAATACCATAAAATGCGAATACATTCGTATTAATAGTTTTACTATAATATAAAAACAGTTACCCATATAAAAAAAATCAAGTTTTACAGCTTAATGATGCATATATACAACTTCTTAAACCTCTATATTTGAAATCTTAGGGGCTGTTTGGCAGCTACTGAATGGTTTGGTGCAGAAGGATTAAGTGGTCAAAATGATTAAGAGTCGTTCATGATATGGTGCAAAATGAAATATAATTAGTGATAATTGTTCACGATGAAATTAGGGCGCTGAATAGTTAAGGGAGGCTCATGATACAAAATCATTCAGATGGTTATAGAACCATTAAGTGGTTGTTTTTTTACCTCTTAATAGTTCCATTAAGAGGCAACATCTGAATCGTTAAGAGATAAATCTTGTTTGGTAAAAAAAAGTCCGCCTCTTAATGGTTCTAAAACCATCTGAATGATTTTGTATCATGGACCTCCCTTAACCATTAAGAGCCTCAATTTCATTGTAAATAATTACCAAACAAGTATATTTCATTTTGCACTATATCATGAGAGCCTCTTAATCATTCTGACCACTTAATCATTCTGCATCAAACCATTCAGCAACTGCCAAACAAGATTCACCTCTTAATGATTTAGAGGATGCATCTTAATGAAATTATTAAAAGGTAAACAAACCCCTTAAACATTATCACAAACATGTTCATATCATGATAAACGTCGAATCTTATTAATACGGCTGAATACTGAATAAAACTATTAATCAACTGAAAAATTTCTCGCTCTCTCAAAACCATATAATAAAATAAAAAAAACAAAAAGACAAAATAAAATGAAACATAAATCAAGATTAAGATTTAAAGTTATCAAAAGAAAAAGCCTTTTTTTATCTCATTTTGTCGTAGTTCTTGTCTCTATCTCATGTCATATTAAACGTGGAACAATGAGTTTTTGTCTTGTCCTATGTTACGTCAAACATGAGAAAGTAAATTTTATCATGTCTTGTACGAAAACATGAGACGGTAACTTTTCGTGTCAAGTCTCTTATTAGAAAACGCTATAAATATGTGACGGCTTCTAGTAAAGACTAGATTTGACTCCATCTATCACACGTGGCATCATTTAAAACCTCAAAGAGAAAAAAAATACATAATTAATGGCGACATTTATGACTTGTTGCATGGTCTACATTTCACCAGCTTCTTCCAAGTTTCTTGATGATTCTATTTCTAACCTTAATCAAAACAATTAAAGGACTAGTAACCATGGTCTCACAAAGTTTGAATAGGGTACATGGTACACCAAGAAGACAATTGTTGATTGCCATGCATCCATTGAAACTAGGTTAGGGTTTGGCGTTCATGTGTGATTCATGCGACTTTATTCCCTGATGTTGGAGGCTAGATCGTTGGAATACTTTTCTGTCCACCGTCAGTAAAAAGTACCCGTGATTTTGCATGTGATTTGACTATTTTCATGTTCTCTTATTTTGTTATCGTTCTCGTTTGAACCTCCCTCCCCCCTCTCTCTCTCTCTCTCCATATATATATATATATATATATATATATATATATATATAAAAGGACAGATTCGGTTGTAATCCGTTTTTGGTTGTGAACTAGGGGATGAATGACGGTGCACCACGTGTCTCATATATTCACGGGCTATTCATTATGAATGATGTATCAATTTATCATGGTTCATGAATGGTATTATTCATCATGAATACTTCATGAATATTCATCTTCATTATTCATGATGAGTGTAGACATCAAGAGGTCGGAGACACATGGTACGCTCTTCTTTGTCATCCAGTTTACAACCAAAAACTAGTTTGTAACTGAACTTTTGTACTCTCTCTCTCTATATATATATATACACACATATATATATATATATATATGTGTGTGTGTGTGTGTGTGTGTTTGTGTATTAGAATGTTCAAATAAGAAAGTTAAATATCGTCAAAAAGTAATAATGAAATATTCATATATGAATCATCAAAAAAAATCTATTTGAAGATACATATGTAAATCTATATGAATAATTTGTAACGTTGGTTCACATATGTATCTTCAAATCAATTTTTTCAATAGATTCACATAATTACTTTTCTTTTAATCTTACATTCTCATGGTATTTCGTCTTATCATTTTTCAAATCATTTTTAATTTTTAAGTTACACTTTACACTCTTATAGTTAGTTATTTAATTTATTTTATATCATTTTTTTTCCTTTTTCATTTTACATCATTATCATATTATCATACATAATCGTATATTAACTAAAATATATTTAAAAAAAATACGTTTCATTTTTTACAAATTATATCATTATAATCGTTTATCAATGCCTTTTGAATGAGCCAAATATTGAATATTTTTCGATTTAATCTCATTTTATTAAATAACATAAATACGTAGTGAATTATTATTAAAACTTTCATTTTATATCTTATAGTTATCGTATCTAATTTGTTTTATATTCTTTATTTTTTTCATTTGTATTTTACACCTTTAATTTACAAATTTAAAGTTGTAGAACTCATAACTTTAAATATCCACATCCCAACATAATATTAAAGATCAGATATATTTTTTATTTTTAAATTACATTTCATACTCTTGTAATTATTCATACTCTTGTAATTAGTTATATAATTTGTTTTTTATCACTTATTTTTTTATTTTTTACTTTTCATTTTTATCATATTAAATAAATAATTGTATATCAACTAAGATTATTATGAAATACATTTTTTTAAATTATATAATTATAATCCTCTCATCAACACCTTTAATATTATTATAATATTAGTAATAATAAAATAATATATTTTTTATTATGATATTCTTTTTTGTTATTAAAACACAATTATTAAAATATATAATTAATTTTTATAATTAATAAATAATTATCATTTGTAGTATGTCTGTATACTTAAATTATCAATATCAAATCAAATGTAGTTATCGAGATAATTTTGATGCACATATTTTTTTCTTTGATAATCTTGCAAGTTTTTCCTTTAAAATCTTTTTACCGATTAACATCCAAGTAAAACATATCTTTATTTACTAGTTGTATTAATCTTTTATTTTCAGTTACAACACAAATTTTCATTTAACTGCAACATATTTCAGAAACAATATTATTTCAGGCATGTTCTTTGTTGATTTTGATGACATGGTGAGAAACCAATAAACTTTGCAGACATCAAAACTAACACAAATGAAGTCCCAAACAGGAAAACTCTTGGAGGTTGAATTTTGATTATCTGCAGATTATCTAGAATAAGCGGGTGAGAGGACAGAGAAATGATTTCAATAAGTTCAACATCATGCATGTTCGCCAATATGACATTATAAAGTCGCACTATCTACACTTAATATTCATTCATCAACTTATTTATGTTTTCAAGATGGTATATATTAAAGAGGTTAATCCAGCATTTTGTAGATACAATAAATTGCTTAAACTCAGAATAATTTCGATATTTAATACGTCATATCCTTTTACATAGTTCTATTTCGATAAGTCCGCCTTATAGTTTTTTCTTGTTTGAAAAATATAATACTATGATATTTTTAATGCTTATAAATATCGTTGATCTTTCAAAAATGGATGAAGACTGAAGTTGTCAAAACAAAGTACTCAAATTTTTTTAAGATTTAAAGATGAACTATTTCTTCAAAAAAAAACTCTATTTGATGGATGATTTTTATAGGCTTCAGCCTTCGTATTTCTCATTTAGTTATCAAAATATCATTGTACTTGCAAACACCGTCATAATTTAAAGGGCATAACATCTTATAAATAATTAATTAATTTTTTATTTACAAAAAGTTTTATATTTAACTGTATTGCAGCGAGTACAAAACTAATATATATATATATATATATATATATATATATATAGAGAGAGAGAGAGAGAGAGAGAGAGAGATAGAGATTGATGATCATCGAAAAGACGATCGATTAAAGAAAAAACATAGGAATCAATCTAAACACACACCTCGCTAAATCAATGAAAATGCGGCAAATTTGTTAATAAGTAGAAGTCATTACCATTTTATTAGATAGGTAATAAGATTTAAGGGTAAAATCGGAAGGTATTAACATTTTAGGACATTAATTATATTATTAAAATATCTCGTATAAATAATAAAAAAAAATTTCTAAAATTTTATTTTCAAAGTTATTTATTGGTGGAAATATATTTAAAAAAAATATTTATTTCTCATCGTTATCAGTTTTGGGCAGTTTTTCAAATTTGGAGTATTTCACACTTTTTATCTTATTTATCCGTTTTAAAGAATATGTTCGAGCAAAATACTTTTCCAAAATCCTCAAAATCTTAATCTTCTTTATTTTGGAGAATCTGTTAGGGCATCTTTTGGAGAGACAAATTTTAAGGGTAATAATATTGTTAATGATTCATTTTGTATAGTAGGTGAATGATTGTGTGAGAAGAGGAGTTAAGATGAGAAGCATAAGAAAAGATTTGAACTCTTGATCACTTTTCATCTCAAATTCATCCCATGAATCACGCTTCATATGGGAATTGATCCGGTGTATCTCATCTTAATGTTCATCCAAGGGATATGATTATTTTTTACGCGTCTCATCTTAACTATCGTTCTCACCACAACCCAACCTCTTGTATAGTATCTCAGCAGATATTACAAATGATTATTATGTTTAACATATACTGTTACATGTGATATTGCTCATAATCACTGTGTTTTTGCTATGTATAATATCACATATAATACTGTTAATATAATATCATTTTTAATATTGTTATTGCTAATTAAACTTTTGATTATCTACAAAGAAATAAAATGGAATTGGGAACAATACAATGAATGTTGTAAAACCACCTCAATTATGAATAGTTGTTGAATTCAATGCCATTCGGTATCAAATCTTCCTTTTTGTTTTTTTATTGAAATTAAATGACATTTTTCATTATCTGAGAATATTTGTATATAAAAATAAAGATACTGATAATGACGTTGGTTACAAGACATCAGTATAATAGTTAAGAGGGACGGCAAAATTTTATTGAAACTAGACATAGATGACTAATCAAATTAAAACTATAAAAAAAACTGAGAACCGTGAGAACCAATTTTCATATATCGTTTCATATTGTGAAATACTGCATATGGAAATGCAGTTTTGTTTCACGATGTGATTATTTTTTAATGTCTATTTTTTACTATTTTTTTGTTTCATATTGTGAAATAGCGCTGTGCATTCACATTCATTGTTTTACAGTGTGAAACAATGCATAACCAGTGGTTCTTATGATTCTCAATCTTTTTATTATTCTCGTTTGGTTATGCCCCTAAATACATATATATGTAACAACTTGTCTCACATGGATAGAAAACGAGATTTATATGCTTCTTACAAGCCTGAAGTTGTGAGTTGCTAATAACTTACACCATAGTTTTAAGTTGTATTAAAAGTTATTGAGTCAACTTGTTGCTTTGAACTTAGGATGTTACAATATACATACATACATGCATACACACTTACACACATTACATACAACTAGAAAGGTACTCGTGCAATGCAGCGACATACATCTCGATTTTAATGTTTTATTTTATTCTTTGTCTTTGTCGAGATTATAATACGATTTTATATGTTTTAGGAAAGCAATAATGATTTTATTTTTGAATAAAATATAAATTTAAAGATATCATAAAAATTTGAAAAAATTTATATCAATGTTAGTATCAAATCAACTATCTAAAAACTCTCATTTTTTATGTGATTTCTTTAATTTATTTTTATTATAATTTAATTTAAGTTTAATAATGAAATAATTTATTTTTGGTTTAATAAYATAACATTTTATAAAGATAATAATTAWGTATTCTGTTAGAACTCAATGATTATCTTAATTATATTTAGATTTTTTTATATTTAAAATGAGATATTTATCTTGTATTCGATTATGTGTATCTGCAATTAGTTACACGAATTCAAATATGGAGCTTTAATAAATTGTACTTACGCATAATCCACTTGTAATCTTGAGTTTTAAGTAATATGCATTAATAAACAGTACTTAATGCATAAAAAGTGGTTTTTAAAATATTTTTGTCAAATACTTTATAATATAGTATAAATAATTATGTACATTTATACCCTTATTTCGAATTCTATTTGAAGACATACATTTTAAATCGTCCATAAATTCCATAATTTTGTACCTTAAATTGTTGTTAGCCAAAATTGGGCCATATATATGTGACACATATGTATGTTTGGGCTTGGGCTCTATCAGGCCTATATAAGTTTTCTTGACAACTTTGGTTAAATAAGGCCCACTGGGGACATTGAATATGAGTTGCATAGGAATATTGTTGTGTTAGCATTTTTTAGAGTAAACTACAATTTGGTCCCTGTGGTTAGTCAAAGTAACATTGTTCGTTTATATAGTTTTGAAATTACAAGATGACTATCATGATTTGTAGAAATTATTCGGATTTCGTCTCTTCCTTCAAAGGCCGTTAAAGAATTTCGTTACATGAGGGGTATTTTTGTCTTTTTATTTATTTTGTCTTTTACCAAATTAAAATTGATTCTATGATTATTATTTTTGGATGAGTAAAAGACAAATTTTTTTTGATAAAATACTCTTATTGTAAGGGAATTTTTTAACGGCCGTTAAAGAAAGAGACCAAATCCGAACGTTTTTACAAATCAGGATTATTATCTTGTAATTTTGAAAATGCATGGACGAAAAGTTCTATTTTTGACAAACCACATGGACCAAATTTTTAGTTTACTCTATATTTTATTTTATAATTTTGTAAACGTTTTTATTTGGTGGGTGTGTTTGTTTATCTCTGAATGATCCATTAAAAGGAAAATGTCTGATTCAATCAGACATTATCTTGTTTGGCAAAAAAAAAAAAAAAAAATTAACAAGTCTGAATGGTTAAGCATGTTTGATTTGCTCAATGGTCCATCCCCCAAACCATTTAGATCCTTTTTCTTCCACGTTGTCCATTTCTCGCTTCTTCATTCACTCAAATCGCACCAGCAACAATAAATCAGAACCGTCCTTTAACATGTTAAATATGAGATTTTGAACAGGACCACCGAAAGTTAGAGCCTAAGTTTACATTTGTTTAACGTCTTTTTATCGATTATTTAGGTCCAAACCATTAATTGTTTGATTTTAGGTTCAAATTATCAATGGTTCAGGTTTAATTTTACATTGTTAATCGTTTTAGGTTTTGTCTATTTTTGTTCTACGTCTCTGCAATCAATCCTCTTCATTCTCGATTTCTCCCAAATTCCACCAGCAATCAATCTCTCCTTATTCTCAATCCTGGTTGGGGCGCACTCTCGGTTCTAAATTTGACCACATTATCAGGCTCTTGATCCTCTCATCACTCTCAATTTTGGTAAGACCTCTTTTTCTTAAAACGTTATATGTTTAATGTTGATTAGGTTTGATATTTCTTTGTCTTTATATTTTGGGTTTGATTGTCCCTGATGATTTGGGTTTGAGTGCAATATGTTTTGTTTTTCTCTTTTTTATTTTTGTGCTACTTTGATCGATTAAGAATGGGTTTTTTAAAGATGAGTTTACGTGCTTTGAATTTATTTCAAGGTCCGTCTACTAAGTGTTCGATGAAATGATTAAGAGAAATTGATGTTGCCATGTTGGTTATTTCCTTGGCTTGGTCATATATGGTGTGCTTTGTACATGTGTTCGAGGGACTATTAAGCATGACTTATGTCTATTACAGGTGTTGTAATCATATAGTTACCAAGATGATTAAAAAAGCCAAACCATGTTACAGATACAACACACTATGGACATGATAAGAAATGGGGATTTTGACATGTTTTTATCCTACCAAGTCTACTACTTTTAGTCCTACCTAGTCTGTTGCTCAATTCATGTTCATTTGCAGAAGCAAGAAAGCTTACATTTGGATATGTATCATATAGGCTGAAATTTTGTAGCGATTTCAAATTAATGGTATTATATAGTAATTCCTACTGAAGATCCAAGTAGAGAAAATACTGTTTCTACGAAACTATTTCGCACTCTTTTATTGGACTTTCATAGTTCCATATTCTTTTCCTTGGAGGTTCTCCTTCGAATTGTTGTTGCTTCTATGGTTTTTCATTGTCTTCCTTGCTGCTGTTTCCAACTCAGTGGGCCATTTGCAAACTATTGGGTCCTCTTGATTACGAATGGAGGATGGTTTGGATGTGTCCACATCTCAGGGTCAGGCGCTGATGAGCACATTGAACTATCCATGTGGCTAAGAGCCCTCACAGCCCAGGCACAACGACGCAATTATCAGGGGCGCGCTCTACCCACTGAGCTAATAGCCCGTCGTGCGAGCCCCCTACTGGGGGCCCACTATGCCAAAAGCGAGAGAAACCCCATCCCTCTTTTTTTTTCTCCCCCATGTCACCACACAGAGGGCATGGGGACGTAAAAAGGGGGATCCTATCAGGGTTTAGTATTTGTGGGAATTTTTTGTTTTGATAAACTCCTTAAATCTCATTTGTTAAATCTGTGTTGGAGTCTCTCTTGGTTGCTCTGGTTGGAAGTTAACCTGATGACTTTTCTTGAAACTTTATACCTAATGCCTATATCTCAATTATTTGTTTCTCAAAGTTGTTGGTTTTGTTCAAATTGGTGATTCTGGAAGGAATTTTTGATGTCTTAATGCCTAATGCTTATATCTCAAAATGGTAAATTTATCAGAACTTCAACTAGCATAGGCCTATTGTGATTTTGGAAGGAATTTTTTTGTGTAAAGACAAGGACAAATCGAGGGAGGCGGGAAAGAAGAGATGGATGCAACAACGCCTTGTGTTTGAACTTGTACTTCATGTAAGGTTTTGTTAGGCAAAAACTTAAGCAACTGTTGTTCTGTTTGCTTGGATTGATATAATATCATATATCGTT
Source organism: Cynara cardunculus var. scolymus (assembly GCF_001531365.2). Taxonomy (NCBI): domain Eukaryota; kingdom Viridiplantae; phylum Streptophyta; class Magnoliopsida; order Asterales; family Asteraceae; genus Cynara; species Cynara cardunculus. Next base: position 3,102,583 of record NC_037541.1, read on the forward strand.
TTGGACCAATAATTATTTTCCATTTTCATTCGGAAATTTCATTCAAATTTTTGTCAAACATTAATTTTCATTTGACACAAGATTGAGGGTAAAATGGTAATTTTACGTCATTCAGACGGTTGATTTAGAACAGTTTCCAAAAAATCATTTCCTATCCAGCACTAAATCATACATCGGCTCTTTATCATTCCGGTTACTTAATCATTCTACACTAAATAATCTCGAAGCTGCCAAACAACCCCTTAGTTGACAAGTTCTTAATTTTCACTGATCCATTATCTGAAATCAGTATTTCTTTATTTAATGCTTTAAGATTGAATATCCAATCATCGTGAATTACAATACTTGATTTTTACAACTTTATTATCTGTTAAAGATGATATTACAAAATCCCGTTACTTATTTTTATGCTAACAAACGCTTTTGAACCATCATGTAATAATGCATCAGTATTTCTTCTGTTAAAGCTCAATTAGAAATGGCATTGACTGGAAAATATAAAAGTATATAACGTATGACATAACATACACTAAAATAAGTGACATATCATAAGTCGGTTATGAGTTGTCAAATATGTTCTAATAGTTCCTTTTATAATTCATGTTCAAGAAATGATGCTGATTTTTTAAATAATTGTATTAATCATAAAATTTTAAGTTTAATAAAAAAAATCTTAAAATTCAATTCCTTTAAATCTTTAGAGGTCTGTGTGTATACATATATTAGTTGTGTACCCGTATGATACGTCGGGATGTCAAGTTTTTAAATAAGCCAACAACTAAAAATGAGTGCAACTATTCATTAAAAAATACAAAATTTATATTTAAACATTCGATCTTTCAGGGGAACCCTTAGAAATATTTAAACCTCGATTCTTTATAGTTGAGTATCCGTGCAATGCAACAGGATGTGATCAAGTACAATGTAACAAATAAGGAATCAAGGTGAATTTTATTGTACACAGACATGAAAATCAATTTTGTTGTCCAAATAATTATAATGAAGGAAGAAATAGATATCTAGCGAATACGTTTAAAAAATAAATTAATTATCTTATACAAACCGAAATAGAAACCAATATCCACTTTTTTTTTTTTTTTGCAGAGGAGAGCTAAAATTAGCTAAAATAAAAGTTTGAATGAATAAAAAAGGGTGTGAAGATACCAAAAAAAGAAAGAAAGAAAATTGAAAAAAAAAATAAAGCAAAGTTGTAAGTTTCAACTTGGATGTTGTTGGTGGTGTGCATCAACAATTGTACCTTATGAATGTGAAGTTGTAATTAATAAAATTTTGAAAATTATGCATCAAAAGGGTAGTAATTTGAGCTTTATAGGTTGCAATTAAGACTTTTGGTCTAAATGCTTATTAATATAGTATAGATAAAGACTCTCTATTAGAAAGGGAAAGAGAGAGGTATGTTTTGGGAAACTTCCGGGAAAAATATAATTAAGGAACACTTTGGTAACCGTTTATTTGTATGAATGAACAAATGCATATGAGTAACATAAGTTGTTTCTTGTTTTATTCACATGTGCATGTTTTGCATATGTACGTACTAGATAAATTACTTATAAATTTCTTTTATGCACATGTATACACCATTCAGATGAACGAGTTATTAGAGTATTTTTTTTTTTTTTTACGGATTTTTCTTAAACCTGATCTTATATATAAGAAATAATAATAAAATTAAAGATCAAGTAAAACCTAATAAAATAATTATAACATGGCACATGAGCGGTCCAATATTATTTGGTGTCTTCAGAATTTGCCAAATGGGTGATACCACATCCCACCCAACTTCTCCATTTTTGTGTTATTTCTCATGTCATATGTAGGGGTGCTCAAAAACCCGATGAACCCGTTGAACCCGACCAACTCAACCTGAATTTAAAAAAAAGAAAACCAACCCGAGGTAACCCGATGCATGATCGATAAAAAAATTAGCCAACCCGACCTTATTGGGTTGGAATCGGGTCATGCCCAAAAAAATCCGACCAACCCGATGAACTCGACATTAACTTTAGCTTTGAATTGTAGATGACAATCATGACATGACCAACCTCAACGTCAAGAAAGCGAAAATATCGCGGTTGGAAACGTCTAAAACTATTGTTGTTGATTGATGTATTATCATTTGGTTTAAACATTTTAATTGTAATATCTAAATATTTGATGAACTTGCATATTATCTTGAATGATCGGTCGTATTTCAAAGGAAAGTTTTCTTTATTTTTATGTGATTTTACATTGTTTAAACACAACCCGATCAATCCGAACGAGTTGGGTTGGGTTGAAAATTTTCAAACCGCCAACATTAGGTTGAGTTGTTAAAATGGCTCCAAACCAATCAACCTGGACCGTGAGCACCCCTAGTCATATGTATGTATGCTTGGTATTTGATTGTTACTCTTTGTGTATATGTGTGTGTATATATATATACATACATACGTGCATATATATATAGACACATGCACACGCACATACATATATATTGGGTTGAGTTCGGTGAAAAAGAGAGTTAATTGAGAAGCGTAAGAAAATATCTCCATCTTTGAATGCATATTAGGATGAGATGCGCGAGATCAATCTCCATATCATGCGCGATTCATGAGTGAGTTTGAGATTAAATGTGATCAAATGTCTAAATCATTTATTTCAAAATAGACATGAAATAACCAAAAGTCGAATTTACATTGCGAATTGGACAAAAAAGGAATTAAGACCAATCAGGTTTTAATCAGTCCTCTCGTGCATATATTCTCCCAATGCCACTAAGATCATTTAAGGTTTGTGCAAGCTGGTTTAAACACACACGATTAACCAAATTAAAACCAGATGTTCCAATAAAAGTCATTACGGTCAAAGCATGATGAAAAACCTATTTTTGATGGTTTCCCGTTTTACTTTCACAAAAGCAACAGTCAACTTTAAAAACGAAAACAAAATTAAATCTGGTCCATAACTATCATTGGGTCTAAGACCAGTACTAGTTTTTTCCCATATATCAGATATGTCTTCAGATAACCTAACATTATTTTTGGCATCATTGAGATCGGGTTCGTAAACATCGAACCCATGACCGATCCTTATGCATCTTTAATACAAAATTAAATTAATTAATGTATAGTGGAATTTATAGAATTTTTTTATTTATATTTATATTTATATTTTTCAATAAATGGATAGTATGAAAACAAAATAATAAACGCGTTACACTGTTGCAATGCACGTGCAGACTTTTGTGTCATCCCGTGGGTGATGATCATCTTTTCCTGTCCCCACACTAGTGAATATGATATAATGCCTAATTACAATTATACCCTTTTATATTAAAGAAAATATTATAAGAAAAACCGATCAAAATAGTCGATCTTTACGGTCAAATTTATATTTTAGATTTAAATTTCATTTAATCGAAGTTTTTATAAAGGGTTGTTTACCTAAATACTTACCCGGTAAGTACTTGTTGTTAGGAGTCAACTTTATAATTTTTTTTTTGGTAAGATTGTCGTATATTAAAATGGTATCGTATGTCAGCCTCACTTACCGGGTAAAACTCTTTATCCGTATCATCGTTCTTACCGGGTAAAATTCTTTATCCTTATCATCGCTTTTACCAGGTAAGATTCTTGGGCGTTGCCATGTTCGTCCAGTGAGAAAAATTGTCTGGTAAGCACCTACCGGGTAAGCGTTTAGTAAACAGCCCCTAAATGTCTTATGTATTTACTAGAAGAGTACTCGCGTAATATAGCGAGATATATCTTGATTTTAATGTTTCGTTTTATTACGTCTACATAGATGTTTTAATATGGTGTTTATGTTGTTTTGAGAAATGGATAATATTTTTATTTTTAAATAAATTATAAATTTGAAGACATCATAAAATTTTGAAAATAAATATATCAATATTAGTATCAAATTAACTATTTAAAAGTTATTGTTTTTTGTGTAATTCCTTTAATTCAATTTTTTATTATAATTTAATTTATATTTAATAACGAAGTAATTATTTTGATTTAATAATATATTTTTTATAAGGATAATAATTAAGTATTCAGTTAGAATTCAATGATTATCCTAATTATATTTTAGATTTTTTATATTTAAGATGAAATGTTTATCCTGTATTTGATTATGTTTATCCGCAGTTAGTTACACGAATTCAAACATGTAGCTTTAATAAGTTGTATTTACTCACAACTACAATTTTTAGTCACACGTTTTTCATCAAAAAATAAATAGTTTGTCGATATGTCTGAATTAAAAATAGTGATAAAAAATAATACCTTATTATTTAAAATATATTTTGAGTTATTAAGTATTGTTTTATGATAGTATTTATATTATTTTAATTTTTTTATAATTTTAAATATTTTAAATTATTACGTATCGTTTTATGAACTTGTTGAATTCATAGTATGTTAAATAACTCATTTTTTTTTGTCATTTTAAATATTTATTAAACAATTTATTTTATTTAACACTGATGTAGAAATACAATTAAAATATAAATTTTTGTTGTTCAGATTATTTATCAAGGATAAAAATTAAACACCAAGTTATTTTGATTTATCCAAAAAAAAAATAATACTTAAAGATAACTTAATCAATACTATATTATAAAGCATTTGACAAAAACTTTTAAAAACCATTTTTTATACATGAAGTACTGTTTATTGATGCGTATTACTTAAAATTCAAGATTACAAGTAAATTGTGCATAAGTACAACTTATTAAAGCTTTATATTTGAATTCGTGTAACTAACTATGAATAAACATAATCAAATATACGATAAGCATCTCATTTTAAAGTATAAAAAGTCTAAAATATAATTAGGATAATTATTGAGTTCTAACAGAATATTTAATTATTATCTTGATAAAAAAATATATTATTAAACCTAAATTAAGTTATAAATTAATTTATAATAAAAATTTTGAATTAAAAAAAAATACACAAATAAATTTAAATAGTTAATTTGATACTAATGTTAATATATTTTTGGCACATTTTATATGATATTTTTAAATTTATATTTTATTCATAAGTACAACTTATTAAAGATCTATATTTGAATTCGTGTAACTAATTGTGGATAAACATAATCAAATATAAGATAAACATCTCGTTTTAAAATATAATTAAGATAATTATTGAGTTGTAACAGAATATTTAATTATTATATTGATAAAAAATATTATTAAACCTAAATTAAGTTATAAATCAAATTATAATAAAAAATTTGAATTAAAAAAAATACACAAATAAAAAAATTTAAATAGTTAATTTGATACTAATGTTAATATATTTTTGGCAAATTTTATATAATATTTTCAAATTTATATTTTATTCAAAAATAAAAAATTATAGGTTGAAATGAAAATGTATCTCGATGTATTGCACGAGTACCCTTCTAGTAGATTTAAAAATCAAACATTTAGGCAAAATAATCAAACATTTAGAAATTAAATTATAATGGTCCCTATGTTTTTTTTTAATTTTTCAAAAATAATATTTTTCATCCTTACAAATTTGAAATTACAAGATGATTAGTTTATAAACTATGACGTCCGGATTTAGTCTATCCTCTAACTTCCATTAAAAAAATTCATTAAATAGAGGATATTTTCACCTTTTTATTTTTATTTTTGTTATTTATCCGATCAAAAAACCATAGGAACCAAAATTACGAAATTCATTTTGATCGATAAAAAGACGAAAATGTCTATCATTTAACGAAATGTGTAAACGACTTTTAGAGGAAGGAATTAAATCCAGACGTTTTTGTAAATTAAAATTGTTATCTTGTAATTTAAAAATTGCAGAGACGAAAAAAAATATTATTTCCAACAAACCATAGGGACCAAACTTGTAGTTTACTTCTTAAGAGAACACTCGAACTCATAAATATGTGTCTCTATTACTTTTTTCAAGAATATTTTTTAGTGATGTAGATGAAATACTTATATTAATTCAATGGAGAAATTACAAGTTTTTCAATACATTTATTAGACGTACAAAATATAAATGCAGAGAAAGATAAGTTACAAATAGAATTCTATAATAAATAAAGTCTAAGGACTAAAAACGTAATTAGGAAAAACCCTTCCCCGCTAAACACGTGCGCCATCCGCATTTTATGGAACTCCTATTTAAACCATCAGTGGCATTTTCCGTAATTCCAATGAAGTCCATGGGCAATCAGTTTCATCTAAAATCCATTTAGGCAGTCTATGCTTTTTTCCTTCTCCCTCACACAAACACAACCTCTTCCTTCTGTTATTCCCCTCAACCACTCCCCCTCCGCCGTCTGCCGGCGACTTATCATTTCCCGATCATCGACTACTCCTCCGCCTGAATCTTTCTGTGTTCAGATTAGTTGAGGAAGGATTATTGTTGTTATATTTATGACGTCGGGGACAAGGCTGCCGACTTGGAAGGAGAGAGAGAACAATAAGCGTAGAGAGAGGCGGCGGCGTGCCATCGCCGCTAAGATATTTGCAGGTCTTAGAGTTTATGGAAACTACAAGCTGCCTAAGCACTGCGACAACAACGAGGTTTTAAAAGCCCTTTGTAATGAAGCTGGTTGGATCGTTGAAGAAGATGGAACCACTTACCGTAAGGTAATTTCAAATACACCTGTTGTTATTTTTCGAGCTCTTTTGCTGATGTTAATAACATGATTGTTTGTGTATTGTTAGCTTGCGAGTTTAATCATGGAATTAGTGTTTGGAACCGAATAATCTGCTTAGCCTAGTTTTACTTTCTATCGTAATAAGATCTTGAGATTTCTACGCTGATTGATTTGCGATGCCGATGGTTTTTTAGATCTAACCTTTGGATTATGAGTTTTAGCTTTTTAGTCAATCTGATTATCGATCTAGTACGAAATAAGAAATCCGAATTCGGATTGGTGCTTATGGTGTTGAATTATGTTCAAGTTCGGAATCAATCAAGCTGAGAATTGTGCGCATGGGGGGTATGATATTGGAAGAAAGGAGACAAAAATCAACGGAGATGATGAATTTTGACTAGTTTTAGGTCACAAGTTCGCTTATGGATCTGGAGACTTGTCGTTATTGGAGACAAGGTAACATGCTTGCTGAGCAGATGGCGCATGCTATCACGACGGTGTACCACTCAATTGACCTGTTCTTACATCTCTTTCAGGGTGCTCTCTCTCTCTCTCTCTCTCTCTCACTAAGATCGTCAACGATAGAGATCAGCTTTCTTTCTTTTTCGTAGAATATTTAACCCTGTCCTTCCTAAGCGTACGATAGACAACTTTCTTCCGGGATTCATGTGGAAGCGCACGCAACACGAAAGTTTCCTTTAGTTTTTCTCCCCTGGACATAAAAGTGACCCTTACGTTTCTCCTAAATTCCATTTTCTTGAACAAATTGGCTTGGGAACAGTTCTGTCACTTTAATACCAGTACTGATCCTTTCCTAAATTCCATTTTCTTGAATAATGGATCTGCACATATTCTAGCTTCCTTTTGTTTTTTAGAGATTGTTAGGGGGTGTACATGGGTTATGTTGTGCATTTCAACAATCCAATCTAATTATGGCAGTTTGCAAAATTCCCAACCCAACCCGTTATAAAGTGTAACCCTACCCATTGGCCATCCCTTGCATATAAGATAGGTAATTGGGTTGGGTTGGGTTGGGTTGGGTTGGGTTGGGTTGGGTTGGGTTGGTTTGGTTTGGTTTGGATTGGCATCATTCTTTTGAATAACTATGTGTCTTTGATTGTTCGTGACCTAGGAGTAATATTAATTGCTCAGTTTTATCATATACATATATAACAAATAGGTAATATCAAATTATTGATGCATAAGTACATACAATGATACAACAAACGAACAAATTGTGTTTTCAATAAATGAAAATCCGTTTACATTTCAACCCTCATGTTTGTTGCCTTCACCCAACCAAGATATATATATATATATATATATATATATAGAGAGAGAGAGAGAGAGAGAGAGAGAAGAGCGATCAAATGCAAACCACCTTTATTTGTACAAACCGCGCGAACCACTCTCATCCGTTGATTTCATTGTTTAATATATATATATATATATATATATGTAGAGAAGCGATAAAATGTAAACCATCTTCATCCGTCAATTTCATTATTTAATCTTATGAATTTTTTTTATGAAATTGTTTTATATAATACTTTTTTTGATGAAGTTGTTCATATATGGTTATAAAGTTGATTCATATAATACGTATTAAATTTTAATGAAACTGTTTCGTGTATTTCTCTAAAATTAATATAATGAAGATGATAATATCCATGATTAACCCCTTTCACAATAAAAATGATTAATCAATTACAAAAAAATGAATAAAATAAAACTTATGATTGGTTGAATGAGGTTTGCACGATTTGTATAAATAACGTGGTTTGCAAAGTAAACGTCTCCTCTCTCTCTATATAATTATATATTGCTTAGTTTCACACGTTTGTGTACACAACTTAATCCAGTTCTTTTGTTGCTGTTAAATTTATGGGAGATGACAACATGTAAATGGATAACGAGAATTAGGCAAAGAAATGGAGAAAATGGTGTTCAAAAATGACCATTTACAATAATGAGGTTTAAACTAGGTAAATAAAAATAAAATTTTCTATTGTATATAAATATAAATAAAATTTTATCAAAATTATATATTAGCGTTGGGTTGGGTTGGGTTGGGCCTAACCCAATTTCATCCTATTAATTGATGGTTTAACGGTCCGAGTTTAATTGGATTGTTTGCGGCTTGGGCAGGGTGGGTTGGCGGTTTTTGTACAGCCCTAGAGACTGGAGTAGCTATTTTACTTCGAGTGATGATTGGCTTCAAATAAGCCTGTATATAAAAGAAACTCAAATTTGTTGATTATTGATGGTAGTTCAAACATCCTTCTTTGATTTCATGGTGATCAAGAGCAGATTTGGTTGATGCTACATTGAATGAGATTACTATCTTCAGTCAAAGAACCTGGGGAAGATGAGATTTCCACTATATCCTCCTGAAACCTTAATTAGTACAACACAACCCAAGTGGTTTATCCCAAGCTAGTTGGTGTAGGCTAAAACTGAAACCAAAAGAAATTATTAGAATGGTGCAACCCAGAAGCAAGAAGTGAACCCTAAGGTCACAAGACATGAATGATTTCCTCCCATGATTTCCTTATTTTTTATAAACCGTAATAGAACTTGTTGGTAGATTCGAAATCGTTGGTATTGAGGAAGCCATTAAAGAAGATGTTGATGATAACTTAAATGCTCTTGTATGCCCCTTACTGATGATGGATTGAGTAGGAGTATTACGCGTGCTCTTGTTTTCTCCAGAGAGGTTTTGGGAATTAGATTCGAAGGGGGTTAGAGAATACGACTAATCAATTTGTATTTGTATTCCTAATAATTAGATTTGTGAGCTCCTTACAAGTTCAAAGTTATGGGCTACAAATAACTTCCACTACGGTTTTAGAATGTTTTTTTTGAGGTTATCCGACCAACTTGGTGCTTTTTTTTTGGCAAAAAAGAAAAATCTATTAAAAAGTGTGAACAAAGTGGAAGCAAGGTTAGATGATCATTGAGATTTGAGAAAGTTGCTAATTTGCTCTGCTTGTCTTTGTACTTGTGTAGGGTTGTAAACCCACTGCTCGTGTGGAGGCTACGGGTGGATCAGCTTCGGCTAGTCCATGCTCATCATACCAACCGAGTCCAAACGGTTCCTACAGTCTGAACCCTAGTTCATCCTCTTTTCCCAGCTCCATCTCATCCCTTTATGCGGCTAATGGAAATCCCGATCCTAATTCTCTTATACCATGGCTAAAGAATCTTTCATCTGGTTCTTCACCTTCATCCAACTTCCCTCACCATCTCTACATACCCGGTGGCTCCATAAGTGCTCCTGTCACTCCTCCATTAAGCTCACCTACTTGCCGAACACCTAGAATGACCGACATTGATGATCATCAAACCACAGTCCCAGCCTGGGCTGGCCAGCACTACCCTTTCTTACTTTCTTCGACCCCTCAAAGTCCCAGCCATCAAACACCAACAGATTCAGGGTGGGTTTCGGGGGTTCAAACGCCCATAGAAGGGCCGTCATCACCCACATTTAGTCTCGTTGCATCAAACCCATTTGCAGTTTCAGGTACCGGCTCGAGAATGTGGACTCCGGGGCAAAGTGGGACTTGCTCTCCAGCTATCACTGCTAGCTTCGACCAAACGGCTGACGTCCCTATGTCTGATGCAATTTCATCGGAGTTTGCTTTTGGGAGTCACATGAAAGGTCTGGTGAAACCGTGGGAAGGTGAGAGGATACATGAAGAATGCGTTTCTGACGATCTTGAGCTCACCCTCGGCAACCCTAGCACGAGGTAACTAACAACATCTTCTCTATAATTTCTTCGAAAATTTTCATTCGGCTCCAAAGTTTCTCCATCTTGCATATTATCAAAATATTCTATAGGTTTAATATCCCAATAAGTTATACATGAAATGACAAATACATTTAATTTTATAGGTTTGGCCAATAAAAAAACCATTTTTGTCTCTTATTTTTGGACAATTATCAAAATTTGCAGGGTTATATACTTTTTTTTTATCGGGAAAAATACAATAAATTTTCTCATTTTAGATGTTTAAATTTTTGGTACCATTTTCAAATAAATAAGCCATTGAACTTTTCCATTTTAAATTATTAAGTTGCTGAATAACTAAAGTATATAACTTCTAGAAACAAATAAACTAAGGGGTTGTTTGTTTACGTCTTAATAGTTCCATTAAGTGGCAACATCTGAATCATTAAAAGGTGAATCTTGTATTGCAAAAAAAAAAGTTTGTCTTTTAATGGTTCTAAAACCCTCTGAATGATTTTGTATCCTGAGCCTCTCTTAACCATTAAGCGCCTTGATTTCATTGTAAACAATTATATTTCATTTTCTACTATATCATGAAAGCCACTTGATCATTTTGCAACAAACCACTCAACAACTGCCAAATTTGTAAAGGAAATATAATGTGTAAACATATTTTGGTTAATTGTATTGCAGATAAGAGCAGTGCAGAATGAAATGAATGCAATGGGTTTGTAACACGAAAAAGGTATTTATTACTGTTTGGTTAAATTAGATATGATGATGATGAGTTGATTTTGTTTCTTAAAAAGTTCATTTGTTTTTTTTTTCTATTTTATTTTCCAGAAAAAAAGGAGAGAAATGCATAGTAAGTAAAGTAAGTAAATTAAATTTAAGTTATAGTGATAGTTGATGTATGATGGCTTCTTATTCAAGAATATTTTTTTTCTACGTATTTTTGTTCCCATTGACACTGAATTAAATACCAAATTTCATTTTCATTTTCATATCTCAATTTTCCAAAATTGTGGATGGAATCATTTATTTCCAACGTTATGAGTTTGACAATAACTTCCACTTTTTATATGTTGCGTCTTATTTTCAATTTAATTCGTTACCACTTCTGACCGTTTTATGTGAAAATAACGGCATCGTTGATTTCAGCATTAAATTATGTTGATGGGGATTGAATCTCATTGAAATTTCAAATCATATTTTTTGAGATGTAACCCAGCAGTGGGGTAGATATCAAGTCTTATGATGTCGAGGCCCAATACATTCTTTATAATTTTTTTAAAATACAGAAACAAAAATTAATATCTTTAAAATAAATTACAATCAACTTCAATGGATTTTTAATTTTAAAGATTTCATCATTAATTATAGGAAAAATCATCAAAATAACCATTTTATACAACCCATTATAACAAAATAACCACTTTCTATAGACATTGGGAAAATAACTACATGGATCGCCCCAGGGAAAAAAAAATGTTGGTAGATCCCACTTTAAGCCACCTCACCCTGATCCCCCAAGGGCGAGCCATGTCATCCCGATCGCCCCCAAGGGCGAGCCACGTCAGCATCCCTCCCCTTGGGGGAGATCCAGCCTAGAATTGGTTCGTTTTTCAAATTTTTTTGCGGTATTTTTAATAAACTGGTACGTCATTTAAATTGTATTTTTTTAACTTTTTTTAACCAAATTTCATGGGTAAAGGTTTAAAAATAAACCATGATAATTATGGAAACATAAAAATTATTTTTATCTGATTTGGATTTCGTAAATCAGATATAATATCTGATTTACGAAATTTGACCTCTATTTCGTCATTTTGTGTTTTTGATTTGACAATTAAGGGATGTTTTTAATAAAAATGAAACAATACATAAACTGTGTTTTTTAACGTATTTAATTTAAAATTTCATGGTTTTTCGTTATAAAATAAGACAATGATAATTGTGGTTACGAAAAAATTACTTTTAGTTGATTTTTGGAGAAAAAATCAGACATTATATCTGATTTACGTAGCTTGACCGCGTTTCACCTTTTTTTTTTTTTTCATGTTATGACACCTCTATGACGTCGATTTGTACAATCAATATAACTCAATCTCAACCGTCCATTTAATTTGATGAATATGTGAGGAAGGTTATCGGAAGGTACTCTACAACACCATTTATATTTTAGAATAAACCGCCACTTCGAAGATACACACAAACATCATCACTTTGACGTGATTTCATGTTTTGTGATGGTTGATTGTGTTTAATGGGTTAAAGATTGTGATGATTTATTGTGTTGAAGGGTTAGGGGTTGTGAGAATATAATATATGAGAAGAGAAATGAAAGAGAAAATGTGAAAAATTGTGAAGTAATGTATTTATAGTGAAATTGGTATTAAAAAAAAGAAAAAAAATACTTAGGGCCAGATCGCCCCCGGGGGGAGATAGGATGACGTGGCTCACACCTGGGGGTGGATCGCCCTTGGGGGGCGATTTGGGTGGTTAGTTTGACAAAACCTCTGAAAAATGGTTATTTTGTTATAGTGGGTTATATAAAATGGTTATTTTAATAATTTTCCTTTAATTATATTATTTAAATATTCTATAATTGTTTGATCTCAATACACTTTCAATTTTTTTACATATATAAAATCATATTAATTTAACCCTTGTTTGTGGAATAAATAAAAAAAACTCATTTCTTTAAAGTTCTAGAGAATTCTTCGTATTAAGAGTTTTCTCTATAATTTTCTATTTTAGAGAATTAAATAAAGAAACTATTGGAATATTATAAATAACAAAAAAATTAATTTTTTCTATTATAAAAAAGCTGTTGAAGATGTTCTAAAATAGGATTTATGGTGACAAATCGATATTTATACTATATTATAAAGCATTTGACAAAAACTCTTAAAAACCATTTTTTATGCATGAAATACCATTTATTGATGCATATTACTTAAAATGCAAGATTACAAATAAACTGTACGTAAATACAAGTTATTAGAGCTTCATGTATGAATTCGTGTAACTAACTGCAGATAAACATTGTCAAATATAAGATAAACATTTAATTTTAAATATAAAAAATCTAAAATATAATTAAGATAATAATCAAGTTCTAACAGAATACTTAATTATTATTCTTATAAAAATTATATTATTAAATCAAAAATAAATTAATTCGTTATCAAATCTAAATTAAATTATAATTAAAAAATTGAATTATTTTTTTTTCGAAATTTTATAATATCTTCAAATTTATATTTTATTAAAAAATAATAACATTATTCCTTTATCAAAACCACATAAAAACATCTACAAAAACTGAATAAATCGAGATATATCTCGTTGTATTACATGAATACCCTTCTAGTATTGCTCAATTGAGTTAATGGTATTAAACAAATAAATTAGACTACATATCTATATTATTTTATAAAGCATTTGACAAAAACTCTTAAAAACTACTTTTTAAGCGTAAAATACTGTTTATTAATGCATATTACTTAAAACTCAAGATTGCAAGTAGATTATGCATAAATACAACTTATTAAAGCTCCATATCTGAATTCGTGTAACTAACTATAGATAAATTTAATCAAATATATGATAAACATCTCATTTTAAATATAAAAAAATCTAAAATATAATTAGGATAATCATTAAGTTCTAACAGAATACTAATCATTAGAGCTTCATACTTGAATTCGTATAACTAACTGCAGATAAACATGATCAAATACTGGATAAACATTTTATTTTAAAAATAAAAAATCTAAAATATAATTAGAATAATCACTCTATTATAACAGAATACTTAATTATTATCTTTATAACAAAAAATATTATTAAATAAAAAATAAATTACTTTGTTAAACTTAAATTAAATTATAATAATAAAGAAATTGAATTAAAGAAATTATACAACAAAACAAGAACTTTTAAATAGTTAATTTGATACTAATATTGATATATTGTTTTGAAAATTTTAAGATATCTCCGTTTTTATATTTTATTAAAAAATAAAAACATTATTGTTTTTTCTCATAACCACATAAAATCGTATTATTACATCAACAGGGGACAGAATAAAATGAAACATTAAAATCGAGATATCTCTCGTTGCATTGCACGAATACACTTCTAGTAAAAAACTAAAACTTAAGATATTAAAAGATTAAGAAAAATCAACGAGAGAAAACGAATATATAATCAAAAAGTACAAGAAAAGGGCAATCCAGTCATTCAGGGGGACCTAGTCAGGTTTCACGAAAAGGTCAAGGGGGTTTTGTTTTATCTTCGTATAATATAAGGGACAAAAAATGATTTAATACAAAACAAAAGGGTCGAAAATAAAAAATCAAAAAGATATTATATTAAAAATTGGCCCATGCAGGTCTCGAACCTGCCTGCGACCTTTGCGTTATTAGCACGACGCTCTAACCAGCTGAGCTAATAGGCCTTTTGTCTATATTGTTTAAATATCCCCTTTTAAACTAACAAAGGTTTTGAAGATCACCATCAGCAAAGTAATTTGTACCTGTCTGTATTTTATTTCTAAAAAACCTTTATAATCTCACAGAATGCTTATTTTCTAGCATTAATCGAATTAATTCCTTTGGAGTTCGTTACGCTTCAAATCCATCATCAGAAAGTGCGTAGAATTCAGCCGATCTACAAAGATACACGACATTCTGCATGGCCCAATAAGATAGACATGGTGACACACTGACATGCACGAGCTCAACATATGTGGCTTGAGATGGCGGCCTGAAGCTATAGCCAAAAACGCATGAGATTGTCGAAGATATTGCAGTTGATTTAGGTGTAGAAGAACTAGTGATATGGCTTGGTGGTCGGTGAAAATGGCGATGGACTAGAAGAAGAGTGGTGATCCAGCGGTGGGGTTTGTGCGGTTGGAATTGGATTGAGCTTTTATGTTATACAAACTGTCTGAGTATTATAAACTGTTTTTTTGTCAACTGAATACTACCAGCAATTTGATTCATGGACAACTTCAAAATCCAAACATTAACCTTAAACATCTTCGAATTCTACATGGCTCACAATGTGATTTATATTTTCTTAATACAACCTCCATGCCCTTCGAAAAATTTTATAGATTTATTTTTGTCAATTTTACTTTTATTTTTTTAACGGGTCTTATTAATTAACCCAAACCACAAAGATTCCAAGCTTAAATAAACGAATAGGTCTTGTGGTGTGTAGTTCAGTTGTTAAAGGAGCATGATGACTTTGTCCAAATACAAGACAGGTTCGGAGTTTGATCCTAGACCCTCGTTAGCCTCAACCACCGCTTGAGCCAAAAACGCCTTCACATTGGTGTTCTTCTTGGAGGGTTCGTGTGAGGCTGTTAGGATAGCCGGTAATTAACTTTTTGTCCAAATAAACGAATAGGAGCAAAACTCTCACCAAAAAAGTATCCAAACTATTGACAAACGGAAAGTTCACTGTCATCTTTTATATTACGTCATTTATTTTATCGATAATTCTCGCCACATGCTCGTTTGTTAAACTTTGGCTTTTGTTTACGATTTAAAGTGAAGGCAAACAAAAAGATGTTTGACAAGTATTTGCATTTGCAAACCCGAAACCAGTTTCCATAACTTGTGAACGAATCTCTAACAAGAATTATATTCATCTCCAATATATTTTCTATTTTGAAGATTACAACATTATTTATATTATTTTAAAATTCTTTATATTTAATAAAATAATATTTCTTTTTTTTTCTTTCTAAATATTTAATTTCAAGATTTCTTAATTAAAAAAATACTTCTCTATCATAGTAATTATTTTTCCGGAGTTTTTCAAAATTGAAAATTTCCCCACTCTGTTTTAAAAAAAGTTTTAAAGAACCCGTTAAAATAAAAAAAAATCTTAAAAATCTTAATTTTCACCATTTTAGAATAACGGTTGAAAAAGTTCTGAAATTCAAATCTTGATTTCGACATGAAATCCGAACAGAAACACATAGTTGACTTTTGACTTTATTTAACGCAGATATCTTACACCTTGTAAAACAATGGTCTTGTACGAGTCGTGTAAAGGACATCGAGTAATGTCAACCTTGAAATTCGGTAAACGGTGAGAATTCGTTATGCAAATCTACTTCAACCCTCTTTCGAAGTCAAAAAACTTTTCTAACCAAGACTCATATTTACATTCGCAGTATGTGTAGTTTGGAAGACTCATTAAGATTTAAAATGAATACATCTCCCAATCAACATTCCTGATGATTTTTATGTTAGGACCGTTGTCGTTGATCAATTTAATTTAAGTAAAAGTCCAAACTTTTGTTCATATCATAAACTAATCGAACCACAAGGGTGGTGCCTGATTGGTTTGAGCTTGGCTCCAAAGGTCAAAAGTACCAGGAGGTCCCAGGTTCAAATCCAAGAAGGAATAAAAATCCCCTTGTGGCCGCGGAAGTTCAAATGCGGTGACCCCGACCTATCTGCAAAGTAGGTGGTCGTCATGAGATTAGTCAGCCCGCATAGCGGGTTGGATATCCAGGTTAATCATTAAAAAAAACTAATCGAGTTAACTAAACGCTTTTAAAAAAAAACCAATTGACTCATGACCAACTTTTGTTAGATTGAAATGGATTAAAACCCAAGGTCCGTTTTTACAAACAGTTGGTCAATACCAAAACCTTGACCCTAATAAGACAGATCGTAGAATTGAAACCAAACAACAAATTATTTATTTAGATCCCTATATTAAATTCTTATTAACGATTAACATCAACGGAGAACGAGGGTGAACAATGAACAGAGATAGGGAAAAAGATACTTAATAACATATGAAAACCGATTGTAAATCGAATTCCAAAGCATAAGCTCCTAGCACAAGGGTCTTCCTCCCTGAGAATTAAAAAATGCGACTGAAGGAACCCATAATTGAGTGTATGTCGTACTCTCTCCAAAATAACGGCTTAATGTGAGAGGAAAAACCCTAAAAAGAAATATGAAGGCAAGCCAAAAGTACCAAAAAACCCTTAGAAAATCGGTTACCAGACGCCTTTCACAACGGTAAAGAAACCCTTTCACGGACGTGAAAACAACAGAAACGTATCAAAAGCTTAAAAACTCGACCATTATTAGAAAAAGAAACGGAAAAGAACAACAAAAATGCATGAAAGGACTAAATTTAGAACTAAATTGCATAAAAGACGCAACTAACATACACAAAATTAGGTGCATAAAATGCATTTAACAAACCACCCACAAGCCGAACTTTCTTCATTTCTTGTCCCCATGAAAGAAAATAGCATTCATTTGGGTGAAAACGAAATAAGGAAAACAAACGAAGAGCTACGAAGATGTCAAGACAAGTTATCCCACAATCTCACAAAGCATAATCGAGCATTAGATTACATACACAACTACATGCCATGAGTTGGATTAAAGCAAAGTAAGTAGGAATGTATGACTACCGAAGCGTCTAATCGACACACAGTAATCAAGCATACTGCTAACAAAATCATAACCTAAAAAGATTTTGCAAACGTACCATAGCATAGCTGCTAAGACCATCTTTACTCACAATTCTTTACAACCCAATCTCATTTAAAATATTATTTTCTCTCTCATCCACCGGTATAATCTTCGATTTCAATCTAATCTTAATTACTTCTTTTATTATTTAACCACAATCCCTTTTAATCCAATCTAATCTAAAATATTATTTTGTAAAAATCATATATTTAATTTATATATATATATATATAATTTTTAATTTTTAATTTTAAGTATAAGAATAGAATAAATAGACTATTACATATTTTAAAACATAATTATAATTATAAAAAACTTACCGTACAATTGAAATTAAATAAAACAAGTTACAAAAATAAATACGAAATGACATATCTGAAATACATTTATCGTCTCTTGAACTCTTTTACGGCGTTTGGATATTTTCAGGGGTAGGAACTTGATTATCATAGATGAAAAACTCAGAGTTTCCATACTGTGTGTTTAGGTGATTCTGAGAGTTATCAGTATGTTGAAAATTTGAATTTTTTTGGGAAAGTTTGGATCCATAGCAGAAAACTGAAAGTTTTTTTTTTGGAATTTGCAAGATAATGAGAGGATTGAAATGAAAAGAAAGATTGGTGTGATGAAAATATGTCAATATTGGGCTTTTTTTTGTAGAGAATTAAAAACCATGAATTTTGGTATATTTATTATTTTTTAATTTTCTTATTAAAGTCATTTTTTATCAGATAAGTTTTATAAAATAAAAATATAACATGACCAATAGTAATGTGGCACGTAACATATAAAATAGGATGGAAAATTACAATATCAGTTCTTGTGGTGATCAAGTTCGGATGAGATTACACATTTCTTTTTGCTTTTTTTTTTAATTTTTTTTAGTCTTACTCACAGTCAGATTGGTTGAGACCGTGAATAAAGATGGTCTAAGGTAGAGGATAGTGATCTATATGGATGGAAGCTCACGGTGTCACGTGTTATGCTCTGAATTATGTATAGGGACGTGTATACGTTCAAATCCCTCCCGATCAAGACAAATGAGTGTAGTCTTGACACAACTGAATACATTCTCAAGTCCAAAAGTTTATCACATAAAATACAAGTAACGAGGGTTTTGAGGTATGGTTAAGGGTTAACGTAGTAGGCTCGCTTATCGGTGTAAGGAATTTCATTTCGGTTTATCATATTCCTTTTGGATGCACATAAGGGTTCTTTTTGTATTTCTATTTCTTTCATAAGATTTCGTTAACCCGCAAGCTGTGCTTGTTTTGGGGGTTCAACCAACTACCCACAAGCTATGCTTGTGTTTACTTTTAAACTAAACGCCAAATTCAACTTTCATTTCGAAGAATTCAACCTTAATATGCATTTTTTTCTGCTTCTTTTTCTTTTGGTTTATGGGTTCACAAAAGAAGGTCTAGCATTTAAGCTCGAGTTGGGTTACAAAGGGATTATATTTTTTGAATTATTTTTCAGGATTTTTTTTATTTTATGAAATGAAGGCCTTTGTATATTCATGAAAACTTGGACAAAAAACCACTCAAACGTCTAGACTACACCTCAACCAGAGGTAACACACAGGAAAATGGGATAGATTACATATGTGTCAACCCTTTTAGGCCCAAAAGCTCACTAGGTAATTCACTGCATATTATTCACGGTTGTAATGTTGGGGGACTATGGTACACAAACTGATCGTAAAAAGCAAAGTGAAACAACATGCTTAATGGCGTGTGCAAGTGACAACTAAGGTAACAATATTCCTAAAAATCATTTACCTCATGCCAAAGTGTTGATGTGTAATTAGTAGATCAAACAACTCAAGAATGCAAAAAGTGATATGGTGTACTGCGAGTCTTAACACAAAGAAGAGTAACAAAAGAAAACTTTTTGGATTTTCTTAAAACGCAAAACAATATAAAACTATATGCAACAAAAAAAGAAAAAAAACACCCTTCCACAAGCGAAGAGGACTCATTGTTTACAACATCGACCACCAGGGTATCTAATCCTTCACCTATAAGCAACCAGGAGCATTGTCCCTTTTGCTTGTCGAAAAGTGTTTTTTTGTACTTTACTATTATTTGGTTAATTTTTTGTGCTTTATTAGATTGGGCTGCCACACTGAGTGGACAAGCCTGTGTTTGCACATTTGATCACTTTACACCTAATTTCTTTGCGTACATGGCACCAACTAGTCGGCCAAAGCTTCAAGGCCACAGTCCGCGAGGGAGGACTGCGATTGATGAACCAAGTGTAATCCCCTCATTAAATATTGTGGCTCCAGCAGAACTCGACACCTACAGGATCAAGTTCTCATAAAATGAGCAAATAGCGCGCTTCCAACACTTACATGGGTGAGTCATATCACCAACTAAGTTTACAATCCTTGAGAATAAAGTACATTTCTAAAGCTCGAGTGGCATAGGTTCTTTAGTCTTCACGTTGACACCTATCGCCCTCTCACGCTCGAATTTTTGAGCACACTGATTGTCGATCCGCTAGATGGCATCAATTTTTGTATGTTCAATGTCGATGGGCATATAAGCACAATAGACCTACACATGATCTTTCGATTCTCATGTATCGGTGAGTATTGCCCAAAAGTATGGGTGTTCAAAAAAACCGTTGGACCGCTCAAACCGGCCGAACCAAGTCAAACCAGACCATTTTTTTTTGCTGTTTGAGCGGTCTGGTGGTCCAGTCTAGTTTGAAAAATAGCAAAACAGGGCGGTCCGGTCCGGTCTGCGATTTGTAACATTTTTTTGGGCGATTTGGACCAAACCGACCGCCAAATACATACATACATACATATACATATATGTATGTATGTATATATATATATATATATATATTAATATTAGCAAACCGAACTTTTTTAGCTTATTGGCTATGACCCAAATATATCCCTAAGCCTAACATATAACATAATCAAAATCGACGACTAAAACCATTAAACCATTGAACATATCGACACATTTGATATTGACGGTCTCCAAATTTTGAAATCCCTCAAGAACTCCATCAATTTATTGATCTTTCTAATCTATGGTTTGATTTCGAAGCACATCATCAAGACATCAACCAAGTGATTCAACCAACTTAGATTTGGCTTCTACTTTGTTTGGTCAAGAACTCAAGACTCAAGAATTGAACCATTGAATGTTATGAAGTCGTGGATTTTGTTACTCAATATTCACAGTAGAGTTGTAACTTTGTTAATTTGTTTGTTTTCTAATATGTTATTTATTTGTTTGTACTTTGGATTGCTTCGATTTTGTACTCAAGAGCTGCTTAATTATTACATTTATTTGTTTAGATGTTTTGTTTTATTAAAATGAATATTTAATCTAAAATTCTAAATTATATATGTTTTTTAAGTTTAATATTTAAAGTCCATTAAAGGCCCAAACCGCCTAAACCGGTCAGACCAAACCGCCTTTTCGTGGTTTGGTTTGACCGGTCTGGACACTTGATGTCAAACCGCTCGGTTTGAAAATTTTATAAACCGCCATTACGGTTTGGTTTGTGGTTTGAGGGGTTAAACCGTCCAAACCGGACCGCGAACACCCCTACCCAAAAGATCACATCCACTTGTTACTTCACAATCTTTATTGATGACTTCAGTAGATATTGGTATATTTACCTAATGAGAAATAAGTCTGAAAGTTTTTAGATATTCAAAGAGTTTCAAAATGAAATCAACTTGGCAAAAACGCTTCGACCGGATCGAGGTTGCAAGCCAAAGATTTCATTGATCCTCTTAGAGACTATGAGATAGCATCCCAACTAACTCCTCCAAGAACACCATAATGGTGTGTCTGAAAGAAGAAATAGAACCTTGTTGGACATGGTTTACTCTATGATGAGTCGTAACACTCTGCCTAAATGTTTCCAGGGTTATGACCTAGAAACAATTACCTGAATACTAACTAAATGCACCAATCAAAAGACGAATAAAACCCAATATGAATTATGGACTAGGAAGATCCCAAAGTTATCTTATATGGGGTTGCGGCGCTTATGTTAAGCAAGAAGCTTATGGGAAGCTAGATTCAAGGTCTGAAAAGTGCATCTTTGTGAACTATCCAAAAGGGACAATTTGATATTATTTCTACAAACCCAGCAAGAACAAAGTATTTGTTGCGCAAACCGGGGTTGGGTCCGGGGCCAAGGATCCCGGTAGACTCAAATTAATAGATATTCTTCATGGGGTTTGACTGAGATTTGACAGGGGTTTGGCTGGGGACGAGATGTTAATCTCTGTACCCGTAGGGAACTGGGGCCGGGGGCTGTTACTAAAGACCAGGGCCGGAGGCTGTTACTAAAAACCGGGGATGAGGATTACAAAACCCGCCCCATCCCCGTCCCGTTGCCATGCCTAACTGTAAGCTACAAAAGTTACATACACGATAGCATAATCGATTACAAAATTGGTAGATCATCTCTTCAAATCTATGAGTCAAGGTAAGCATGTTGCTCACTCAGGAACAATAGGCTTAAGGTTTTTGTAAAACATTGATCTAATCTGTTATTTTAGTAAACTTTAAATTATTTGAACATAAAATAGTTATGTTTTTATCTGTTTTGGCAAATTGGATATGAGTATTTATGTGTTAATTATTAACATGTTTAAGTATCCTTAAATAAAATAATGATCATATTATTTAAAACTGTCGTTGATCGATTATTTACCAGGGGACTAGTAATAATAAAGATCAATGTGAAGTCTGGTAAATAGTCCAAGTTGGAAATGCACCAGGTGCAACCAGAGTTATATGCACTTGTCCGAGGGACAGGTGTTGGATAAGACTCATAGTCAGGATCACCTCATAGGTTGGCGTTATAAGGTGAATTCTGAAATGGTGGACACTCCTATCCTCATACCTGAGATGTGCATTGGTACTTAATGTAGAAGGAGTGTTATATTTTGAAATAGTATAATGCTATGTTTAACCGGGTAATAATAAGGGTTATATTGGGTATGACACGAATTGTGTATAAGTCATATACATGCAATATGAGCTTCGCTCCTCCTAAGATGAGAAAGCTATTTCTGGGCCCCTCGATGACACAGTTTGATTCACATGGCCATAGACAAGTGGATTAGTTGAACTAATAGCACATGTCTGAATCAAATATGTTGGGATCGAGAAACATAGTTTTTAGACTCTAAAGAATGAGATAGATCTATGTCTGAAGTTCAAAACATAATATCGTGAAGCAAAAGGATAAGGAATGATGCTACCATATGATTGATTGAATCAATCAAGATTGCTCGAATGAAAAACACATTTACACAGCCATGGGGTGGTGACTTGTTGTTATACGCTTACCATCGTTTGTGTTATTGTGTGTCTTGTGCAAGTGTTATTATATGTCCATGACATGTGTCGCACTAGGATATTGCTAAGAAGTATTTAATCGCACACAAAGAATAGGTTTGCTTCCATTTGAATGTAACCCAAAAAGTCATGTTTGACAGTTAAATAATTATTCTTGAAGAATAATTATAAAATATGTGTTAAAACGTAATTATGATATTACAGGGTATCATCTGTAAATAAGCATAATTATTAATCCTTTAGATAATTATATAATTATTTACAGATAAACATCAAACCTGATTTGAGTTATGGGTTGACTATGGTACCAGTCCATATAAATAGGGTGTTACGCGAATTCAGTTTGATGATTCATTCTTTTAAATTTGACTATTAGTTAAACAAATAAAAAGAAACATTTTCTTTTCTGTGTTACACATATTAGTCTTAGGGTTCTTTTAGGCAACCACCCGGTGGACAGATATAATATCATGTATTGGCTTTAACTATAAATTATTTTCCAATTTTCCTGTAAGAATTTTTTTCAGAACTTCTATCAAATGTTAATTTTCACCAAACACAAGATTGAGGGGTAAAATTGTAATTTTATGTTATTCAGACTGCTGATTCATAACAGTTTTCAAACAATCATCTTTTATCTGATACTAATCATTCCGCACTAAATCATTAAGTATTTTCCAAACAGCTCCTGAGCCACAAAACACATCCTTACATTGGTGTCCTTATCTTGTGGGACCGGTTGGGATTGCCTGTAATCAACTTTTTATGCAAAATTTTTAAATTTTTCCATAAATCTCCAAAAATAAGAATATTTTTGTTTTATACATCTGCTTTAAGACAATTTGTAGTTTTGTGAAAATATTTTGGATTATGATTCGTTTTAATCTTGTTTTTTATAATTATAGTTTTTGCCGTAAAGTCGTTTTCAATTAATAATAAATAAGTAAATAATCTAATTTATGAATATTCCAACCGTCCAAATATCCCTTTTTTTAAATTTAGTATTTTTTATTTCTAATTTTGACATACTTTTCACAAAATAAAAAATCAAAAAATAATATTGGTGTATTGTTACTAAAAAGAAGTTCTTTTGAGCTAAAAAACAAAAATGGAAATTTTAAAATTTGAGGTATTTTCACGTTAAGATAACGATTGTTGTTATGTATTACTCATTTTTTATATAACGTTGATATTCAAAGAAAATGACACGGGAAATCGTCAAAGGTTGTTTGCAAGCCGTTCTTTTTCCAAACAATAATAATCGATGTATAAGGCAATACTTTTATTAGAATGTGTACAAGGAAAAAACGGTTTGTTAAATGTCAATTTGATAAACATATGATTAGTTTTGGGTTTTCTGATGATTAAATGCAATCATGTTCATTTGTACAACCAATGCAACTCAATCAATTGAGATATTTATGGAAATGATGAGAGTTCATTTATTATTATTTGAATATTTATGAAGGATATTTATAGTTCATTAATTATGATCAATACTTTATATTATTAAACAATCAAATTTTTTATGAAATCACATATTCATCAAATTGAATGGACGATTAAGATTGAGTTATACAAACGTAAAGGGTTGTATAATAATTCATCTCTCTCTCTCTCTATATATATATATATATCTATATATAGAGAGAGAGAGAGAAAGAGAACGTTTCATATGTAACTCATCACATTTGTATAACAATGCAACTCAATCAATTGAGATATTTATGGAAATGATGAGAGTTCATTTATTATGATTTGAATATTTATGGAAGATGACTAGGATTCATTAATTATGATCAATATTTTATATTAGAAAACAATCAAAACTTTTATGAAATCACATATTAATCAAATTAAATGGACGGTTGAGATTGAGTTGTAGTGGTTGCACAAATTTTTGTGTTAACTTTGTTAACCGATCTTGGCAATTCAATCTTTCAATAAACGGTTGTGATTAATAATTATAAATACTTATTTTTTTTAAATTTAAAATTTCATAAACATAAGTGAACAAAGTTGAAAAGGGTATTTAGGTAAAAAAAAAATATGTAACTCCCATATCATTAATTGGGAGTTACAAAATCAAAAAAATTATGATTTTTGTTAATTTATTTTTGTTAACGTAAGAAACATATAAACACAACTATATATATATATGAACCATTGTATCAAATACGAAAAAAAATTGACAAATATATGAACTTGGACTGCATAACATTTATTAACACAATATGAACATAATAAAAATAACTGTTATACGAAAGAAAATTAAAAAAAAAAGAACATAATATGAACAATAGTTCATTAGTTATAAACGCATTCAGGAGCGATCCTTTGTCAATTGGAGTTTTATACATGCATTGCATCCACACCGTTTAAGGTCCACCCCTTATTCATATATGTTTCTGGTCTTATGTGGTTGTTCAACCCTTGTTCATATCGTGTTTACCCCTTATTCATATCGTATAAAATATATGAACACATAACCCCGACGCTATGAACATTAGGTGCAAACACTTACACAAATATAAAGATTTGGTATCAAGCTTAAAAAATAACACTTGTGTTCATATGATATAAGTAACATGAACACAATGGTTCATGATTCATAAAAGTCGGTAATATGACCAATATGAAAATGAGTCGTGCATGTACTTCCATTTGAACATGTGAATTAGGTAGGTATTAATAGTTTAAAAAAAGTTATCAATGCAATATGAACTACAAAAAACACAACACATCATAATAAACATAATTTCGATTAAAACGAGTCTAATAAAATATTAATTCATTACCAAGACATTCACTTTGGTTAATTTCTTCACTTCCCGAACTCGAAATCCGATTGTCACCATAAACCATTTTAATCTTCTCAATGTTTTCGATTTTTTTTCTAATTCGTTTATCCATAATAGCTTGAACGATACCGAAGATTTTACTACCGTGTTTCCTCCACGAATCAAAAACTCATTAAACAATAAAAATGGAAGATCAAGATTAAAAAAATAAATAAAAATATCAATATTATAAATGTATATTTTTAGGGATTTTATGATTTTGTAACTCCCCTTTAATGGTATGAGAGTTACATAGGAAATGAAATTACTCAATTACCYTTGGCATTAAATTGTGAACATGATAGAAACCTAATAGAAGAATGGATTGTGATTGGTTGACATGGTTTGCAAAGTTAATACAAAAACTTTGGTTAACATTTGATCTTGTCCATATATATATATATATATATATATATATATATATAGGGGCTCATTCAAGGGAGAACTGACTAGTTTGTGATAACCGTGAGATCCAATCTCAACCCCAAATCAATAGATAAATTAGGAAATTTTTAATTTTGGTAATTTTTAATCAAAATTTTAATGCACTGACATTTTAGGTATTTTCTCTCCACTCTCCTCTCTTCTCTCTCTGTCCCCGTCTTCCGGCAACCGGTCCTCCGGTGATACCACAGTGTGATACTCAAGCACATATAAGATGCATTGTGATACCACTGTGTTACATATCCGATCGACCGTACAAACGACCACAGTATGATACATAATCACATATAAGATGCATTGTGATACCACTGTGGTATCATGGGAGGACGGAGGCCGGGGGACGGAGGCCCGGAGAGAGAAGAGAGGAGAGAGGAGAGAAAATACCTAAAATGTCCTTGCATTAAAATTTTAATTAAAAATTACCAAAATTATAAAATTCTTAATTTATCTATTGATTTATGGTTGAGATGATCTCACGGTTACCACAAACTAATTAGTTCTCATTTGATTAGGCATATATATATATATATATATATATATATATAATATTTTAATATGTTAAAATTTGTGGAATTCTTATGGAGATCTTCAAAAAAAGTGATATTATAAAAAGGATATAATAAAAATACATGATAATATCGTCTAAAATATGTCCGTTACACCACATAACGTGACGAATGATGGAAATACGTTCTAACAGGGGAAAAAATGAAACACATGTTTTTTTGGGATGAAATAATATTCGATATGTTTTAAAATAAATGTTCATAATAAAAAATGATACACAATTCACGAGTATATAACTGTCAGGCTTATGTTACATAATATATAAATTAAACAAAATTACATTTAATTATATAAATTAACCCATAAAAATACTCTAGACTTATAAAATGGTCATTTATACTTAGGTATGACAAAAATATTGATACTTCCAAATAACTAAATAAAATATTAAAAAGGAAATTATATTAACTTTAAAAAGTAAATAAATAAGAATTACGGAAATCTCAGAATTTGGAGAAACTAGACGTAGATCTTTCTAAGTGCTAAGTGACTCATCTCAGTATTAAAATCTATTTGCATTTGCCATATTGTAACTGAATCAGTAACGTCCTAGTTAACTTCTCATTTATTTCTGTCATAAATAAAATAGAAAAAAAAATCCTTCTTTTTTATTTTAAATTATAAATTACCATAAGCATTATATGATAATTCTTATCTGATTAAAACCATATTTAACAATCATAAAATATCTTATTTTTAAATTTATCGAAAAATTCCGTTTGAAATTACCATAAGTTTCAAGAGTTCTTTTTTCATTTTATTTCAATTATACCTTTTTTATTTATCTGACTACTTATCTTATTATTTTATCTAAGTTTAAGAAAAATCAGTTATCTTTCATTATTTTTTTATAAAATATGTCAGGTATATGTTATTTCTTATAATTATCTATTAATATATAATTTATATTGTTTCATATGTTATGTTTTTGTGTGTATGTGTGTGTTTCATGTATAAACATATTTTCATGTTTATTTTCCATATGCAGAACAATCTTAAACGTTTCATATGTGAAATAACTCTCTACAGACACTACATACTTCATGAAAACCCGTGTGTATTTTATTACAGAAAGTAAAGAAATTTGTGCATTTTGAATTTGAATTTCAATCATTATTAGATAATTACATCATTACCAATTTCGTAACTACATATCTCTCGCTCCCTCCTCTTCATCCTGTCATCGAACCACGAGCAACGCTACTGTTCAAAAACTGAGTAACGCCGTTAACTATTTTGAAAATTTACCACTCCTAATTACTCCCTTAACGAACGCCGAAGGTAATCAGAGCCCAACACCTTTTTTGCATCTCGTCTCCATATGCATATATGAAGTCGTCTATTCATAGGTGCAACCAAATGTCTCGTACATGAAACTTTTTTATTCAAAGCTGTAACCAACTGTTTTATATATACCAAAGGGCCTTTGGCCTAGCGGTATGTGAGTCATTGGCCTTCTAAAAGGTCAAGGGTTCAAACCTCACCATAAGTGAGGAGAGTGTGTGAGTTTATTTGTTTTATTTGCCATATATAAATATTATATATTTAAAAAAAACTGTTTTATGTATGAAAATACACCACTCTCAATCGGATTGAACACCCCTTTGCATCATGCCTCCATCTGTTGCATCTCGTCTCCATTTGCATCTATGAAACTGTCTATTTAGAAGTGCAATTAAATGTTTCATATATGAAACCTCTTTATCGAGAGGTGCAACCAATGGTTCATATATGAACTATCAGTTATATAGTGTCACATGAAAATGGTGTACCGTAATGAGCTTTTTTTTTTTTTTTATCATTTTACATTTGTCAACTACCGTTTATATTTGATTAAAATTTAAGCCAAAATTCAACAAAAGTTATCTTAATTCCTATTTTGTGAGACCATGAATTTTTTTTCTCATCTAGTGTAATAAACGTTTAATTCTTTTTATTTCTTACTTAAAACAATAATTTTTACAACTTCTGATGATGTTGATATCCAATTATTAGTTATACTATAATTGTTGGTTATGTTAAACAATGTAATACCGATATCAACCACTATCACATAACCTTAAAACTTATGCAAGGAAATAATTTATATTATTATATACTAGAAGGATACTCATGCAATGCAGCGAGATACATATTGATTTTAATATTTCATTTTATTCTTTATCTCAGTCGATGTTATAGTATGATCTTATGTGATTCTGAAAAAACGATGATGTTTTTATTTTTGAATAAAATATAAATTTGAAGATATTATAAAAATTTGACAAAAATATATCGATATTAGTATCAAATTAACCATTTAAAATTCTTATTTTTAATTTGTGTAATCTTTTAATTCAATTTTTTTATTATAATCTAATTTAGATTCAATAACGAAGTAACTTATATTTGGAATTTTCTTATAATAATAATAATAATTAATTATTTTATTAGAACTCGATAATTATCCTAATTATATTTTAGATTTTTTTTTTAAAAATAAGATGTTAATCCTCTATTTAATTATGTTTATCTACAACATGAATTCAAATTGAAGCTTTAATAAGTTGTATTTATGCATAATTTACTTGTAATCTTGAATTTTAAGTAATATACATCAATATACAGTACTTCGTGCATAAAAATGGTTTTTAAGTGTTCTTGTCACATGTTTTATAATACAGTGTATATATATATATATATATATATAATTATGTCATTAATTTATTTTGTTTTATTCAAAAAAAATTTATTAAAATAAATTATATTTGTTAATATATAAAACATGATTAAAATAAGAATGTATTTATATGCGTTTTGTTAATTTAATTGTAAGAAATAAGATTGGATATGGTTTGAAAATATAAATTTCATTATATTTTAATAGATTTTGTATTAAAAGTTAAATTTGTTAGAAATATTATGAATTTTGGAATCATATTTATGATCGATAATATTCCTCCATTACATCGATCGATCTTCGATCGGCTTTGTCCCTCTTCATTTCAAACAAATAACTTCTACTATGCTTCCACTTGGATTCCAAGGTTTTCATCTTCCTGAATCTTCTATACATACTATACGTCTGTATCTATCTATATATATACAAACACACACACTCTCTCTTTCTGCTTATTTCTTACTGTCTCTATCTCTCTCTCTCTAAAACTCATTCTCTCTCTCTAAAACCTCCAGGTGGTGGTGGTGGTCGATGGCGATGGTGGAGGTTGGTGGTGGAGATACCAACGTGCAGCATGGGGTGACCTTGACCATACCAAAAGACGAGACCCCACCTTCTCCCGCCACTTTTACTCTTCAGTTCTCCCAAAAGGTTTCTTCTTTTTCCTTTTCTCCAAATATATATACCTTCATATACTTATATATATATACATATATATATATATATATATATATACATACATACAGCATATAGGCAAAGTATAGCGTAAGAAGAGAGTTAAAGTGATAAGCGTAAGAAATGATCTATACCCTTGATCATATTTAATTTCAAACTCACTCATGAATCGCGCTTGGAATCTCATCCTAATGTGCATTCAATGATAAAGAACTCTTCTTACGCTTTCAGTTTAATTGTCCATCTCATCAATATATATATATATATATATATGTGTGTGTATATATATAAAATTGGGTTCAAATGAGAACAGTGAGCAAATAAAAGAATACAAGAACGGCCAAATTATGTGTAATTAATTTTACACAAAATTACGTGTAAAATCACATGTAATTATGCATGATCCTGACCGCCCGCCCGCCACCTAGGTCGCTGGCATCCTGCCCACACACCCATTGCATTAACCATGTTCCGTAATCTCATGTGATTCGATTTGGACATTTTCGTGTTCACTTATTTTAACCAATTTCCTATTTGATCATTTATCTATATATTTACATATATACACAAACACATACATACACCCATCAATCAGTTTTAGTCCATATATATGCACACTATATGCATTTATTAAATATAATTAAAAATTAATCAAGGTCGGATTAGGGGCGAGTCATGCCATCCTTGACCCTACCACAATCCCACTTCGGGTATGAAAACAGATCTCCGTCCCCGCTCTGTTATCCGTCAAACCAGAGAATCCCGACCTGTCAGGGTCGGGTACCTGCCCCAACCGGTAAAATTTCCATCTCTAGTTAGGAACCCACTTCCCCAAATAGCTAAAGTATACGCAGACTTATTACGCATCATGCGTAAGGATTGGTTTTGCCCAAAAAATAATTAAAAGCAAACCTTATGTAGAGAACACTTTATGCATAAACTTTTTATGTAAACTTCTCACTTTCGGTGTAAAGGTTGTTTTTAAATTCTTTTTTTTTTGAAGTTTACATAAAAGTTTATGCGTAAAATGTTTTATGCGTAAGGTTTGCTTTTAAAATCTTTTTATTATACGTAAGGATTTTGCGTAAACTTTTGACTATTAGGAAATTTTCTTCCATACTTGCATTGACTTTGATGTATTGACTATTCTTCTCAATCCTTTTTTTTATTAACCTGGATATCCAACCCGTTATGCGAGCCGACTAATCCCGGGGCGACCACCTGCTTTGTCAGATAGTCCGGAGTCACCGCATTTGAACCTCCGTGGCCACAAGGGGATTTTTATTCCTCCTTGATTTGAACATGAGATCTCCTGATACTTTTGACCTTTGAATTCAAGCTCAAACCAATCAAGCACCACCCTTGTGGTTTATTCTTATCAATCTTTACATGAAAGAGGATAGATGGAGTTTTGGGCAATTGACCTATTGTATTATAAAATACTACCAAACAAGATTTTTCATTATTATTTTCATTCTCGACCCCTTAATAGTCTGAATCAAGCACCTCTTAAGACAAATTTCATTACATTTTAATGTAAGACGGACATATATCTGACTTGTTTGAATTTGTGGACAGTTGATAGCAGAGTTGCTTGCGACGTACTTCTTGGTATTTGCAGGTTGTGGTGTGATTACGGTGAATATCGACAAGAACAATGTCGTGGGCCAACCGGGAATAGCCATCGTATGGGGGGCGGCAGTGATGGTGATGGTTTTCTCTGTCGGCCACATCTCCGGTGCTCATATCAACCCTGCAGTCACCATTGGTCTTGCCTCTTGCAGGAGGTTCCCCTGGAAAGAGGTAATGATTTTGATATTCTCTTTATTTCAAATAAATATCCGACCAGAAAAGGCACATAATTATAAAAAACAAATATTTATTACACTTTTTAATTAGTTAAATGACAATTTTACTCTTAATAATGAAGTGAATAACGGGTTTCTACGTCTCATAATTAAGAGTAGAATTGCAAAATAGATGCTTATTTTTTAAAGTGGACAAAGTATGATTTTGATTTCAGTTTCAACGTTTAATTGGATTGATAACTTATAATATGTTGTTGATTTTGCCGATCAATGTGTTATAAATGTTTTTAGGTCCCCGGATACATTGTGGCTCAAATCCTGGCATCAATCCTAGCGAGCGGAACCCTACGATTAATATTCAGCGGACCGCATGATCATTTTGTGGGGAATGTCCCAATCGGGTCCGATATCCGATCCTTTGTGATGGAAATCATCATCACATTCTACCTCATGTTTGTCATCACTGCTGTTGCCACCGATAATCGAGCTGTAAGCATTGTTTTCTTAAATTTGTTATATCATAACATTGTATTTCAAGCGTTTAACTATAATTATACCTTTTTCACCTAAACAGACCGGAGAACTAGCAGGTGTTGCCATCGGAGGAACTATTCTACTCAATGCCATGTTTGCAGGGTACAACCTACATATACTTTTGAGACTTATCAGTGCATGTCATTACAACTACCGTTATTGGGCGTCCTAATTGGGACTTTAAGTTAACAAGAGCAATAGTCGTGCATTCTACATGATGGCTATAATAAGTTTTATTGATAACCTAATATGACGTAAAAATTAAATACTCATATTTGTCATTTTATATACACTCTTCAAAACTGTCTTTTTATAACATGTTTGATAAATGAATAAAAAAGACTGGCATGACACTTTTAAACACTCTAAGATAAAAAGACTAATAAAATGATCCCTTTTTTTGAGTCCTATTACGTTACCCAACTTTTTTTATACAACTTATTGGGTCGTCTGGCCTCGTCTGATCAAGAACTTAGTGTAATACAGTGAATACGACGCACGAGTGTTGTTTCTATAAATTTATATCCGATTAAAACGTTGTTCCTATAAACTTATATCCGATTAAAACATCCAATGACTTTGGTACAACCTAAAAAGGCCCATTTTGTTGTACTTTAAACATATTATTATATACTAGAAGGGTACTCGCATAATGCAGCGAGATACATCTTGATTTTAATATTTTATTTTATTCTTTATTTCAGACGATGTTATAATATGGTCTTATGAGATTTTGAAAAAACGATGATGTTTTTAATTTTTAATAAAATATAAATTTGAAGATATCATAAAAATTTGACAAAAATATATTGATATTAGTATCAAATTAATTATTTAAAATTCCCCATTTTTTATTTAATTTTTAATTCAATTTTTTTATTATTATTTAATTCAGGTTTAATAGCAAAATAATTTATATTTGGTTTAATAATATAATTTTCTTATAAATGTAATAATCAATTATTTTGTTGGAACTCGATGATTATCCTAATTATATTTTAGATTTTTTATATTTTAAAATGAGATGTTTATCTTCTATTTGATTATGTTTATCCGCAGTTAGTTACACGAATTCAAACATGAAGATTTAATAAGTTGTACTTCATAATTTATTTGTAATCTTGCATGTTAATTAATATGCATCAATATACGGTATTTCATGCATAAAAAATAGTTTTTAAGAATTTTTGTCAAATATTTTATAATATAATATAATTTTTTTAATAAGTAGATAATTATTAAAATTATGTTTTAAAACATGCATTTTATAAATCTACAGGCCAATATCAGGGGCATCAATGAACCCTGCAAGAAGCATAGGGCCAGCACTCGTGTGGAACCAATACAAAGGGTTATGGGTTTACGTGGTGGGACCGATGGTTGGAGCCATAGGTGGTGCATGGGCATACAACACCATACGGTTTACAGATAAGCCGTTGTCTGAGATAACCAAGGGTGCATCTTTCCTGCGTCGGAAACCAACTCAACGATGATTCCTTGATGCTTGTTTGAATCCACGGTCTTTTTGCAAGAGAGTACATGTACAAAAAATAAAGATGATATATATATATATATTCTCAGCTTCTTTATCGTAATTTCTATAAAAAGGGATTTCGTATGATCGCACCCTAACCTCTTGTAATACGTAGATTCACTCAGGGACGGCCATGGCCACGTGCAGCCCGTGCGGCCGCACAAGGCATCAAAGCCTAAAGGAGCATCAAGTTGTCATCTATTACTAGTTTTGGGTTTAATAATTTGGGAATTGGAGAATTGAGCTTTGACTATAAAAACAAGCCGAAAGCCTAGTAGTAATGAATACTAAATGCACATCGTGAACCTGTTAACTTAACGCCATAATTTCAATAACTCAATCTAATTTCTATTGTTCTTCAAAGTTCGACTATTTTGATTTTCAAGGCATGGAGTTCTATTTTCCAGCCGATTGACAGACATGAAATTAGATTCAAGAAATCAAAGATGGAAATCTCGAATGACTGATTTCTACTGTTGATTCAACTTATCAAGTTGTCGTGTGAGTCATATTATGATATATGAATCTTTAAACTTTTTGCAAAAAAAAATCTAAATTTCTAACTGGTTATTATAAATTTGGGTTATGTGGTCGTGTGAGTTACTGACCTACTAGGCTAAGGCTAAGGGGCTTTTGTCATTTTAATAATGAGTCTTCCTCTTGCATATTGAAATACCTGAGAATTGAAAATTTCAATGCACATGAGCGCATCACTGTATTAACATAGCTAGAGTACACTGCACAACATTAATAACATATTGTGATATTATGTTAATTATTGGACACTTGTTCTTTGCAATGCAGCAGTAACATAAATTATGAATTTTACAATTTATTATTGTTCTTTTGACTTTTATTTACTTTAAGGTTTAGCATTACCGCATTAAATTTAGAGGCTGTATGATTGGTTTTTTTTTATTAAGTTTTATATGAATAAAGTTGTCTGTATGAATTAATCTGTTTGTATAAGTTGGAAAAGTTTTTGTTTGAGATAGTTTTTTTTTGCAGATGTAAGGAGAGTTTTTCTAGTTGGAAGGGACATATTTGGAAAAAGAAAACTTGGTTTTTCTATATAAAGCTCTCCCTAAAAGCTTACTGGATAAGTCTTTTTCTATATCATTAAGTCACTATGAAACAGTCATACATAGTTGAGCGAATAAGTTGTTAGTTCCATTAAGCTTATTAAGTTGCTAATACATAGGCCTTTAGCCTTTAGTCGTTAGACCTGTAACTTTTGAGTTTTACTTTTTGCTTACTATGAGAGTAATTTGGATGTAATTTACTATTGTAGTTAAAAACTAATTATAATTTTCCTTGTCTTTCAAGTCCCATATATTGAAATAAAGTTGATATTTTGTTAATTTCAATTTGGAAAAGGGAAAACTGGAAAAGAATGAAGCACGATCTTAATCTATGATTTATCATTTTATTATTCTATATTTTGTATTCGGGGTTTTGGTTTTTATGTCCCCCCCACCCCAATATTTTTTATTATAATTAATAAAAATCAGCATGGGGATAAGACACTTAACTTAAATAGGTTCTAAAATCTTTAAAAAATTGCATATTTCATTGGCTTAAAAAAATAATCTTAGGAGCATTTGTAATTATTTTTGCACAGGGCATCAAAAATCTTAGGATCGACCCTGGATTCACTACACCGTACAAATGAGCGAATACATGATTCTCAACCCTTTTTCTGGTGGTTTACAAAAATGTGTAAAGATTGTAGGGAGAGGGGAGCAACCACACCTACTTAGATCCGTTTTTGCTATATTTGTTTTGAAATTTCAAATGAGAACCATAAATATTATAAAAAATTGGAAACCAACTATTTTATGTATTATTTATGATGAATAACCGTAAATAATCCTGAGAATTGTTTATGCCAAAAATTACACCAAGTATAATTTAAGATTTGTTTGTGGAACTTTAACAATTAAAGATCGATCAACTTTGAAATTAACACTGACAACCGATAAAAGAAAAGATTAATCAACACAGGAGAATTGGTGATACGGGAGAAACCCTTAAACGAGGGAAAACCATGGACGATACTGAAGATCGTCGATGCACTATGGATGCCAAACAAGGATGTCATCCTTTTGAACAATTACAATGATGTAAAGTAGTATTTGGACGTCGGTCGTGGAAAATAATAAAGAACAATGATTGATTTTGCTAGTGAACTTCATATACGTAGAGATTCTAATGATCTGGGGGTTGATTTTTGTGATCTTCTAGTCTTTTATAGGTGATTCATGAGACTGAGTCAACCGTTGACAACAGTCAACTACGATTGCCATTGAATGAAAAAGAAAATCGTTAGTATTGAATGGTCTTGAATCTTAGCTTTGACATTATGATCTTGTGAGTTAATGAGCGTATGCGTCTTTTATTCCTACAATAAAAATCATAATTAACGGTCAATGTAATAAGTAAGTCGTTATCATGCGTTGAAGGAAATTTCGATTGTATCAGGGATTGAAGAAAAATAATTCTCGACCAAGGGTCGAAGATCTTGTAGTTGAAGATAACCACGATCTTGTATATCATGATCATCGGTCGTACAAATCCTAGCGGTACCTGTCGAGGTTGAGCGAAATATCCTTGTCAAAGGAAAATCCTCGTTCATCAAAGGAGTGAATTTTCACAAAAACAAGTATCAGATATTTTCATTATACATGAATATCATGTATCTTCTTTACAAATAACTTTCACCATGAATAACTATCACAATATTG
Organism: Cynara cardunculus var. scolymus; assembly: GCF_001531365.2. Taxonomy (NCBI): domain Eukaryota; kingdom Viridiplantae; phylum Streptophyta; class Magnoliopsida; order Asterales; family Asteraceae; genus Cynara; species Cynara cardunculus. The sequence continues at coordinate 3,139,629 of NC_037541.1, forward strand.
ATTATAAATAGTCATGTAAGCGCATATTTGGACTTCGATATCATATATCGTAACAATTCATCGAATCGGCGGTGGAATTTAATTCTAATGCCATTTTTTGTTCGTTTAAACTTTAAAGTAATATATGCTAATTAACCACTACACATTAATTAACCACTTAATCGACACTTCTTTAAATATGTGTTGTTTAATGGTCGGGTGTTTCTATAACTCGAAAGAGTTTCCAATAGATTTTTTGTCGTAATTGCAGTTGCCTCAACGCTGCGACATTTTGATGCATAAAAATTGTTGCATCATTTCGTGAAATCGACATAGCAACATAAGTATTGTACGATCCTATATATAGAGCGCTTGTCAATGTTCTAACGCGTTGGATCTATCCTACTTTGTTTTTCAGTTGAGGAAACTATCCTAAATATGTTTTCGTAATATATCATTAGTGTCGAGCGTTAAATTAAGACTCATCATCCACATGTATTAAACACAGCTTTTCTCTGTGAAATAAAGATACTTGATCTTTACCATTTACTGTTTTTTTGTTGACGATAGTATGAATCATGGGCGAACCTATAGTGGTGCCAATGGTGGCACGTGCCACCGTATTATTTCTCCGTCGAAGAGTAAAAATAAATAAATTCGTAAAAGGTGCAACCGTATTAATTTGTTGTGTGCCACCGTATGTATTATGAAACTACAATGTGAACAAGTTTTTTTTGGTAGAGTTGGTTTGCAAGGCTTTTATTCCACCTCATACCGGAGTTCGAATCCTGTTAGTGTCATTTTATTAATCAAATACTGCCACATTTTGAAATTTTTTCTTCATATCTGTTTCTTACACCGTTTGGAAAAAGTTTTGGGTCTGTCCCTGGCATGAATGAGTGTATACTTGTACAAATAAACACGTGTTTAAAATAGTAAACTATACCAGTAACTTTGAAATCATAATAGCCGGTTTGCTTCATTCAAATTTCAAATTACCAGTCGATATGATACAAATGTCAGAAGTTGTTGCATTCTACTTATTATTTTGAATAATTAAATTATAAGATTTAAGTGGTCTAATATAATCATGTAAGTATGTGTATATATACGTAAGTGATGATGTTGGTTCTTAATTATTCCCAATCCCGAATATTTAAACATATATATATGACTTACAGAAATTAAAATAACACCGGCCCCTATAGTCTTTCGTTGACGAGAGAATTATAACCGATATAAGATATCAGTTATTTTGTGTATGATGTTAAATCTGTACGTTATTTTATCACTTGTTTGAAATTTTCGACTTTCATAAGTATGATAGCTTATAAAAGTATTAATTGGATCCCAACCTTTTAGGGCACTCAAAATTCATTAAGGTTTTTTAAATAGGTTTGACATATATATATATATATATAACATGCATTACAGCTTCTAATAGGATAAATATATAGGTATCATCCTCTTGAGAAACCCATGTCCATTTTCATCCTTAATATGGCTCCGTAGCTGAGTTTTCTCTCTCTCTCTGAAATTAACTCAGAAAAACATACGGTGGTTGTGTGTATGGCGGAGACAGGCGGAGGAGGGGCAGCCATTAATGGACACCATGGGCAAACACTTGATATTAAAGATGAAACCTTTTCTTCACATCATCAAACCTCCATTTTCACTCTTCCTTTTCTCCAAAAGGTGATTACTTAATTAACTTCTTCTTTAATTCATCATCAAAGCGTATGTGTGTGTGTATATATATATATATATATATAGGGTTGGGTTCACGTGAGACCAATGGTTTTTTGTGAGACCCGTAAGACCAATTTATGTTCATTGATCAACTTTATAAGTTAATGATCTAAAGTTGCACGGTGGCAATTTTGTGATTATTAAGAAGTTTCGTGGCAATTTTATGATTATAAATGTTCAGATTGTATATCTAATTTAAGGGTTGAGAATTGGTCTTACGGGTCTCACGAAAAAATTTTGGTCTCACTATCAACCATGTCCATTTGTACAACCGATGCAACACAATTAATTGAGATATTTATAGAAATGGTGAGAGTTTATTTATTATGATTTGAATATTTATGGAAGATGAATAGAGTTCATTAATTATGATCAATATTTTATATTATGAAATAATCAAAATTTCTATGAAATCACATACTTATCAAATTAAATGGACAATTGAGATTGAGTTGTATTGATTGTACAAATGTAAAAGGTTGTATAATAACCAACATATATATATATATATATATATATATATATATATATATAGCATTGACCATCATATAGTAGGCGACCTTTACCCTGACCGTTGATCGTATTGACTAACCTGCGTGCATCATTTTGGACATGTTGAATTATGATTTTACTCTGTAATTACATGTGATCTTGAAACTTCTCGTAAAATTGAACATCTTCTCGTTTGATCTTACCCTAGCTTTATTACTTACGGATTGTAATTTTGGACAGTTGATAGCGGAGGTTCTGGGAACATACTTCATGGTATTTGCAGGTTGTGGCGTGGTGGTTGTGGATGTCGAGAAGGACAACATGATTGGTCAGACTGGAATATCCATCGTATGGGGGTTGGTAGTGATGGTGATGATTTATTCTGTCGGCCACATCTCCGGTGCCCATTTCAACCCTGCCGTCACCATTGCTTTTGCTTCTTGCAAAAGATTCCCATTAAAAAACGTGATTACGACTTTAACAATCATTAAATGTAATCAAAGTGTTACGTTTTTGTCCATCATAACTTTATTGTATATATTATTTCAGGTACCTGCATACGTATGTGCTCAAATCATGGGATCGACCCTAGCAAGCGTATCCCTACGATTAATATTCAACTGGAAACACAATAATTTAGGAGCGACGGTTCCCTCTGGATCCGACGTCCAATCTTTGGTGTTGGAATTCATCATAACATTCTATCTCATGTTCGTTATCGCTGGCGTTGCAACTGATAACCGAGCTGTTAGTATCACATTTCATTTTTCTCTTATGAATTTATAAACGTATCAGCTTTTAAAATATATAAAATAGTTAGTTTCCGAGGAGGTATACTTGTATAAACAGACGAAAGTTCGAGTTTGACAAAGTTACATTCCTTTGGGGTTCAGGCTTTTTATGGATATAAGTTATCCACCTAAAAAATCGTTGTATATCTGATTTGCTTTTCACATGATACTCTTAATATGGGCGATGTGCGTTGGCTCGTAGAATCATAATTTACAAAATCTTTTATATAATTTTTAAAACATCAAGTTAATGAATACCTATATCATTGGAGTTGACTTTTTATGAATTAATATATCATTTATTTAATTTGGGTTGACTTTTTTATAATAAATAAAATCAAAATATATATAGGGTATATTTCTTTTACAATCATGTGTATTTGTACAACCCTTGCAACCCAATTAATTAAAATATTTATAGAAATGATTGGAGTTCATTTATTATGATTTGAATATTTATGGAATATAAATAGAGTTCATTAATTATGATTAATATTTTATATTAGGAAATAATCAAAACTTTTATAAAATCACATATTCATCAAATTAAATGAACGGTTGAGATTGGATTGTATTGGTGTATATATATATATATTAAAATCATTTGTATTTTTTTATTTAATTATTATATTTGTAATAATGTTGATACAGATAGGTGAACTAGCAGGACTTGCTATTGGATCAACCATTCTACTTAACGCCATTTTTGCCGGGTATGACATATTTTCATACGTGTTAAATAATACTAGAACGGTACTTGCGTGATGCAGCAAGATACATCATGATTTTAACATTTTATTTTATTTTTTATCTCAGTCGATGTTATAATATAGTCTTATGTGATTTTGAAAAAGCGATAATTTTTTTATTTTTGAATAAAATATAAATTTGAAGATATCATAAAAATTTGACAAAAATATACCAATATTAATATCAAATTAACTATTTAAAATTCCTATTTTTTGTGTAATTTTTAATTCGAATTTTTTATTATAATTTTAATTTAGGTTCAATAACGAAATAATTTATCTTTCGTTTAATAATATAATTTTTCATAAATATAATAATTAATTATTTTGTTAAAACTCGATAATTATCCTAATTGTATTTTAGATTTTTTATATTTTAAAATGAGATGTTTATTCTTAATTTGATTATATTTATCCACAATTAGTTACACAAATTCAAACATGGAGCTTTAATAAGTTGTATTTATGCATAATTACTTGTAATGTTGAATTTTAAGTAATMTGCATCAATATACAGTACTTAATGCATAAAAAATTGTTTTTAAGAGTTTTTATCAAATGTTTTATAATATAGTATTGATAACATATTTATTATTATAAAAACTATTTATTAAATTAATTGTCTGATTTTCTGATTAATACTATTTAAAAAGTATTTTCTACACGTTTGATCTGTTTTTAGCTTAATTTTTTTTATAATTTCAATTGCTAAAAAATGTTTTTTTGTTGGTTGGGGTGGGAAGGCCAATATCAGGGGCTTCAATGAACCCGGCTAGGACCCTAGGCCCGGCTGTTGTGTCGAGCCAATACAAAGGCTTATGGGTTTACATATTGGGACCAGTTGCGGGAGCTGTAGCTGGGGCATGGGCGTACAACATCATAAGGTTCACTACTAAGCCGTTACATGAGATCGTCAAGGGTGCATCTTTCCTTCAACGTACCAACCCCATGTGATTTTTGTATTCGTAGATTATTCATGTATGATTGTACTTTCTTTTAAACGTCTTGATTTACTGTAGTTCAATACCGTTTAACTTATTCATTAAGCAGGGGTAGGTGAAGAAGTAGACATGGAGTTTTACATCATCTCATCCCGTTTTATAAGGAGAAAAACGGACGACCACCTGCTTTGCAAATAGCCTCGAGTCACCGCATTTGAACCTCTGTGGCCACAAGGGAATTTTTATTCCTCCTTGAATTTGAACCTGGGACTTCCTGGTACTTTTGACCTTTGGAGCCACGCTCAAACCAATCAGGCACCACCCTTGTGGTTTAAACGTTACTATATTGTTATATACACAAACCGTTTGAATCTAAATTTGATATATATGGATATAACAAGTCCACATGAAGCGATTCATCCTCCTCAAAATTTAGTAATCATTAATTAGCTTTGGGGAAGATCTTATAGATCAATAAGTTCAAACGAACCGAATGAGAACTAAACAACGACGCACCTTCCTTTATGGATTTTGGAAACCAACGCCAATCGTTAGAAAAATGCATCTTCTTTGCGTTAATTAATCTAAGTCGCACCCTTACTGATGATGGGCTAGGGTTTCACCTACGAACCAAGAGAAATATCATTTTGGTGGCATGCATATGGCACCAACCCGAAAGTAAGCCACGACAAGCAACCGACGTCCATGCATGATGCATGTTGTTTTCCAAAACAAGACAAAACGAAAAAGTCAAATAGTCTCAAGTGTAGGAACATGACCTCAAGCCTAAAACATTAAGATCACGTTTGGTTCATAGAATGTTTTTGGATATAATGGAATCTGTCAAAAGAATTGAAATGAAATGTTGTCAGGTTTGACCACATGTTCGATTGACATACATTGAAATAGAATCTATTGAAAAATTGAAATCTGTTTGTTTGGTTCAAAAAATGTTTTAGGTTATATTTGGATTAAGCAGTATGTCTGGGATTATGAAAATACAACATTTCATTCCATCAAAATCCCAACTTTTTGTGGAGGAATGTTGAAATCCTTTGTTTCTAAAATTTGGTGGATTTTGAAAACCCCTTTCTTAAAAAAGAATGAACCAAACAACATAACGAAATTAGGTTAAAAAAATTCAACATTCTAATTTCATCATTTGTTTTATAGGATTTGATGGGATTTATAATAGATACTCGTTCACATATCAATTCAAAAACCCGTTCACCTTTTAAGACCCCCAAAAGATTTCCAAACCGAGTCATCCCGTACTCCAAAAAAGCAGAGGTGGGGTCCGGAGAGTGGGACGGATCTACCTGGCCAAGGTGCCAATGTCAAGTGGTTATCCAAAGTGTTGGAATACGCTCTACCTACGGTACCTAACTAGTCTTTCTTTTCGGTAAGTAAGAATACATTGACCGATGGAGGAGAACCCCCGAAGTAAACATAAACGAAGGGGCATGTCGACAAGTCATCATGATAAAGTTGGTGCAATATTCGGTCTTCTTAAATCCGCCCATGTCGACAAGACCTTACCGTACAAGATTTCTATAAAAAGAACTCATCTTGACTCGTACGTAAACCATCATAAATCCTAATACCCAATTGAACAATATACAAATCCGCTTGACATCAACTATAAATTAAAAAGAAAAGGAAATAAAAAATTATCGCATATATATACATGATAAATTTATAAAATCTTGATCTATAAGAACTACATACAAATCAACTTGGACACCCATTTGCATATTGCATTCTTTTAATCATCAATATAAGTGGTAGAGAAAGAGTAGGTTGCATACCAGGAACAGAGATGAGCACGGCAGCTAACTTCGACCAGGAGGGGTGTTGTGATATGCATTATTATTCGAAGAACGTAGCCATGGGAAAACAATCGGTGTACAAAATAGCAGCGTGAATAGCAACTCCACCGTAAACATCATCATGCTAATCCACAGGTATATCATAATCCTCCAATGCCACAACATCCTCTTCAGAAAAGGAAGTTGAGACTCTAACTTTACAGATGCAGCATACAATTCAGGTATACCACCTCCTCTTTCAAATTCGGCTCGTTTTTCAAGAACAACCCTCGAGCAGGACGTAGGGATATCTTTTTCGGTATACCCTTTGAATTTTATGTTCAGAGTTTGTGTTTCTGATGAATAGCCAGTGAGAAGAGGAGCCAAATTCAAGACAGTCGATACAAGGCGGATAGGCTCACTTTTAAATTGCAACATAGAGGGCTGCCTTATACTTGCAAGGCGTTTACCATCACCAGAAAGAAAGTCTACCCTCACCTTCAATGAAAAATCAATTAACAATTGTTTAAGAGCTTGACCACCATTTTCTAATTCAATCATCTTGTTCCTAGATGTTCTATAGGAAATAAAATGTAATTTCATTACTCCACAGAGAACCAGCGCAAAGTACATCACAACGTAACGAAGTTTGTCTTGGTTCCTAATTAGTATAACAAATAATTTTTCTCTGAACCAATGTAATAAAGTTTCAAATTTTCCCATTTAATGTAAAAAGTTTCAAAATTTCCTATTTCATGCAACAAAGTTCAAAATTTTCCTATTTTTTTACCCTGATCTCGTAATATTCGATGACATGGATGTCAAATTTATCGCCCCCTTTGCCGTAACCCTTTCTTGAACCTATCGTAAATGGGTATCCACAAATGTTATAAAATTAGCAGCTTAAAAATGGGTGCTAAATAGGAAATTTTGAAACTTTGTTACCTCGATTGTGCAAAAAAATTATTCATGACACTAAAATAGAAACTAAACCAAACTTTGTTGCATTTTAATGCATTTAGCTCTTTATCCTAAGTCACAAGATAAGAAGAAATTTCACCATCTTTCTTTGATTACAGGGACAAGATTAATATACATCTATATAATATTCCTATATTTAGATTTATAGCTATCAGATCAAGGCTTAATGTATGATCAAACTATGAATTATGAGCTACTGCAAATCACATACCTGGAAAATCCCAAGATTTCTGTTGTAGTCCGATTCTGGTAAAGTTAAGGAGACCGTCGCCTGTAGTTCATGACCAAAAGGTATAACCCGTGATTCATCCGTCTTCCCAATCTTGCTCTTTTCGCTGAGCTCCAGAAAGGAGGAATCTGGACAAGAAATTATAGGCACAACCGCCTCGGGAGCATCTCTTGAATAATCAAAAGTTAACTGCTCTGTTATCCGTAACGGCTCCTGCACTATCCATTTCATCATTATGCCACCAAGAAGAAAAGCCGGAACTAATAAACAGATCAAAATGAAGCCACAATAAGCCAACCACAATAAGCCCCATCCCACACGAAAACACAGCTTCCATCTGGAATCACTCTTTTCAGTCCATAGGTTTATAATCCATGAAACAATCGCCAGTATACAATTTCTCCCATACATCATTATCCCAAAGGGATCGGTCGCAAACATGTATAAAGATTGCATTGACCACATCGGAAATGTGACAGAGGTTGCTAAGAAGTTTGATTGAAACCCAACAGCTTTAATCACCAATTCAGCTAAGGTATAAAGAAGATATGCAATAGAAACTGGCGGATCAGATGATGTAATATACTCATCGTTGACTCTTTCACCGCTATTGACACTAGTAATCACGGAACTCTCATCTGTCTCGTCCTTTAACTGTCCACCATCACCGCCTGAACTCAAATGAACCGTACCGGAGTCCAATTTTCCATTTAATTTCTCGTCGTCCTTCAAACTCCAGGATCGTTCGTGCTTCTTACGAGGAGAAACAATAGCACCGTGAGGATCAAAATCTATCAACCCATCAGGATTATTTTTGAAGAACTGAGACTGGGAGAACCCTTTGTCACTGCGTTGAGAAACAAGTCGGCGATGTCGGAGGCCGGCAGAGGAAGGAGACGACGGGGAGTCTGTCGTGTGCTCGGATAAGACCGAAACCGTAGAGTCCTCGTGTTTATTGGTATCAAGCTCGGAACTAGAAAGCGATTGTTGTTCGGATTCGAAGGAATTTGAAGCATCGACAAAAGGGAATTCTTCAAGGGGGTCGTGGAATTCCGCTTCGTGGCCTCCAATTGCCTTGCTAGTATCATCTTGGGAGATCAAATTAGAAGATTGCTGTTCCATTGAAGAGGAATTGGAAGAATCATCTAGGGTTAGGGTTTGGATAATCGGGGAAGAAACGATTATAACGAACCTAACGTTATCTTTTCATATTCGCGTGTTTTACTTGTGTAACATGCCATCGTCATGAAGCATATTCTCTCCATTTTTTATTTTAACAAAACGTTGTTTGTTTACTAGGTAACATTTAAATCGTTAAAAAGTGAATTTTGTTTGGTAAAAAAAAGTCTTTTTTTAATGGTTCTAAAAACTTCTGAATGATTTTGTATCATGAATCTCCCTTAACCATTAAACCTCCTAATTTTATTGTAAACAGTTACTAAACAATTATATTTCATTTTGCATTATATCATGAAAACCTCTTAATCATTCTGACCACTTAATCATTACATCAAACCATTTAGCAAGTGCGAAACAACCTCTAAGAGTAAATTACAGATTTGGTCCCTATGATAGTATCAGAATTTTAGATTAGGTACCTCAAACAAACTAATTGCAGATTTAGTCACTATGGTATTGATTTAGTTGCAAATTGGATCCCTCCTTCTAAACTTTATTAGTTTGGAGCCATTAGACTCCTCACGTGCTCCCCGTGTGAGGGGTATATTTGTCATTTTAAAAACATTTAATATTGATATCAAAGAACCCAAATCAAAAATCCATTTTGTATGCTTCCTGATCACGTTCTTCATATCATAAAAAACTTTGTCGTCTTCTTCTTCAACCTACGATGATATTCATCATCTCTATCAATCCTTCTATGTTCATCTAGAACCCAACAAAAATGGTGGGCACATCATGGCTTATTCGAAGCAACTTAGCAGAGCAATATGTTCTTGAAGTATATCGTGAGTCTGGTTTTGTTCGAATTCTTTGGTGTTGTTCGAATTTTTTGGTTACTAAGTTTAGTCATTAGGGTTTTTACAATTGGTTGAAAAACTGTGTACAAACCATTAGTGGTTTACATCATGTCCATGTGGTGTTCCCTTTTAGTTTATCCCAAAATATTCCATAACTCCACATTGAAGAAACTGTGTATAAACCATAATTCCAAAAGATTCCATAACTCCACATTGAAAAGATAGGATCGTTTCTGGAGATAACAACTTTCAAAATGAGAATTTTCATTGAAGAAATAGAAGCATTACATATCAGACGGGATACTTAACGCGTTAGCTACATCACTGCATGGGTCGATGCGCATCCCAAAGATTTTCATTAAACAAAAACTAAATTAAACTTAAAACCCAAAATAACCTATTAAACCCATCTGGCTGAAAATCTTTGGGACGCGAATTAAAACAGATGAACCACATAATAATCTGGCATGTTAGAACTTCTTTATTCATAGCTTTGATCAGTACTTCAAGTTCTTGTCTAGATTTGTTGTTGTCGATGATGTGCGAATTAAAATAGATGAACCACACTTACGTTAAACCATCGTCGGCTTTAGGGGGAAGAAGATGAAGAAAAATGGAAGGAGATTTGGTCGATTGAAAATACCTCGGGGAGAGGAGGACGAAGAAGATGATTAAAATGGAAGGATTTGTCTTGGTCTCTTGGATGTAATAGAAGAATGGAAGGAGTTCTTGATTTGTACGCTTCAATATCAAATAAGAGAGAACGAATAAACAAATTAAAATTTTATTAATTTAATGTGATTTTTAGAAATGACAGAATTGCCCCTCAAGTGGGGGGCACGTGAGGGGGTTTAGCGGCCCATAGTTAAATGGAGTTAGATGGAGGGACTTGATCCGCAACAAAAGTGAAACCACGACGATTATGACTATAATTAATTTGTTTGGGAGACCAATCCGAAATTGTCATATAACCATATGGACCAAATTCGTAATTTACTCTTTCAATAATAAAAGATAAAAAAAATATTGTTGAATTTTTATATATTTCGTTTAATCCGGATACCAATTTTGAAAAAACTTGATTATTGTCAACACAATCGACCCTATACAGAACCCGTTTTCAAGAACACCAATATGATGGAGTATTTTTTGACTCACTCAGGGGCTGAGGCTAGCGAGTGACATGGGATCGAACTCATGAGTTGTCTTATATATAGGCAAAGTCACTGTCACTCCACTCATTTGCTAACTAAACTACACATACCAGAGGCTTATATATTTTATTTAATAAAATTGTTTGACATATAGCAAGGTCTTTTCCCCTTATGTGGATAGACTTGAACTGGATTGGATAAAACAGTATTGGCGAGAGAGGTGGATGGCTGAAAAAATTGTGGAAGATTATACGTTTTAATTTTGCATGAGCATTTTCGTAATTTATCAATTTTATCTCATATGTTTATTATACCTATTTCAGTGAGGATTTTATCGTCATATAGGTTCAGGCAAAATCGAATTCAAAAAAAAAAGATTCCATAAGACTGGAGAAGATGTTTTGAACGTTACTAAAGGTTCGAAGTGTGACAAGAAACTAAATTTTTTTTTGTAATGAGTTGGGCATGAGGAATAAAAGGGAAGGAATGATGAACAAGGATGATATTCACACTACAAAAAATGAAGAATATCAGCGAGGGAAATTTTCCTTCTTGATCCGTCGCTAAAGGGGTCTTCCATCGGTGATCCATCGTTGATACTCCGTCGGTCAAAAGCTCGTAGGTAATGCTATCAGCGACGGATCAACGACAGAATTCAGCAACGGATTTGCGAGAGAACCTTTCAGTGATAAGATCAGCAAGGAAACAAATTCAGCGACGAATCAGCGAGGGAACAATTCAATGACGGATTAGCGAAGAAACTTTCAGCGAGGGAACTGGTTTTTAGCCTTGATCAACGAGGATTTCTTTCGTTACTGATACCTTGTTTTCTAATAGTGTCAATTGAGTACTGTTAATTGTTCTGGTGTTGATAATTATGTTAATAAGAAGGGGACTGCTTTGGTTTGTATCGATACAAATCAAACAAGTTTAAAGATATTAAAACACGTGATGCTATTTCATTGAGACCCTTGACCTACTTTGAAGATATTAAAACTGGTACAAATCATAAGAGGTTTGAAGACATTGATCCCAAGTCAAATGCGTATTTATGAACGGGCAAAATTGAATTGTTGTAGTTCTCCCTTTGTTGTTGAATCACATAACACAAAAACACATGAGGTTAATGAAAAAAATAAAAGGTAGAACTATAAAATGACTATTTATATCATTCAGACGGTTTATTTAACACATCAAATGAGCAACAGTTTAACTTAATCTATAAACATAATTTAATCCATAATAGATTTACTCGGTCCCAATTTCAATCAACGAATTATAATATCATCTATTCTTATAGCAAAACAAAACAAATTAATATGATATCATATCATGAGGCATCTGGCATGTATAACTCAGTTGGCAAAGGGGTATGGTGATTTTTTCCAAATTACAAGATCGGTCATAGGTTCGATCTCATGCCCCCGCTAGCCTTAGCCGTTGAGTGAACCAAAACATGTCCTTTTATATTGGTGTCATTGAAGGCGGGTTTTGTGTGGGACTGGTTGGGATTGTCGGTAATCAATTTTTTGTCCAAACATCATATAATGTGGATTTTAGAAGGTTGAATAGTTTTCTTAACGGTCATAAACAGTAGAAAGTTGCACTGTTTTAGCAATGTTTTTAGAATTTAAGGACAAAATGGAAAACTAAGGAAACTACATTGTAACTTTATTGTATTTGTTTTGGGGTAATAAACTTTGAAGGGCTTTTTTGATCAATTCATACAAATATAGGGGTGAAAATGTGAAAAAAGTCCAATCAAATGAATAACTTGTGCATGGTGAAGATTCGATTTTAGGACCCCACAAACATATGAACGGAAAGATAATGTCGTGTGAAATATTTAATTTTATGGCTTTTGCAAAAGTCATTCAACTTTTTCAATGTTACCAAACTTAACTCAATTTTAATATTGAAAATTATATATATATATATATATATATATATATATATATAGGGGCCTAATCAAATGAGAACTAATTAGTTTGTGGTAACTGTGAGAACCAATATTAACCACAAATCAATAGATAAATTAGGAAATTTATAATTTTGGCAATTTTGAATTAAAATATTAATGCAAGGATATTTTTGGTATTTTAAAACTTTCCTCCCTCATCTCTTCTCTCTCCGGCCACCGTCCGCCGTCCGCCGGCCACCGTCCTCCGGTGATACTACAATGGTATCACAATGCATCATATATGTG
>NC_037541.1:3153466-3184208 GCF_001531365.2 Cynara cardunculus var. scolymus
TCATATGATCACTCCTATATATATATATATATATATATATATATATATATATATATATATATATATATATAAGAAAGGTATTCGTACAATACAACGAGATATATCTCAGTTTTCATGTTTCGTTTTTTTTTGTCTCGGTCGATATTATAAAAAAGAAAAAAAATATTGATATTAGTACCAAAATGACTTTAAAATTTCTTTTTTTTTTGTGTATATATTTAATTCATTTTTTGTTTAATAATATAATTTTTTATAAAGATAATAATTAAATATTTTGTTAGAACTTAATGATTATTCTAGTTATATTTTTAATTTTTTTTAATTTAAAATGAGATATTTATCCTCTATTTGATTATGTTTATCTACAGTTAGTTACACGAATTCAAATATGATGCTTTAATAAGTTGTACTTATGCAAAAATTACTTGTAATCTTCATTTTTAAGTAATATGCATCAATTAACGGTACTTCATGCATAAAAAATAGTTTTTAAAAGTATTTGTCAAATGCTTTATAATATAGTATAGATATATAGAGGAGCAATCAAATGGAAATCACTCCATTGGTACAAACCATGCAAACCACTCTTATCCATCAATTTCATTGTTTAATCTTATAAAATTGTTTCATATAATACTTTTTTTTGATGAAGTTATTTCATATATGGTTATGAAATTGTTTCATATAATACTTAATGAAATTTTAATGAAAATGTTTCATGTATTTCTCTAAAATTAAAATAATGAAGATGATAACATACATGATTAACACCCTCCACAATAAAAATAATTAATCAACCTCTCATAATTACAAAAAAAATAAACAAAATGAAAAATTATGATTAGTTGAATGAGGTTTGTACGGTTTGTACAAGTAACGTGGTTTGCAAAGTAAAACTTATCTCTCTCTCTCTCTCTCTCTCTCTCTATATATATATATATATATATATATATACGTACTTCGACCAATTGCAAAGGTACTGAAGAACAGTCAGAAAAATCCCCATTAATCTTGTAGGATCGGAACTAGAGGTGGCCAAAAACCAGTCTCGGACCGGGTCGGGCCTAAATCGGTCCTGGTCCCGGTCCCAAACAGTAACATTCCATACTGGTCACGTCAAAAATACTAAAGCCCGGTTAAAGGGTACTTGTAGCCGGTTACAGTCCCGGGCCTGGCCCAAACCGGGCTTGTATTAAAAAAATATTTGCTTTTAATATTTTTTTAACATCTCTTTGATAAATTTTTAAAAATATTTTAACGTTATTCTAATACACTTTAAAATATCTAATTAGGTCAATCAAATATACTTAAAAAATTTGTTTTATCGTAGTTTTATAATTGGTTTTCAGTAAAATACACTTAAAAATTACGTTTTATTATAGTTTTATAATTGGTTTTCAATCAAATACACTTAAAAAATATGTTYTATTGTAAATTTGTAATTTGATTTTCAATCAAATACACTTAGAAAGCTAGAAATACATTTAAAAATACTTTTTTTTTGAAAAATCGGGCCGGTCCCAGGCCAACCTTGTTTTTTGGATGAAAACCATAACCGGTCCTTAACCAGTCCCAATACTTAAAATAAGTATAATTTCTTGGTGATGAAATACGCCCCTAGCAGGGTTCACTGGGCAGGGCCCCTTGGTGATGGTTTTGTTATCAACTGAGAGTTATCAGTTAATATACATTAGTTGATGAGTTTTTTCATCGGTTTTATAACAGTTCTATTTCGTAACTGCCAACTATGTAATTCAAACAATTATTTCTATATAGTGAGAAGTTATTCTCGTTTTTAATATATAATCAGTTACGATTCTCGTGGTTTAAAAGGTAAGCAATACTTCATTCCTATTGTATTTGCTCGGTTGCACAAGGTTTAGAGTGGGTTTTCAGCATCTACTAATCAATACATGTTATCAATAATTTGTTGCCTAATTAATAAACGATAGAATTTTCCTGAACGTAATTAGAAAATCAAAACTCAATTTTAATTGTATGCTCTTTTTAATGTAGCTGTGTTTTTTTCTTCTAGAGAAGAAACATATACGTGTGTGTTTTTCTTTTCAGAATTCAATAACCGTTGTCTAATTATGTGTATTCTGCAGGCATAATTAGTCAAGGGCCCAATATCGGTCATGAGTCAAAGACTGAGCCTGAAAAGCCTGTGACATCTAGACCGATTAAACCCGACATACATATCACAGTCCCGACAATTAATTTGAAAAACCTGGTTGGAGCCAAACCTGATTATGAGACTGGTCTACGTAGAGGTCCGGTTAAGCTCGATCTTCGATATTTAAGGCCGGTAATGTACTCTTGTACTTTTAGTAGGAATTTCATCACCTGCAAATTTGGTGTTTTGTAGTATAGTTGGAGATGCTCGTACGATTAATTATTAAAAAGATCTTAATTAAATATTATCTTTTAATGTAAACACGTTTGCTATATACAAATTTAAAATATAATTATTTATAATAAATATCGAAACAAAAATCTCAAAAAAGGACAGGTATAGGACCTTTAAGACCAGACTTTTGTACATCTTTATTACCCTATATAATATTTATAAAAATGTTTTCTCTTCATATTATTTTAGATTATCGAAACACTTGTACACATCTTATTAGCAACGATTCTTAAATCCATGATCATCAACTGAAAAGACCTATTTTATCCGCTCGGTGTAATGATATCTAGATCTTTCTCTTAGAAACTTAGCTTTGATGAGTTTTATTTTATATGTCAGTAGATCTCGACCTAGTGAATTTAACTGCTTAAACATTAAATATTACTAGAAGGGTATTCGCTCAATGCAACGTAATACATCTTGATTTTAGTGTTTCTTTTCATTTGTTTGTCTCTATTAATGTTATAACACGATTTTATGTGGTTTTGATAAAACGATAATGTTTTTATGCTTGAATAAAATATAAATTCGGATATCTCATAGAAATTTGAAAAAAATATATCAATATTAGTATCAAATTAACTATTCAAAAGTTCATATTTTTTGTGTAATTTTATTTAATTCAATTTTTTATTATAATTTAATATAGATTTAATAATAAAGTAATTTATTTTTAGTTTAATAATATAATTTTTTTTATAAAGATGATAATTAAATGTTATATTAGAACTGAATGATTATCCTAATTATATTCTAGATATTTTATTTAAGATTAGATGTTATTATGCTTATCTGCAATTAGTTACACGAATATAAAATATAAAAATGTTCATCAAATTATTTAAGATTAGATGTTCATCATAAAAATGATTATCCTAATTATATTCTAGATATTTTATTTAAGATTATATGTTCACAACAAACGAACAACAATATAAGCTAAATCCATACAGACAATTTTATCCACAAATGTAACTTAATCCATACAAGGCTCAATAAAAACCAACCGAATATCCCCTTACAATAACATAGCTTTATAAATAAAAATCTACATCTATAATTATAATTATAATTTAAAAAATAGTATAATATAACTTTGTAAAGGGAAATAGTGTATAAATCTTACAATACAAATTTGATAAAAGGAAAACCCAATTGAATCCAAATCAGAAGTGACGATAAGTAGACAAGTGGTCGTGGGTGTAGAGATTAATGCTAATTGTACTCATGAAAATTGTATCAAGCGAATCCAAATCAGGGTTGATACGAGTGATGACAAACAGATCGAGAAAAGGTAACATGATTCCGAGGAGTAGCATAGTAGATCAGTTAAAAACAAATGGTTTATGTGTGATTGTAGGAGACGAGATGAGTTGAGACGAGGGTAACCGTGGAAATGTGGTGTCTCTAAATGATACACTCGTTCCCTTCAGGATGAACGATCCAAAGGTGTTTGGAACATTTGAAAGGTCACTAAAAATTTACCGAACTAGTTTAACATGTGGGTGATTCAAAGTTAAGTTTTGGATAATATCATTAAGATGTAAACAAACAACCCCTAAAATTATAAAAAATGGTCAGACAAGTCATTCATACCTATAAAAAAAAAAGTCAAAGAAGACTATCTAACTTTCAAGCTGTTATGTGTACAATCCAACGTAAGATAATAATTAATCATTCGATTTCAAATTTTAAAATTTAAAATTATCATAAAATATGATATAAAATTCATTAAAATATCATGAAATAATATTATACCATATAATTTGACAACCAAATTCTCTCTCATTTTAGACTTTTTAAGTGTACTGTTTCCTGTTGACCCTGATAAATATAAGAAAAACTAATATATCTGATATTAAAAGGAAAAAAATTAATCTTGATATAACGAGTATGCGTTTGAATCTTACACCTCTCAACACATCAGTTCACTGTGGAATACAAATTATTGGTCTTTTTTTTTACGCCAATCAACCGTTGACACATCATTAATTTATTACATATTGAAAATCAAAATATTAAATTAAATAGCATGAATAGAATAAAATAAAATAATAATGAGTCAATTACTAATTAATGATACATGAAAAAAAAATTGAATTTGAAAATATGTGATCTGTATTCAATCGTCTCCTCCCTTCCCCACAACCCCCTCGGGCCTCGTGATGGCGGCGACCATATAGCATTCTTTATAGAGTAAATTACATTATTGATCCATATGGTTTATATGAAATCACACAGTGCGTCATTTACGAAAAATGTAAGCCTTTGAAGTCCTAGATGAAAATCTCGTCGGCCCTTTTACCAAGACCATCTCCAACCTCTATTCCGTCACCATCTCTAACGTCTTACTCCTTGTCACCATCTTTGACCTCCACCTCCACCTCCTGACACGACCATCGGAACAGAAGCAGCATCACGCTTCTAAAGACCGTTAAACCACATCCCTTGTCGATTATCTAACCCATATCCCTTATGATTTTCTAACCCACAACTAGATCGCTTACCGATTTTCTAACCCATCTCTGTCAACCACCAGATCCCTACTGTGACTCTATCGTTATTCCTCCGTTGTGATGCATTCATCTAAACAGATCTCTCTTTGTTGAGGATCGTAAGACCTCTATCAGAACTTTGAAGTTCAAGTTGTTGAATATCACAAGGACTTCCTTGAAGATTATAGGCCGACATAAGTGTTTATACAATTTAGAGTTTTTTCGTTTGAAATTGATTTAGGGTTTTTACTTGTCAGATTTACATTTTGTGCATTTGTTCTAACTTGATTTAGAGTTTATAAAACATGTGTTTCTACAATTTGTTGTTGTGTTTTTGATGTTCGTGTCTTCTCCATATTTACAACTCCTTCACTGGATTGTGTTTTTAGATGTAATTTAAACTAAATTGACCAAGCAACTGGGTTTTCATAGATCGTATGCCGTTATGGAGATCGATGTTTGTGGATGAGAGAGAGAGAGATGGCTAAAGAAGTCGATATGGATGACAACGAGATGTTGTTGGTTAGTCTTCAGAAAAGATGACACTGATTAATTGAATTATGAACATAATATATATTTATTAAATAGAAAATAAGGAAATGACTAAAATGCCATTCTGAATAAAGTTTTGAATATAGTTATGATTAAGGTGTCATCAAGAGAACTTATTTCAAATTTCATGTAAAAAATCATTCATAATATGTTAAGAATGAATAATTGAAAAAGATGAGGGTCAAAAATGTAAATATAAAATCAATCAAGAAAAGCTTGGTTTGCATGGCAGGTTAGATTTGGGACCCAATGCCAATAATGTGACAAATTGATCATGGCCATGGCTATCCAAATATGACCAACTGGATTGGGTTTTTATAGTATATAATTCTTGGTCAAAGATACACCCAATTACTACCCTTACCTACACCTTTTTTTTTTTTTTTTTTTTACTAATAATGTTAATTACATATATTTTGAAAACTCTGGGAGCTGTCTATCAAAATATTTATCTCGTAAACATTTAATGGTAAAATTCAGCTCTATTTCTTATTTATTGGGTAAGATTTTAGTCTAACAAAACAATATCATATGTAACAATTTATCCGGTAAGAGCTAACCGTGGTAAGAGTCGTCGCCATCACTTACCGGGTAAAACTCTCGGTTCGTGCCTTTGCTTAGATTTTTGGTCCTTGCCATATTCATCCGATAAAGAAATGTGACTTGATAAACGCTTACCCGAGTAAGCATTTAGTAAACGGCCCCTTACTAAATTATTATCTAAAAAAGTTTATAAAAAAATAATGTTTCAACATATATCGATAGGCATGGGAATGACCCTCGACCCGTCGGGAAACCCGGTCCACCCGTCCCGGTCGGGGACGGGGATTCCCTGCTAAATCGGGGATGGGGACGAGAATCCCCGTTTGTCTCAAACCGGGGATGGGGACGGGTATCGTCCGCCTCGCCCCGTCCCGTACCGTACCCGTTATGTGTATTAATTAATAAATTATATATATATATATATATATATATATATAATTTACTTCAACTAAAGTGGTAATTTATAATTTCCTATTTCCTAATTAGGTTGATAATCTAAAATTGTTATTATTTAAATGTTAATATGTAATATTTTGGATGTAAGTCAAAATACAATTATTCGATATGGTTTTATATTACTCAATATCTTTTGGTACATGTGACTTTAAGTTTTTTTGGATTAAATTGATTTTTTTTTTTTGGTTTTAGGTTATTAATTCTTATATGATGTTGTGGTTTTTTTTATTAAATTAAATTCATTTTGGTTTTAGGTTTATTGAAAATGTTTGAGATTTAAACATGTATGGTCTCTCACGTATTTAATTTAAAATAAGTTACATAAACGAGAAAAAAATTCCCGTTCCCCGTTGGGAATGGGGATGGGGATGTGATTATATTCCCCCGCAGGGATGGGGATGGGGACGGGGACGGGGACAGGGATGGGGATGGGGACGGGGACAGGGACGAGGACGGGGATAGAGATAAGTAATCGGGGACGGGGACGAGGATTGAGTTCCCTGCCCCATCCCCGCCCCATTCCCATGCCTATATATCGATAAACAATATTGTCAAGAGGGGATTAGACAAGTTTAGATTTYCCCAGAGTATCGTATCCCTAAATCAGTAAATCTTTATTCTGATATCAAAGTATCGTGTCCCTAAATCAGTAAATCTTTATTCTGATATCCTATGAAAAATGTGGAACATAGAGTACTCTTTAAAAGAGTTCTTAAAAAGAGAAAAATGTTACAACATATCTCGAGGAGAAATTGCACAGATTTAACCAATGTAGGGTTCCAACGGGTATCAATCAAACGAAGCTATAAAAGAGGTAAAATAGTACAAGTACTTTTGGTTTAACCAATGCCTGCATGGCATGCTGGACCGAGTTTTTGTCGATTTGAGACTAAAGATCAACATATTAAAGCCACTGTACTTTTTTTTAATTCGTTATGATTGACTATACCAAAAGCAGACATCAAGTTAACATTTAAAACACGTCTCATGAACGTGCACGTGCTTCGTTTATATATTATAAATTCAACGATACAAATAAAATACCGGACTTTTGGGAAAATGTTTGATTCTTAGTTAGATATTACTAATAATTGAAGCAATTTTAATATGTTTAATTCTAATTATTTTATTTATTAAAAAACAAGAAGATAATGACATTTGATAAAATGGAGTCTTTTTTCTCCCTTTCTCTTAATCATACATTTTAAAAATTAAGACCAATATTATTTTATATCTAAAAATTAAGACCAGACTTGGGATCATGTGAGACTAAAAGTTTTTCGTAAGACCCTTAAGACCAATTTTCAACATCTGGATTAGATCTACAATCTGAACATTCATAATTACAAAATTGCCATGAGACTTCTCAATAATCATAAAATTGCCACCGTGCAACTTTAGACCATTAGATCATTAACTTATAAAGTTGATCAATGAACATAAATTGGTCTTACGAGTCTCACGAAAAATCTTTGGTCTCACGTGAACCCAACTCATTAAGACCATTATTAATTAGCTTAAGAGACTTGACTTATACAAAAATGTATTATTATAAGTTAAATGCTAAACACATGCTTAATTCATCTTGCCAATTGATGCTGCCTTTACCCATTAAGCCTGGCTTTTTTCTTCCAAAAATATCATATTTTTCTTCTCTTTTTTAGTTTTCCCATTTGGTTAATAATAATTAATAAAATTAGTAATAATCATGAATATAACCGAAAGAAAATGATAAAGAAAACTTATTTAAGTTATTGAAATACTAGAAGAGTACTCGCGTAATACACCGAGATACATTTTGATTTTAATATTTCATTTTTTTATCTCAATCGATGTTATAATATGATCTTATGTGATTTTGAAAAAACGATGATTTTTTATTTTTGAATAAAATATAAATTTAAAGATATCATAAAAAATTATGAAAGTTAAAATTGTAATTTATGTCATTTCCACCGTTCATTAAACACAAACAACAAAAAAATTAGGTGTTATTCGGTTTAGACTATAATATAAAAATTTAGGTGTTATTTGGTTCATGCTTAATTCATCTAATTGAATACCTCCTTATTTTAATCTATAAAGACAATTTAATTATTAAAACCCATTTAAGAGGTGTTTGGGATTGCTTATTTGAAACAACTTATTCTTTTTTATAAAAGTTCTTATCAACTTATTATAAGTCAGAATAATTTAAATCGGTTTGACATCGGTATAAACTGTCTATCCAAACACTTAAAAACACTTGTTATCAGTGTCACATTGAAATAAGTTAATAAATTATTTTTATAAATGAATTATTATTACATTATTATTTAATCCAAGAGAAAAAAAAGTATTTCATGGATGACTGCTTGATTTGGACCAGCACAGCTTACTATATTATACACATTTGACTTATTTCTTCAAGAATTGCAGCAAACCATCTCTAAATAATTTCACACCCATCTTTTCCTCTCTTCCCATCGAAGCTCTTGAGCTCTGCAACAATGGCGGCAAAAAAACCTGAATTCATCCTCTTCCTAACCCTCAACTTTGTCGTCTTGCTAAGATTTGCTGAATCCGTCGTCCCACAACAAGAAGGTAACACGATTTTTCATTAAAAAAACCCATTTTTTTTGGTTTCAGAAATTGGGTTTTTGAGTTCTTGATTTAGATTTATGTTCTTGTTTCTTCAAGAAACCTTGACTTGGATGCCCATCAGCAGTTGAAAATCTGATGCTAAAATTTGATTTATGTTACGAATTCGAAGCAAAAAGTTATACATTTCTGCATTTCTGGTTATAAGTTTGGTATCTTTACCGATCTTGTTCTTACTAAGTTCAAGAATTCATATGGATATTGGAATTACAAGTTAGATGGGTTGACTTTAAAAGTCAAAGGTACCTCTTTTCATGATTAGAGGTGTATTAATCATTGATTTTGGGGACAAAATTGAGTTTTATTGAACTGAGGGGTGTTTGGGATTGCTTATAAAAGTAACTTATTGACTTGTTTCGCTGTGGCACCGGTAACAAGCACTTTTGAGTGATTGAATAAAGAACTTATACCGGTGCTAAACCGGTAAGAAGAAGTTTTTGAAGAAGTTGAACTCTTCTTACTTATAATAAGTTAATAAGTTGTTTCAAATAAGCAATCCCGAATGATTGATATCCATCATTATACGTGACTGTATGGTTTATCGATTTGGAATTGGATTCCAATCTTGCAATTGGTTTAAAAGAAACTACGGAATTGAAAACGGATTTTCAATGAAATCCCACAAAATGGGATTTAGGAATCTCATGGGTACTTGGTATTTTGAGGATTTGATAGGGTTAAAGCACTTGTTTTGTGATAATTAATTAATAAAAAGGTAATTTAATTATTTTTATAATTTGTTTTTAGAAGTTATTTATGAAAAATGGAATTCAATTCCATTCGAAATCCTACAAACCGAACACACCAAATATTCAAAATCCTTCCACGAAGTCCAGATCTTTCAAAAACATTTCGTGAAACCAAGCGGGCCCTACACGTGATTTGACTTAATGATCATTTGCTATCTTTCATGTACACTTGGTTTTATAAAGTTTAATTATTTTTTTTCTGTTTTCTTGTTTTATTTGGAATTAGAGCAAGCTGTTGGAAACATTCTTGCTGCAATGAATGCAACAAGTTGGAGGTTTAATGGTGACAGTTGCAATCTTGAAACCATTTCTGAAGTGGCAAAGCCAACACAGGAAGCTAATGCTAGCGTCGGATGCGATTGTACCGTTGGGAACGATAGCGATTGTCATGTCGTAAGGATGTATAAAGTCCTCATCTTTCTTTGCTATTTTTGTGATTCTTTTTATATATATCATGCCATACTAACTAGAAGTAGGAGATGCACAAAAAGCTCAAGCCCGAAGCCTGGCCTGAAAAAGCCCAGGCCTAGTGAACCCGATGCCCGGTCCGGGCCACACTGAAATTTTGAAGGCAAGCGCGGACCGAAAAAGCCCTACCTAAAAAAGCCTGGAAAAGCCGGGTTAAGCCTGAAAAATCCCTAAAAAGCCCGATCAGGCCTGTTTCAACTGCATTGCCCGGCCGAGGACTAAAAAAGCCTTGGTCTTTTTTGCTCACTCAAAACGGGCTTGGAAGGCCCAGGCCCGAGCCTTGTGTCTCTAACTAGAAGTATGATTCATCATTTTGACTTTTGATGTCAAACCTTGTTATATTCAAACTGCAACTGATATGGATTTCTTTTACGTGATCGTTTCTCTTTTTCGTATTGTCTAGCATTTGTTAGTTGTTATAAAGTTGCTATTTGATTGTTCTTGAAAATCTTTAAAGTTGGTCGCTATTTGGCGTTCAAATTAGCTTATGTTTGACCTCAAAGTCAACGCCCTAACATCAATGGCCTCAAATTTTGAAACTTAATCTGATTTGTTTGTGTATGCAGCACACACAAGTTTTATAGTCTTGATGGGGTTCTTTCACCCGAACTAGCAAAGCTTCCCTACCTCCGGTCCTTGTAAGTCTCCTTTTACATGCAGTGTTAGCCTATATTCATTGATGAATAGCCTATATTCATTGATGAATAGCTTATATTCATCGATGAATAGTGTATACTCGTTGATGAATAGTGTATATTCATTGATGAATATACTGAGTAATATACAAATTTGATTGAAGATACGGAGTATAATCCGTTGAAAACATTATCTGATTTAAGGAAACTGAAGTATATTCTGTTATCTTTACAGTGATGTTGCTTACAATTACTTACAAGGCACGATACCGCCAGAATGGGGTCTAACACAGTTACAAGACATGTGAATCTCTTTTTTACCCCTTCGTTTCATAGTCTTTTCTGTATGAGTACTGAAAGTAGTAAACTTTAAGCCTTTTCTTCGGCATGCAGCTCTCTTCTTGGCAACCGTTTAACCGGAGAAATCCCACCAGAATTGGGCAATATCACCACCCTAACAAAACTGTAAGTTTTCGCCTTCTTTATTACCTTTTTACCACCCAATTCAACGTTTTACCATATGGGTAAAATTCTTTAGATAGTTTCATAATATAATCTCTGTTTTTTATTCGGTTTCATATACTCATCTGGTTAAAAATTCTTAATCAGGGATCTTGAAGCAAACCAGCTTTCAGGAACCGTTCCTCGTGATTTGGGGAGATTGATCAATTTGAAGTCTTTGTAAGGCTGATTAAGTTTTTTGATTGCATGCTTTCTTTGGATAAAAATCTCGAATTCCCAAATTTTCACGTCCCATTCTCGTCCACCAATCACATGAATACACATCATTAGGGATGAGACGTGGGAATTCGAGACAACGGATTTTTATCCGTTTTCTTGCACTTATCAAGTTATTTTGCTCAAGAATCGGAACCCGTCTAAGTTTATTTACTCCATGATGTTAATTTTCAGGATCTTGTCCTCAAACCGGTTGACGGGAAGGCTGCCAACGGCCCTTGGTCAACTTGGAAATCTAACAAATTTGTAAACTATTTTTCCTTTTATTCCCTTTCGTTCGAAGAAGAGCTACCGTTCTTCAACTTCAAGATTGAGATAGATTTCCATGGCTAAAAGTGTGAATCTTTATCGTGTATGATTTGCAGTAGGATAAACGAAAACAACTTCAATGGGTTGATACCTGATTTTATACAAAACTGGAGACTGCTCTCTAGATTGTAAGATGCTATACGTTTTTAGTGTGATAATTCGTTACAAGGTATCGTAAACGTCATAATTTTTTATCTTTGGATGTTTTTGAAGAGAGATTATGGCGAGTGGACTTGGCGGACCTATTCCTTCAAACATATCTTTTCTCGAGAACCTAGTTGATCTGTGAGTGAGGAATCTCTTCTTAAGATACAAGTTCAAATGAGAACGTAAATATTTTGAGGATCTGAGAACCAACTATTCATGATGAATATCGTGATAGATATTCATGATGAAAGATATTCATAATGAATATACATGATACTTATAAGAAAATATGAATGATATTCATGATATCATAAATTATGAAAATGCATCATATTCATGATTATTCAGGGTTATTCATAATGAATAATGCATGAAACTCTTGGTTCTCATTTGAACTTTTCCCCTCTTCTTGAATCCGTTCTAGAGCGTTTGTTCGTCATGGAACTCCTTTTTTGTGTCATGAAAGTGATTAGCTCATGATGCCGCATGTTTTGCAGGAGAATTAGTGACATAACTGGACCGACACAGGGATTTCCTCCACTCAACAATGCTACGGGATTAATACGATTGTAAGTAGATAATTCCCGCATTGACGTTTGTCTTAACTCATACATAATCTGATATTTCATTCATAAATTTAGGATCTTGAGAAATTGCAACCTTTCTGGAGAATTACCGGCTTATATTTGGCAAGTGAGAGAACTTGAATTGTTGTAAGTACACATAACATGGGTCGTTGTTCTTCTAATTCTTCATGATCTATATGTTCAATGACATCCTTTCCTCCGTGAATTCGAAAGGGACACAAGTTTTAACCGCTTAGTAGGGAGAATATCTAACGACATCCTCGGGAGAAGCTTGCGATTAGTGTAAGTGTGAAAACGAGAACTTTTAGTAAATTTTCAAGATTTCTTGTGTTCCATTTTCTATTATTACGTTATCACCGTGGCAAAAAAAAGCAAGCCTCATAGAAACCGGTAAGGTTACCAGCAAGCCGGGGGTCTTATCGGATACAGTCTTTCTGTGTTTTGAGACAGAGGTAAGGTCTGCATACATCTTACCACTCCCGGACCCTACCTTTGGCTGAGATATACTTGGTTTGTTTGGTTTCGTTTGGTTATATCTAAGTAAGTGTCTTGATGTCGTTTTGAACAGATTTTTAACCGGTAACATGCTAAGTGGTGACATACCGGATGCACTTTTGGTGAACGGGGCTAGTATGTAAGTTCATTTCGTGAATGCTTATGTTAACGGTTCGTGTCACACGCTTAGTTATAAATAAATTAACGTATTTATTCTACTAATTTGGTGCAGTGATCTTTCTTACAACAATTTGACATGGCAAGGACCTAATCAACCCACATGCCGACAAAACACGTAAGGACTCTTCTTGTGATATCTCGTGCCGCATTGGTTCTGAGCTAGAATTGTGAGCCTTTATGAGTTTGATCTTTTTCGAAAGTGGTATCGGCAACCCGAAGGCGCCACTAATCCACGTGGTCTAGGCCCACGGGCACATAGTCCTATATACGTGTGAGAAGTAATGAAAAACATGTTTTAGATGACACTCATATGCTACTCGGGATGTTCTTGGAAGTTTGTTCTGTGATAACTTGTTCTTCGCGTGTCGCTATATCAGGAATTGGTACGTAAACTTGTTCAGAAGCTCTTCAACAGGAAACCCGATGTAAGACAGTTTCAATTGGCCATTGCTTTTCCTTTTATATCGTCTAGTTTGGTGGCTAAAAGTTGCGGGATTTGAATTCAAGACCTGTAGGTTACTTAGAACAAGTCCCGGCCACTTGAGAAAGCCCGGTTTTTATTCATCTTCGTTTTTCGAACGTATTTAACGTTTTTTGCTCTTGTGATGACATTCTCAACAGACAAGACGTGCTTCCGTGTGCTGAGGATATCGAGTGTCCGAGATGTGAGTATTCTTCATCTTTGAATCCATGATAATATCCATCCGTTGAGCATAGACGGGTAAAAGCCGAAAAATCTCTCTCACACACACACGTAAACAAAAAAGTTGACTACAACTTCATGGTTTATACAAGTTCTTATCGATTTTTTCAAATAATGTCATATAAAAAGAATAATAGGACGCCTTATTTCAAAATTGTCCTTAAAAGATTGTTAGGACGCCCAAAACCGTTCTATCAAACCTTTACATAGGACGCACAATTGTTTGGTCCTATAAGTTTAAGTTCTATTAAGCGGCTGTTTGGTTGGTTTTCCATTAAGCCATGTATGGATAAAACTGTGTGGATTAATCTGTGTCTGTATGGATTGTGAAAAGGTTTTGTTTGAGTGAGTTTTTTTATAGACGGAAGGAATGTGTTTTTCAATTGGGAAAACTTGGCTTTACTGAATAAGCCACTTTCTATATTATTATGAAACCACCAGACAATCATGTATAGCAGACTGAATAAGCAGTGAGTCTCATTAAGCTGCTAATAATTAGGCCCTAGACATATTTGACGTCCTATTAAACCGATTTTGTTGTAGTGTAGTTAGAAACGATGGCATAACTAGAGATACGAACCTCAAACTACGACTCTACACGACATTAGTGGTCTTTATACATATTTAATCTGTTGATTCACATGTTTTCTTCATGACGTAGCTCCGTTTTTTGATATTATGCCAGACACTTGTTCTTTACATGTGAATTGTGGCGGGGATGATTTGATGGTTACACAAAGTAACGGGCAGTCGGTTCTTTATGAAGGAGACGCCAATGTTGATGGTGGTGCCGCCAAATTGTACGAAACCACCACCCGAAACTGGGGATTTAGTAGCACCGGAGACTTCATGGATGACAACATTTATCAGAACACCCGATACATAGACTCTATTCAGGGGAACACCACCTTACCGCCGCTATATACCACCGCCCGCCTCTCGCCGATGACGCTCACTTACTTCAGCTATTGTTTGGAAAACGGTGAATATGGTGTTGATCTGCACTTTGCAGAAATACAATTCACTAACGATAGCACGTATAGAAATCTTGGCCGGCGGATATTTGATATTTATATTCAGGTAATACAAAGTGTTCGAAAATAAGTGTGCTTTTATACAACCCCACATATGTCTGAGTGTCTTAATAGACTGCTTTATAGAACTTAAGTTTATAGGACCGAACAATTGTGTATCATATATAAAAGTGTTGCAGTAAGTTGATAAGATATTTGTTTTTATAAGACATTTTTCCACATGATGTCATATAAAAAGACTAATAGGACGCTTTATTTCAAAAAGTATCTTAAAAAACTTGTTAAGAAGCCTAAAAATGTCTTATCAACTTATTGTAACACCTTTACATAGGACGCACAATTGTTTGGTTCTATATAACCAAGTGCTATAAAGCAGTTTATTAGGACATTTAGACATATTTAACATCCTATAAAACCGATTTTGTTGAAGGCCGTTAGATGGCTTAATGAAGATTGTGATTGGTCAATCCAACGGCTGTAAAATGTGTCACCGGAATTGCTAACTAAGTTTCTATGTGATTTAGGGACGACTTGTTAGAAGGGACTTTAATATTGAAGACGAGGCCCATGGGTTTGGAAGATCGGTGGTCATACCGTTCAATGCTAGTGTGACTAATAACATACTGGAGATACGGTTTTACTGGGCGGGTAAAGGGACGACGCGTTTTCCTAAAAGAGGAGTCTACGGACCTCTTGTATCGGCTATCGATGTTAACCCTCGTAAGGATTGCCAAATTTCATGTTCTAGAACCGAAATCTTACCTTGTTTCCAAGTTCAGCATCAGTCTTTTTGTCTGTTAGACTTCCATATCGGTTAGACTTGGACCATTTATCCTTGATGTATGTTGAACCATCCCTTCTCTCCTTAAGTGCTCTTTTGGAGAATAACCTAATGGGATTCCACGTATTTTCTTACATGGTATCAGAGCAAGGTCTACTTGTCTACCCAGTGTTGCAATTCTTGGACAATCTGAGCCCTTCTAGCCTCCATTGGAGGGGGCGTGTTAGAGTTCCGCATCAGCTAAACTTGAATAATTTATCTGCAATATATGTTGGAACATCCATTTTGTCGTTAAGGGTTCTTTTGGAGAGTAATCTAGTAGGGTTTCATATATTCTCAACTCCCTTTCACACACTTTTCACTAGCCGGAAGTCTTCATGGAAACAACTGCTCTGCTCTTTCTTTAGGGTAGATGTTAGATCTGCATACATTTTACCCCATCGGACCCCACCTCTCGGTGGGATATAACGGACTCGCTTGTTTTGTCTAAATTCTTCTTAAAGTTTGCTTTTTTTTCGTTTCCATGTTTACTCCCGTTCATGATGTCAACTTCGTTGTGCAGATTTTAAAACTTGTTCGGCTGGTGGAAAAAAGGCGAGCAAAGGTGTTTATATCGGTGTCGGGATTGCTGTTCCTTGTCTTGTATTGTTAATCTTGGTCTTCCTATGGCGGAAAAAATGTTTTAGAGGCCGAAAAACGAACGATAAAGGTAAAAGAATCGTCGTCTTTAACTTTCTTGATCAACTTGTTCAACTCTTCGCTCATGCTCTATGCTTTTCTTGAACAGATTTCGAAGGAATTGAGCTGAAAACGCTTTCGTTTTCCTTGAAACAATTGAAATCCGCTACAAACAACTTTAACGCTTCAAACAAAGTTGGGGAAGGAGGTTTCGGGGCCGTTTACAAGGTTAGCACAAAAATGGACGTTCCGGTGATTGTGGTTGTGTGTGTGTGTTTTGGTAATCGTGGGTGTTTGGGCCCGCTTTTGCAACTAATCCCATGAGGCCCTGAAGATAACAGCCCGGAAAAAAAATATCCGGAGACTCGAACTGGCGACTGATGGGGAGGAGTTGTTTATGTTGGTTGCAGTTTTGTGTTTATAACATGTCTATGATGGTTGCAGGGTACGTTGCCTGATGGCACGGTCATCGCGGTGAAGCAGCTTTCGTCTCATTCGAAGCAGGGAAACCGTGAGTTCTTGAACGAGATGGGTGTGATTTCGTGTTTACAACATCCGAATCTTGTTAAACTCCATGGATGCTGCATCGAAGGAGACCAATTGTTGCTTGTTTACGAGTATTTGGAAAACAATAGCCTTGCAAATGCATTGTTTGGTGAGTGTTCTTTGGTCTGTTTTCCGACCCCTAGAGCGTAACACAGTTGATTCTGGGGTGGTATACTTGCACAACAAACAGATGAATGTTCGAGTCTGACAGCCGCAGTATGGGAGTTACAGTTCCTTTGGGGATTGGGCTCCTCGTGGGCACATGGCTTTTAAGCCAGCCACCTAACGGGCCCCCGTGTGCCTCATAGCCTATTTTCGAGTGGGATTTATTGGGTCTGTTTGGTTTTTTCTCTTTCGATCCGGTTTCTTTATTTCATAATGTGAACTTATTGTTATTGACGTAGATTCGAAGAAAAGTAGATTAATGCTGGATTGGCCCACGAGGTTCAAGATATGCATCGGGATCGCGAAAGGTTTAGCTTTTCTTCACGATGAATCGAGGCTCAAAATTGTACACAGGGACATCAAAGCTACGAATGTGCTACTTGATAAAGATCTGAATCCGAAAATATCGGACTTTGGATTGGCCAGACTAAACGAGGACGAGAAGACTCACGTTAGCACCCGAGTAGCCGGAACAATGTAATTCTCAATTCTTACAAAAAACCAACACTGAGGGATAGTTTAACTGCTAAGATATGATGTCATCAATTCTTAGGGCCAAGAACGATCCGGAGGGTTTATTTGACGGTTAACTCCAGGGTCTATGGGATTAGTCTAGGTGTGCCTAAGCTGGCTTGGGCACCCACAGTTGCCAAACATTTACAAAAGAAATCCGATTTATTTATTTATTTATTCCGTTTTTTAGTGACGGTCTTGGTTAATGAAATTTTGATGGATTTGCAGTGGATACATGGCACCCGAGTATGCCCTCTGGGGTTACTTGAGCGACAAGGCGGATGTTTACAGCTTCGGAGTCGTGGTGTTAGAAATCGTTAGTGGCAAGAACAACAACAGTTACATTCCGACCAACGATTGCATTTGTCTTCTAGACTGGGTACGTATTGCATTTTCATTGTTGAATCTTCGACTTTCGTGGTCAAACATTTGACTTTTTCCATCCAAAATCGAATCCAAAACTAGTATGGTTTTTGAGTAGAACGTTTCGGTCATGTTTGGCGATTGCAGTTCCAAAATTACAAGATGGTCATTGTGGTTTGTAAAAACGTTCAGATTGTCTCTTTTTATGATCGTTAAAAAATTTGTGAAATGAAGAACATTTTTGTCTTTTTATCGATTTCTTTTGTTTTCTACCCAATCAAAAACCACAGAGAACAAAATCATAAAATTGATTTTGATTGGGTAAAAAACAAAGAATCGATAAAAAGAAAAAAAAAGTGTTTTTATCGATTCTTTTTAATGGAACTTTTTTAACGATCGTTAGAAAAAGGCAAATTGAAATGTTTTTTACAAACTAGAATGATCATCTTGTAATTTTAAAACTATAAGGACAAAAAGTGTTATTTCTGACAAACCATAAGGGCCATATTTGTAGTTTACTCTTTATAAAACTCATGTTAGTTTCAAAGGCTAACGTTTTAGAATTTTATAAGTAACCTTTCAATAAAATTCCAGATGATTTTTCAATTCCTTTTTTCAATTATCTATATATATTATAAAATATTTGATAAAAACTCTTAAAAACAATATTTTATACATGAAGTATTATTTATTGATACATATTATTTAAAATTCAACATTACAAATAAATTGTGCATAATTACAACTTGTTAAAGCTTTATTTTTTAATTCGTGTAACTAACTACGGTTAAACATAATAAAATACATGATAAACATCTCATTTTAAATATAAAAAATTAAAATATAATTAAAATAATCATTAAATTTTAACAAAATACTTAATTATCATCATTATAAAAATTATATTATTAAACAAAAATNTACAACTTATTAAAGCTCGATGTTTGAATTCGTATAAATAACTGCGGATAAACATAATCAAATAGAGGATGAACATCTCATTTTAAAATATAAAAAACCTAAAATATAATTACAATAAATATCGAGTTCCAACAAAATAAATAATTATTATTTTTATAAAAAATTATATTATTAAATCAAATATAAATTACTTTGTTATTGTACATAAATTAAATTATAAAAAAATTGAATAAAAAAATTACAAAAAAAATGAGAAATTTTAAATAGTTAATTTGATACTAATATCGATATATTTTTGTCAAATTTTTATGATATCTTCAAACATATGTTTTATTCAAAAATAAAAACATCATCGCTATCTTAAAATCACATAAAACCATATTATAACATCGACTGAGATAAAGAATAAAATGAAATATTAAAATCACGATATATCTCGCTGCATTGCGCGAGTATGCTTCTAGTTATTAATAAATATAATCAAATACAAGATAAACATCCATTTTAAATATAGAAAATCTAAAATATAGTTAAGATAATCATTGAGTTCTAACAAAATGTTTAATTATTATCTTTATACTTATATTATTAAATCAAAAATAAATTATTTTTTATTAAATCTAAATTAAATTATAATAATAACTTGAATTAAAAAAATTACACAAAAAACGAAAACTTTTAAATCGTTAATTTAATATAAAATATTACCTTTTTTCTAAAACAATATAAAACTGTATTATATCAATAAAGAAAATGAATAAAATAAAACATTAAAATCAAAATATATCTTGTTACATTATGCGAATACCCTTATAATGCTTTTTACATTTTTTCAATTAAGTTTTTAACATGTCTTTTTAGACCAAACAGTGACTTGTTTATCCATTAGTTTTTCTACCAAAAACTAGTCTTTTTCAAGATTTAAAAGTCAACCTGAAGTTTCTAGTAGAAATATAAACAACCAATTTGATATGATCAATGGTCAAAATATAACATGAAAATATTAAATCATATGTGATTTTACATTGAAATCCTAAAATCATGTTCTCTTTTCGGGAAAAAGAACTTGATAAAATCATACAGTTTTGCCAGAGCACATCGATATTTGATTTTTGGATATTGATTTTTGGAACCGATAATGCAGGCTTGTCGATTGGAAACAAGTAAACAATACGAAGAGCTTTTTGACGAGAGATTGGAGTCGAAGATCAACAAATTAGAAGCAGAAACCGTTGTGAAAGTAGCACTTCTGTGCACCAACGGATCTCCGTCAGTGAGGCCGACGATGTCGGAAGTAGTAAATATGCTCGAGGGAAAAACTTGTGTACCTGAAATAGTTCCGGCAGCAAGCGGTTACTCCGAAGATCTGAGGTTCAGAGCCATGAGAGACTTTCGAAATCAGATGCAAGGTGAAGGAAGCCAGAAAGAAGGTCAAACTGAGAACTCTAATACGAATCGTACAGATACAAATTGCTCTTTGACATCGTCTGATGATGCTTTTGAGATTCATTCCGTTGATACCAGATCCTATTGAAGATTCAGGTTCGTTTTTTAGTTGAACATACGTTGATTGATAGCATTTAGGGTTTAGAACGGTGGCGCAGACACAACGAATTCGATCGGTTTGAATTTGTGTGAAACAAACGGCCGGCTTGAAAAACTGCCATTGATGATCCGTCGAGAATGGATACATCGTTCTCTCCGGTGTCACCGTCTTTTTGGGGGAGGGCCGGAGGGGTTCCGATTGCACATGTTAATTTTGTATAAATATATACATAATTTTGTTCTCAATGCATTTGTATTCGTTACATTTAATTATATAAAAGAGCTTGAAGTTGTTAAGGCTGCTCGTGGAAGGGAATACGAGTTGTCGTAATATACTTCTTATGATATTTGATTTATTTGATCAAATATTTGAACGGTCTAATCTAAAAATGTTACAGTAGGCTTATGATATATTAGTGTTTTAACTAGTTTTTAGGATACAGTACAACAAAATTGGATTCATAGGACGTCAAAAATGTCTAAAGTGACATGAAGTCTGATTTCATTTTTGATTTATAAGAGGTGGTGTTGAAATGTAAAATCTGGATCAGTAATATTGTTTGTTTTATGTTTGAAGTCTGAAATCTGAACAGTTTAAACTAGTGCAAAAATATAAAAGATAAAATAGTTTTTGCTAACAAATCTCTTTCAGTCCCCAAAATATGAACCATTTGATAGAGGGCGGATTAAGATTAAAAGCTATTGAGGGATACATTTTTTACCACTTAAAATATCAGATGACATTTAAAGCTTTTAAGCTCTAATTTAAAAAAACAAACGTTCTTAATACCCAACGTCTGAGCAAATCAAACTTCAGAGATATTAAGAGGCAATTTTGAAAAAAACAAACATGTCCTAAGCGTCATAAAAAAATATTTTATAGGACTTAAGTTTATAGGACCAAAACAAAAAGCGTCATATTTAAAAGTGTTACAATAGATTTATAAGACACTTTTAAACATTTTAAAAAGTTTTTTTTAGGACGTTTTGATAATAAAGTGTCGTATTAGCTATTATACGACATTATTTAAGAAAATTTCATATAAAACAAGTGTCTTATAAGAAAATGGGTTTCCATGACACTTTTAAAAAATGTTCTATAAAATAGCTAATAAAACTCTTTAATTTAAAAGTCTCCTAAAAAACTAGTTAAAACACCCAAAAATGGAGGTGTTCATCGGTTGAAATCCAAATTATTTAGGTAGATCTGAATCGGTTCGATCCACTCATCCATTGGATATTGGATTCTGTCATTCGATCCAATCTGATTAACATTGGACATCCAATCCGATTCGTAACCAATAGATAATTGGATTGAATCGGTTCCATCCAAATAGCTCTTGGATCAAATTAGATTCATCCAATCTTTTTATCTAATACTCAACCAATTAATCCACCATTTCAACCAATTATTCATATATTTTCTTTTGTTATTAAAAAATCAATTTATTTGAATATCAACTAAAAAAACATATCGTAAAATGTTAATAATTATATGGGTTGTGTTTTAGTGAGAATGAGAGCTAAAGTGAGAAGCGTAAGACGAGATCTCAACCATTGGATGTATATTAGGAATGAGATTCGTCGAGATGCACTAGATCAATCCCCATACCTAGCCCGATTTATGAGTGAGTTTAAGATTAAAGGTGATCAAGGGTTTAGATGTTTTCTTACATTTCCCACCTTAATTCTATTTCTCACACGATCATTCATCTATATAGATGTGTGTGTGTGTATATATATTTGTATGTATGTATGTGCGTGCACACACACACACACACACACATATATATATATATATATATATATATATATAGAGAGAGAGAGAGAGAGAGAGAGAGAGATGGAGGTTAGGGGAAAACCTAAAAAAAATTAAAAATTGAGTAACACTCTGATAATAGTTCATCTAGACGGTATGCACATGTGCAAACTGGTAATTGGAATTGTTTCTTGGTTTTTATGCACATGTGCATATCAGACAAATTGATTAAATTTACTTGTATGCACATATGCATACCATCCAGATGAAAGGTTATCATGATATTTCTTAGTTTTTCATTTTTTACGATTTTCCCTAATGTACCTTCATCTACATTCATCTATCTTTATTTACCTATTTTAATGATCATGAACGAAACTTTAACAAATTCATTCATGTGAAAGTGATTGAATGCATACAAAAGTACGTGAAAATGGCTTAAAACTGAAGATAAATTTGAAAACAAAAGTAAATGATGTAGTTGAAGGTACTGAAAGTAGTTGAAGGAAATTAATAGATTAAAAGTCAATTCATCCAAAATCTCAGAAACATTATCATCATTCTCACCATAACTGTTGTTTCTTACATGTTCTCTCGTCTGTAACACAATACATTTTTAATATTATTATTTCCAAAACGAGTTTATTTAATATTATTTTTGTTGTTGGTAATTAAAAGAAGTATGTTCGAAATATAACATCTTGTCTTTTGCGTCTGTTCGTGTTCTTCATTTCTTGAGCCATTTGTTTATCTTCCTAAGTAACAAACAACGGACACGCATTATCGTTTTGCTCCTCGAGATCCAAACTATACAAATTCGATCACGAGATAAACTTTTTTACGATATGAAAGCAATAAACCGTATGTTTTCTTTTAAACTCGTGATTAACCATTTCCGAACATGTTTATAGCATGAAATCTATGATTTGCCAAATGTCAAAAACAAAGGTTGGAAAGATATCTTAATGTTAAAAGGGATGTTTATGATATTCATTAGTTATAACGTTTGTTTTCATTTTAGCAAGTCATGGAACGTAAAAAACCCATATTTCTCGAGTTATCTGATATATAGTTGAAATAGACGTTTACTGTGTTTTTTGCCTGCCTGCTAAACAAGAATGAGCTACAATTACGTAAAGGTGTTACAGTAGTTTATACAAAATAATATTACTCAGACGATTCTAGGAGAGATGGTACGTAAAGAAAATCTGGTCCAGACAGAAGACGAAGGGAAATGGTGTGACTAAAGTTATCGAGTCATAACTTGAAAGAAGAACTTTCTTGCAAGTGTGTCCTTTTAATCTTGTAACGTTTTGAAGATTTGTGAATTAATATCTATCTGGACATATACCGCCCTTGAATTTAGACGCATTCACAGGGAACAAGGTGGATATATTTTACTAATATAACCTCAAAATAAAACTTAATTCTCTTCTAAAACATCAAATAGATCTCTTTTTTTACATTTTATTCATTCTTTAAATTTTATTTATTGTATTTTATGTTTCTTAAAATTTCATTTTACTGTCCTCAAAATATTATTTTTTATACAGTTTCTATATTTTTATTAATTTATGTAATTTATTATATATTAATAATAAAAAATAATGTAAAAAAGAGATAAAAATAAAAATAGAAAACTACATAAACTTTTTATTTGGTGTCATTTTTATTGTTTTGAGAAAATTTTCAAATGATATATTTTGTTATAAAAAATAGTTATTATATTATAATTTAATAAATTACATAAATTAATTAAAATAAACAACTCATCAGGGGTAAATTGGTCATTTTACTTGTTCTATTTTGTCCAGTTCTATCTTACCAAACATTGAACAGTTGTTCTATCCTGTCCTGACACCAAACATACCCTAAACGACACTACAACAAATTTAGGTTTACAGGATACTAAAAATAAGTAAGTGTCTTAATATATTATTTTATAAGTTCATAAGTCCAAACAATAAAACCTTATATCTAAAAATGTAACAATAAATTTACTGAACGCTTATAATATTTAAACAAATTTTTGTGACACTTTTATGTATTAGTTATTTTATATGACACTTTTGAGAAGTGTTTTATTAACCCAACTTTTTATAGAACACGTTCAAATAATGTCATATAAAATAACTAATACAAGAAATCAATTTAAAACTGTCTTAACAAATTTGTCAGAACACCTAAAAACATCATATAAACTTATTGTAACACTCTTTATTGTCTCATTATATAAACTTAAATCTTATAAAACAGTTTTATATATATATATATATATATATATATATATATATATTTATTCCATAATTTAAAAAACATTCAATTTATTGTGTCAATATCATCATATTGTTTTTGTGACGCATGGTGATGCAGATGTATAACAACTTGGAATAAAGAAACGAAACATATAAGACGGTAGATTTATTATTGAAATATTTTTTTTGGAAACGAATTAATTTATATTATTTTATTTTTCGATATTCCAAATAAATTTGTACGAAATATAATGCGTTTTCTTTCGGGCACCAAATGTCAATGTCCTTCATTCAGTGATATTTTATTCATCATAATAACTAACAAACAACAGATATACGCTCGGGGTTATGTTGAGGAGATGTCAGTTCAGACCTTGAAATATTTGATGACAGATGTATCTGTACTTGAACTTTGAAAGGTTGTGATTTTTCTATTCAACATGGTCGGGTATGGGATGAGTTTAAATGAGAATTACAGATATTTAAAAGACCCATGAATTATTCATAATGAATAACCCTAAAATATTATTTATATTAATAAATTGTTATTTCAAGTTTTTTAAATATGTACGTTTCTCAATTAAATCTATGTTGAATGGATTATATATCATGGGTTATGGGTGTTCAAAAACCCGATCAATCTAATCAACCCAACCCAACCCAACGCGAAATAACTCAACTCGAAGCAACCCGATGTCTAACTGAGTTGCAAAATTGTCAAACCGCGCGTAAGTATTGGGTTGATGTTATGTTACTATTATTTGAACCCAACCCAACCCGATGAACCCGATATCCTTTTATTTCTTGGATTTAATATGATAGTTGAATTTTTTTAATATATATACATTAGACAATTACACTATCATGTATGCTCTTCATATACACATATTTTCAATCTATTCACATCTCTATATAACTCATTCGTATATATGTTCAGTAACTGTGAACATATATATGTAAATTGAGAAAATTAACTAAATGTGATATATATAAGAAGTATGAATAAGTTATATCAAATAGTTGATGATGAAAAAGAAATTATGAGTAGAGAAATAACATATTCAAGGTTAGAAGAATATTTTAATGTACCAAAATATCAACCTAACCAACCTGACTAACCCGTACATGTTGGGTTGGGTTGAATTAAGATTTTTCAAACTGCAAGCATTATGTTGGGTTGTTCAAATGTCTTCAACTCGATCAATCCAACCCATAAGCAACCCTACATGGGACCATCACATTTGAGAGGTTAAATATTTGAATTTTTTTTAACAGATAAATCTTTGAACATTGTGAAACTGAACAAATAAACCTTTTAAACTTTTTAAAACCAAAGAAACCCAATGAACTTCTATATTTTGAATGATTTAAGTTCGTAAACATTTTTAATCGAAGTCTTTGCATTCATAAAACGAAAGTAATATATAATTTCCCAATCAATGTATCAAGATCAGTAACAAAGTAACATAAACCAATAAAAATGATTAAATAATATTTTTTATTATCCATTATTTATTTTTTCAAATTCAAATGAAAATCATAATAGAAACTAATAATTATTTATTTTCATATCCAGATGATTGGATCATAACAAACACGTCATTCTTATTTATTTTCATATCCAGATGATTGGATCATAACCGTTGGAATAAATTTCTAAAATATTATAATCGTTGAAGATGTTCTTAGAGTTTAAATAATTAACTAGCAGATGTTCTTGTTTTATACAGGTCTACCATTAATTTATACTATATTATAAAACATTTGACAAAAACTCTTAAAAACAGTTCTTTATGCATGAAGTACTATTTATTAATGCATATTACTTAAAATTTAAGATTACAAGTAAATTGTGCACAAGTACAACTTATTAAAGCTCCATTTTTGAATTTGTATAACTAACAACGGATAAACATAATCAAATAGAGGATGAACATCTCATTTTAAAATATAAAAAATCTAAAATATAATTAAAATAATTATTGAATTCTAACAGAACCATTATCTTTATAAAAATATATTATTAAGTCAAAAATAAATTAATTCGCTATTATACCTAAATTAAATTAAAATAAAAAATTGAATTACAGAAATTGTACAAAAAAACGAGAACTTTTAAATAGTTAATCTGATATTAAAATCGATATATTTTTTCAAATATATTTTCATTTAAAAGTAAAAAACATTATCTTGATCAAAAACACATACATCATACCATATATCAACAGAGACAAAAAAACAAAACAAAACATTAAAATGAAAATGTATCTCGCTGTATTGCGCGAGTAACCTTCTAGTTATAAATAATATGTTGATTACAAAAATTCAAATTTAAAATAATTTTTCTCTAACAATGTATTTTGAAAGACAAATATATAAATTTTATTGATAGTTGAGAACCGTGAAAATCAATAATTACGTGTTTTTTTATACAGTGAAACAATGTTTATAAAAAATGCATTGTTGAGTGTTATCTCACAATTTGATTATTTTTAATGTGCATTATTGTGATTGTATTTTTATATATTTTTTTCACGATCTGAAACAACATTTGATTATATCTGATTATTGGTTCTTATGACTTTCAATACTTTTGTGGTTCTCATTTGATTATATCTGTTTTTAATATATGAGATTGTTCACACGTGAATATGATCAAAATAAGAGAACTCGTGAACATCATGAAAAGCTATAACAATGATGATGTCAAATTAAAAATAAAAGAATACTGGTTTTTTGTTTAATTTGTTTTTTTACTCTAATTTTATTATATCTCACCGATTTGTAATTAAAAATAGAGGGTGAAAGAATTGTATTTGTTTTAACAAAAAGTTGGTTGTAACCAGGGGTGCTCAAAAACCCGATTAACCCGACCAACCCACCATACCCAACACAAAATAACTCAACCCGAAGCAACCCGATGTCTAATCGAGTTGTAAAATTGTCAAACCGTAGGTATTGGGTTGATATTGGGTTACTATTATTTGAACCCAACACAACCCGATAAACCTGATATCCTTTTATTTCTTGGATTTAATATGATTGTTGAATTTCTATTAATATGTACATTAGACAATTATACTATCATGTATGCTCTTCATATACACATATTTTCAATCTATTCACATCTTTATGTAACTAATTCGTATATATGTTCAGTAACTGTGAACATATAGATGTAAATTGAGAAAATTAACTGAATGTGATATTCGTAAAAAATATGGATAAGTTGTATCAAATGGTTGATGATAAAAAAGAATTTATGAGTAGAGAAATAACATATTCTAGGTTAGAAGAATATTTAATGTATCAAAGTAATCAACCCGACCAACCCGTATGGGTTGAGTTGGTTGCACTTTGGTTCTAGTTGGGTTGGGTTAAGATTTTTGAAACCGCAAACATTAGGTTAAGTTGTTCAAATATATTCAATCCAATCAACCCAACCCATAAACAGCCTTTATTGTAACCATACGATCTATGATTTAGAATATTCACTATTACTCTTATAGGTTACATTATCCCATTGGTTACAAACCTCTCGAATTTCACTCAAAAAAGTTGTGTGATAAAAGAAACTTCATTTAAATAAATTTAAATTTATAAGGATGGGATCAATTTATAAATTACCTAATAGACCGTTTTATAAAACTTAATTTATAAAACCAAAAAATAAAGTGTCACATCTTGAGGTGTTGTAATTAGTTTATAGACGTTTTTGGACGTCTTAACAATTTTATTAAGAAACTTTTAATACAATGTGTCGCATTAGTAGTTTATAGGATACTATTTGAAAAAAAAAATGTTCTATAAAAACAAGTGTCATGTTAAAAGTTAGGTTTATATGATATTTTCTCAAACGTGTCCTATAAAATTACTGATGTGATTTTGTATTTTAAGTGTCCTAAGAAACTTGTTAAGACGCTAAAAACGTCTTATAAACTTCTTACACCGTGTTTAAATATAGTGACTTTATTTTTTGGTTCTATAAACTAATTAAGTTTTATAAAATAGTCTATTAAGACGCTAAAAAATTGATGGTATCCTATAAGGAAAAAGTAAATGAAGAACCAAGATTGATGTATAAGCACTACAACAAAATTGGGATTATAGGACACCCCCAATCTCTAAGCGTCCCAATAGACCGTTTTATAGAACCTAATTTATAGGACCAAAATATAAACCGTCATATCTAAAGGTGTTGTAATAAGTTTATATGACGCTTTTGGACGTCTTAACAAGTTTTTTTTGGACATTTTTAATACAAAAAGTGTCGCATTAGCAACTTTATAGGATACTTTTAAGAAAGTGTCCTGTAAACTCAATTTTTTATAGAACATTTGTTTTTATAGAACATTTTTTTTCCAAATAGTGTCATATAAAGTTGCTAATGAGACGCTTTATATTAAAAATATCCTAAAAAACTTATTACGACATCAAAAAACGTCATATAAACTAATTACAACACCTTTAGGTAGGACGTTTTATTTTATTGGTCCTATAAACTAAGTTTTATAAAGAGGTATATTAAAACGCTTAGAAATTGAGAATGTTCTATAAACCCGATTTTGTTGTAGTGAAGATAGAAGCAGTAATTAATTCCTTAATTAAGTCACAATCATAAGGTTAGAGTAAAACAAGTCAATTTTAAACACACTCATCACCTTCTAATTAATTAATTGTCTCATTAATCACTTTCAAAGTGAAATCTTCAAATTCATCAACATTGATGATGTCGCCCAAACTAGTATTATATACTATCATACTTGTGTCCAACAAGATGGTTTCAAACTTTGTTGGGGGATCTCACTTGGTTTACCGCTATACGAATATCGTTTTATGTGACGGAATTTCAACTGTGTTTTCGTATAAAGTATATTTCTGTTAAGAAAACGATAAAGAAAATGACAAGACATGACCCTCTTGTAAACGTTGGTGTAAAAGAATCTCGTCGAGATCAGATGGTCAATGTCGTCGCCTTGCAAAGGAAAGTTCATTTACGTGAACTTAACTTAGTTCTAGCTAATCTCTTATAGGGATCTGAATAAAAGACCCTCCAATCTCTTTTAAGATATTTTTTCAATCCTTCTATCGGAACATACAAATCAAACAAGGGATTAGCTAGAACTAGGTTAAGTTGCACGTCACAACACGATCCTGCAAACCACCAAAAACAGTAATCTATCCCTAATTGAATTAAATACAACTTGAGATACGTGACACTGCAACGATCGATATTAGGGAAACTACGACAAAAGTAATGAATTGTTTGAATACGTAAGTTAATGAGAAAATGAGAATGATTACAAAAGTAATTAATGAAAACCAATAATCTAATTAAGAATTCATAACTTCAATCCAAACAAGAAATTTAAGCACAAGGGTGCTGTCTGATTGGTTTGAGCTTGACTTCAAAGGTCAAAAGTATCAGGAGGTCTCAGGTTCAAATCCAAGGAGGAATAAAAATCCACTTGTGGCCAATGAGGTTCAAATACAGTGACTCCGGGCTATCTGCAAAACAGGTGGTCGTCCTGGAATTAGTCAGCTCGCATAGCGAGTTGGATATTCAAGTTAATCAAAAAAAAAATAACTATATAGTTTGCTATTAGAAAACACTAATTCATCTTCTTAGCTAAGGTTCCCCATATCTTCCAGTAAATAAAATAAAACATGAGCCAAGGGCATTTAGATGATAATAGACATCAAGTTCAAGTTCAAATTCTGCATGAGACGGACTTGAATCCCTCAGCGGACCTTAGTCACTGATTCAGCCTCTGCATTGCCTCCTCACACGCGGTTCGTAGAGGACAGTGTCTGTCTAAGCCGATTAGAATTGTTGGTAATTAACCTTCTGTTCAAATAAAATAAAACATGAAAGCGAATTTCTACGGTCACTTTCATATGCAACATCACCTAGAAAATAGGCGTTCTAATCAAGAACATGATTCTTATAATAATCTGCATTAAATTAAACTAAGTGTTTATCACTACTCCAATGTCAATAACCCTAATATACAAGGAGATGAAGGCCAATAATCATCTAAGATATATATATATATATATATATATATATATATA
>NC_037541.1:3185153-3187425 GCF_001531365.2 Cynara cardunculus var. scolymus
GGTGGTTTGCACGGTTTACACAAATGAAGACGGTTTTTATATGATCACTCCTATATATATATATATATATATATATATATATATATATATATATATATATATATATCCTCTAAATGTTCTTGTCTCCCCTTTCCTCAATCCCTCGATGGGTTGCTTTCTGGAAGTCGGCAATACTGCCTTCTTTCAATATTTAATTGTCTGAATGAAAGAGAAAAAGGTAAGCAGATCCGACGGCAACTAATAATAGTTTTGTACACCATCACCAAGTACCGTCATGAATGGAATGCAATCATTCCCAAAAGTGTTCATCATCGTTTTTGTTAATGATTATCACTTAATTATTTAAATTAAGACTAATTATCATTTACAACGAAGAAAAGGTTTACGTACATCAAACCTTCAAACCCTTTTCCGAGAGGCATGAACGAGCGGTCACATGCACCCTCTCAACCAATTTTCACAAGTAGAATTGCTTTAGGGTATAAAAGGTGTAACCCGCTAAATTTCGACGAGTGTTTTACAAGAATTATCAACCAAACAAAGCGAAAAGACCCTGAAACTCGACTGAAAACACCGAAAGAATCCATTAAAATAAAGCAAAAAACCTTAAAAAATTTCATCGAAAATCAACCAAAAGGATTAAAAAATTCCTTTTGGAGTACTTCAGCTAAAAACACATCAGACGACTTTACGGGTTTTCGTTCCATCTTAAAGATGCACCCGTTCGACAAAAATCATACGTCCACTACTGTCGAGACGAATATACCAAATATATTTTGACCAATTCAAGTGACCTTAATTATTTCTCTTTCATTTCATCTCCAATTAAAGTTTTAAAAGTGGTTAAATTACCTTTATGCCCCTGTCACATACATATGCCATAGAAGTAGCACAACATATATTTTCTATATATATGATTGAAAAACCTTTGCTTCCAACATTCTCATAACTTCTGATTCAATCTTGTAGCAG
The DNA here is from genome assembly GCF_001531365.2 of Cynara cardunculus var. scolymus. NCBI lineage: Eukaryota > Viridiplantae > Streptophyta > Magnoliopsida > Asterales > Asteraceae > Cynara > Cynara cardunculus. The sequence goes on from NC_037541.1 coordinate 3,186,126, forward strand.
TCTAAGGAACCCAAGAACCCTACTTATCATGGATCTCACTGTAATTCTTACATATATTTTCATGTTTTTTTTAATTAATTTTTTTATGTTTATTTATTTCCATTTTCATGTTTTAATTAATTATTAGGAAAAATATATGCTTATCGAAGGAAAGGTGGACTGGAAAGGAAGAACTGCTACAAAGAATAAGCACGGTGGCATGCGGGCTGCTATCCTTGTATTAGGTAACAATTCTTAGCTTCGTAAATGTATATGTGTATATTTATAAGGTCGGGTTCAGAGTAAACTGTAAAAAAATGAAAAACTGAGGTAATAATTCATCTGAACGGTATGCATATGTGTATATAAAGTTTTTCATCTTTTTAAGAGTTTTCTCCAGAAACTCCCTTTCTATATATACGAAGTTCTTATAAATATGAGAAATGAAGGTTGTAAATATATGTCGTTTTGTTTATGTTGCAGCGACGTTTGCATTCGAAAACATGGCGAACTTGGCACTGGCAGTGAATCTGGTGACATATTTCAATACGGTGATGCATTACGACATAGCCGATGCAGCAAACCACCTAACGGATTTCATGGGTACTGGTTATATTCTTTCGATCGTTATGGCTTGTCTTGCTGATGCCTACATTGGTCGATTTAGAACTGTTCTTATCGCGGCATTTATAGAATTTGTGGTAAGCCTGACTTCTATATATATAAATGCATTCAAACATTTTGATTTTGTTGATGATCATGTATGCATGTATATATAAACCAGCTTTTGGAGGGATAGAGAAAGAATACTGTATCTCTTACTACAACAACAAATTTAGGTTTATAGGATGCCTAAAATGTCTAAGCGTCTTAAGCGGATCATTTATAAGAGTAATTAGGTTTTATGATCATATTATAAAACGTCTTATCTAAAGTTGTTACAATAGGTTTATTGGATGTTTTTTGGGCATATCAATGGACTTTAGTGTTTGGAGTGATTAAATTCTTGGACAATTTTTTGGAACAAATAAGTCATTGGACAATCCAAAACATGTTAAATAACTTCTTTGACTTTCTAAAATCTGTTATATACATCCTTATGACATATACAACTGGTTAATGTGATAAATAATGAAAAAGTCCGAAAAAAAATCCAATGAACATTCATATTTTGAACGATTAAGTCCCTAAACATTTTTTGAACCAAAAAAAGTATTTAGATCTATAAAATTAAACAAATATAATAAATAAGTACTTACATTTACAAAAAAATATTTACATTTAAAAAAAGATTTTTGATAAAATTTATTTTAATTAAAAT
>NC_037541.1:3187751-3190069 GCF_001531365.2 Cynara cardunculus var. scolymus
TTTTTTATTTTTAATTAAAATAAATTTCATAAATAATTTTTTTTAAATGTAAATGCTTTTTTATTATATTTGTTTTATTTTATATCATGTAAGTACTTTTTTGGTTCAAAAAATGTTTAGGTATTTTATCGCTCAAAATATAAATGTTAATTGGCTTTTTTCATGTTTTTTCCACTATTTTACTACGTTAATTAGTTTTATAGGTCATAAGAATGTATCTAACATGTTTTAGTAAGTTCAAGGAGTTGTTTAACGGGTTTTGGAATGTCCAAGTACTTATTTGTTCCAAAAAGTAGTCCACGGACTTAATCATTCAAAATACTAAAGTCCATTGGGTTTTTTTAGATTTTTCCCTTGTTTTTATAAGACACTTTTTCAGTTATTGTCCTATAAAATAGTTAACACGATGTTTGTTTTTTTTAATAAAAAATATCCTAAAAAAACTTGTTACAACCTCACAAAAACAATCTATAAACTTATTGCAATGTCTTTATGATGTTTTATTTTTTGATCATATAAATTAAATCTTCTAAAACAGTTTATTATTAACCCAATTTTGTTTTGTGATTATATTTAAAATCAACACCACATGTATGGCCATATAAAAGATTCATAGTTCTTATATGTGTGTGTGTGTAGGGGCTTGCATTACTCACATTACAAGCTCACTACCCGAAACTGAAGCCACCGCTTTGTAACATATTTCTTCCAACATCAAACTGTGAGAAAGTAAATGGAGGAAATGCTGTGCTGCTGTTCTTGGCGATCTACCTGCTGGCTGTTGGTGGTGCAGGTGTTAAAGCAGCATTGCCATCACATGGAGCAGATCAATTCGACGAAAAATACCCGAAAGAAGCTACACAGATGTCCACTTACTTTAACTGGCTGTTACTTGGCGTTGCCGTGGGGGGTTCGGTTAGCTTAACGTGCTTTGTGTGGGTTCAAGACAACAAAGGTTGGGATTGGGGGTTCGGGCTTTCGACCATTGCTATGTTCTTGGGAGCGCTCATCTTTGTTTTCGGGTTGCCACAGTATCGTATATATGTTGTGCAAGGAAGCAGTGCCATTACAGAAATTATACAGGTTTGTTGATACATTATAACAAAATTGGCTTTATAGGACGTCTAAAATGTCTAAGTGTCTTAATAGAATACTTTATATGACCAACCTATAAAACGATTTATCTGAAAGTGTAACAATAGGTTTATACAGCTTGTTGATCATGGGATTACCCTGGCCTAAATCTGTTTTTCTATCAGGTTTATGTTGCAGCCATTAGAAATAGAAAGCTTCAGTTTCCAGAGGACCCTTCTGAACTACATGAGATCCCTATGGACAAGGAAGCTGCACTTCAAGAGGAATTCTTACCTCACAGAGATGTTTACAGGTTAAATTTTGTGTTGAATTTCAACCTTTTCGTTTTTATTCACTGCTACAAAATCGGGTTTATAGGATGCCAACAACTTCTAAGTGTCATAATAGATCTCTTTATAGGACCAAACAGTAGGACTGTCCTATCTAATTAAAGGTGTTACAATAAGTTTATTGGACGCTTTTGGACGTCTTAACAAGGTTTTTAGGACAGGTTTAATACAAGTATCGTATTAGCTTTTGGAGATCTCTTTATAAAACGACTTCTATATACACGACACTTTTGAGAAGTCTCCTATGAACACTCTTTTCTATAGGACACTTTTTTTATAGACATTTTTTTTTCAAATAGTATCTTATAATATGGTTAATACAACATTTTTCTTAAATAAAAATGTCCTTCAAAAGCCCAAAAATGTTATAAACTTATTACACCACCTTTAAATAGAACACTTATTGTTTATTCCTATAAACTTAAGTCTTATAAAGCATTCTATTATAGAACGCTTGGACATATTTGGTGTCCTGTAAACCCAATTTTAATGTAGTGATTTTGTGGGTTTTTATTTGGGAAAAGTCTAAAAAACCCAATAGACTTTACTGTTTGAAATGATTAAGTTCTTCAACAATTTTTTGGAACAAATAAATCCTTGGACATTTCAAAACATGTTAAATAACTCCTTGGACTTTCTAAAACATGTTAGATACATTCTTATGACCTATACAACTAGTCAATGTGGTAAAATAATAAAAAAAGTCCGAAAAAATACTGAACATTCATATTTTAAACGATTAAGTCCCTAAACATTTTTTGAAACAAAAAATATTTAGATCTATAAAACTAAACAAATATAACAAAAAAGTACTTACATTTAAAAAAGATTTTTGATAAAATTTATTTTTAATTAAAATTGAAATATATTTTGTCACTGATTTTTTAAACTAAA
>NC_037541.1:3190350-3206656 GCF_001531365.2 Cynara cardunculus var. scolymus
AATTTATTTTAATTAAAAATAAAAATATCTTTTATTTATAATTAAAATAAATTTTATCAATAATATTTTTTAAATATAAGTACTTTTTTGGTATATTTGTTTTATTTTATTTATATAATGTAAGTACTTTTTTTTCAAAAATGTTTAAGTATTTTATCGATCAAAATATGAATGTTTATTGGCTTTTTTTTTCATGTTTTCCCATTATTTTACTACGTTAATTAGTTTTATAGGTCATAAGGATGTATATAACAAGTTTTAGAAAGTCCAATGAATTGTTTAACAGGTTTTAGAATGTCAATGATTTATTTATTCAAAAAAATTATCCAAAGACTTAATCATTCTAAACACTAACGTCCATTAAGTTTTTTTATATATTTTTTTTATTTCTGTTCGAATTTCATCTCATGTTTTAGATAAACTTGTAACTAAAGGCTTGTTCTTTTGTTATATATATATACATATAGGTGGCTAGACAAAGCAGCGATCGTTTCCGATGATTCCGAATCGCCAAGTCCATGGAAACTTTGCAGGGTTACGCAAGTCGAAAATGCGAAAATCTTACTAGCAATGGTTCCGGTTTTTCTGTGTAGCATTATCATGACGCTTTGCCTAGCTCAGCTCCAAACATGGTCAGTTCAACAAGGAGTCACCATGGACATCAAGCTCACAAAATCCTTCAATATGCCACCTGCATCCCTTCCCATTATTCCTGTCGCATTCCTCGTCATCATGATCCCGATCTACGACCAAATCTTTGTACCTTTGATGCGTAAACTTACTGGGATCCCGACTGGCATAAGATACTTGCAAAGAGTAGGAGTCGGGCTTATCCTCTCTTCGTTATCAATGGCAATCGCGGGTGTTATGGAAGTGAAGCGAAAAAATGTAGCGAAAGATCACGACATGTTAGACGCGATCCCTCTTCTTCAACCGTTGCCCATAAGTGTTTTCTGGTTATCCTTCCAGTATTTCATCTTCGGTATCGCTGATATGTTCACGTACGTGGGACTGCTCGAGTTTTTCTACTCGCAGGCGCCAAAACCAATCAAATCCATCTCTTCTTGCTTTCTTTGGAGCTCGATGGCAATCGGGTATTTCATGAGTAGTATCATGGTGAAGATCGTGAACCACGCCACGAAAGGGGCGACAAAAAGCGGAGGATGGTTGGCTGGGAACAACATAAACAGGAATCATTTGGAGTTCTTCTACTGGATGCTTGCAATATTGAGTTTGATCAATTTTGCAGTCTATCTGCTTGTTGCTATGAGGTACAAGTATAGGCCACAGAGTCTTGATGTTGAGCATGAGTATGAAGAACATCAATTGAAGACATTGAAACCTTCATCAACAATGGAGGATTTATGATATGTGAAATTAAAGATCTCTAAAATGTTAATTAGGGTTCTTAAAATGTCAGCTTCTTAACTTCTTTTCTGGTTCCTAAGTTGTATAATTTCCTTTAACATGTAAGTTTGAAGTCAATGTGATACAGAGAGTGTGTGTGTGTTTTTTAATTTATTTATTTAATGAGTTGCTTAGGGCCGTTTACCTAAACACTTACCCGGCAAGCACTTATCGGTAAAATTCAACACTATCGATTACTTACCGGGTAAGATTTTATTCACTAAAACGCATTATCGTATACAACAATTTAATCCCGGTAATTGCTAACCATGGTAAGAGTGGTTGCCCTCACTTACCGGGTGAGACCCTCAATTCTTGCTTTCGTTCTTACCAGGTAAGATTCTTAGTCCTTGTCATATTCATCCGGTAAAGTAAAGTGACTTGATAAACGTTTACCCGGGTAAGCGTTTGGTAAACGGCACCTTAATTTGTATTACAAGAAAATATATTTTGTATTTTGTAACTACATGAAAGAAAATTGTTAAATTTGGTCCCTAATTTGATAATTGCATTTGTTTATATATGATTTCTTTTTATTAACTTGGATATCCAATCTGTTATGCGAGCCGACTAATCTTAGGGCGACCACCTGCTTTGTAGATAGCCCGGAGTCACCGCATTTGAACCTCCGTGGCTACAAGGGGATTTTTATTCATCCTTGGATTTGAACTTGAGAGTGGTACTTTTAACCTGAGAGTGGTACTTTTGACCTTTGGAGCCAAGCTCAAACCAATCAGGCACCACCATTTGGTTCATGAATTGTGTCAACCCTAATTACATTTTATAATTAATCTACAAAATTTTACGCAAAATCGTGTAGGACTCATACACGCCCGTTCGGCCAATGGATCGAGATACGTGAAATCCAAATTACTTTTGAAAAGAGCTCTTTGAGAAGTGAAGAAAGGTTCAAATATACATAGAGAAAAACCTTATCCTTTGCTAATTAACGACGGATTTACAAAAAACCTTATCCTTTGCTAATCCATTGCTAATAACTATTTGATATAACATGGTTCCATCATCGAAGGATGATGCATGTACGTGAGTCTTTGACTTCTAAAGGTAATGAGAGTATTTGAGTTTATTTGTTTCATTTATCGTATAAAAATGAAAAGGCTGAATTAAACTCATATGGATACATATGTTTCCATTAACTTAAGAGTAAATTATATTTTTCGTCCTTATGGTTTAGAAATTGCACTTTTTGTCTATAGTTTGTAATTTATTGTTATTTTCATCTTTGAAATAATTCTTACCTTTTTAAGTACAAGGGTTCAAAATAGTAAAGAATTTTAAACCACAAATATGAAACAACAGTAAACTATATATCATAAGAACGGAAATAGTAATGATTTATAAAATATAGGGACGAAAACTATATTATCTAAACCACAAGGACGAAAATCGTAAATTTTAACAAAAAACAGGGACAAAAACATAACTTTACTCTATGAATAATTCTTGCTGCCAAGACCTGGCAAACAAGCACAGCAACTCATGCACACATGTCATCCCCTTAAACACCTCACTGCATTCATATACATCAAACAGAAGCACCTAAACATAGACCCAAGATTACCAAATACAAAAAACCATCGTTTCTCTGATGGCTTCCAGCGATAAAGCTCCCGATGTGATGCCGGTGGGCGACGGATCAGTCCCGCCGGGAAAACCCATGACGGTGGGGCAACAAGTTATCGACAAAAGTTCCCAGTTGATGCAAACCTTAAAACCCATCAAGAACATGAGCCTGCATGTGTGCACCTTCGCTCTCTACGGTCATGATATGAGTCGCCAGATCGAAACTCATCACTACGTCACCCGCCTCAACCAGGATTTCCTTCAGTGTGCCGTTTATGACTCCGATGATCCCTCCGCTCGTCTTATAGGTACGAAATTGGTGGATGATTCCATCAGAATTCACACGCATGCACATGTGCATGGATCCATATTCATTTGTGAATATTCCGTTTCATGAAATGTTGCTTTCTGTTTTAGTGTTTTGCAGTACAAGGTGAGGCTGTGAACCATTTGAATTTGTTTTGGATGAAGGAAATTTGATTGGTTTTAGTGTGATGTTTGTGTAGGGGTGGAATACATTGTGTCTGATAGGATCTTTGATACTTTGGCGACTGATGAACAGAAGCTGTGGCATTCCCATGATCATGAGGTTATCAATTGTTCTTGTTAACAATTAGGAAAAAAAAAAAACCCTTATTAGGTCTTTAGATCATTGAGCTAAAAAGATCGAGTTGGCTCATAAAATAAAAGAACACAGACAACGGTTAAATGAAATGTGATTTAACCGCGGGCGGGTGAGTTGACCTACGGCGGCCAAAGTCGCACCCTAATCACATGTGATTTCGTCATAAAATCACATGTGAATGGACCATTCTCCTGTTTTCCATGTCCTCGTTTGAACCCCATTATATATATGTGTGTGATTTATAATGGATAGACTTGGGATCATGTGAGACCATGGGTTTTTCGTGAGACCCGTAAGACCAATTCTCAACCCTTGGATTAGATCTACAATCGTCAGATCTCAACATTCATAAATGCCACGAGACTTCTCAATAATTACAAAATTGTCACCGTACAACTTTAGATTATTAGATAATTAGCTTATAAAGTTGATCAATGAACATAAATTAGTTTTACGGGTCTCACAAAAAACACTTGGTTTCACGTGAATCCAACCTAAGAGGATATATATATATATATATATATATATATATGCAGTAACTGAATCGTTGTCTGATCCAGGTTACATCAGGATTGTGGATAAATCCAGGTGTTCCGGAGAGGATTCAGAGGCCTGAGGTTGAAAATATTACACATACTTATGGAAAGTTTTGGTGCACTTGGCAAGTAGATAGAGGTACGACCCACCCACTACAACAAAATTGAGTTTATAGAACACCTCCAATTTCTAAGTGTTCCAATAGACCTCTTTATAAGACTTCATTTATAGGACCAAAATATAAAGTGTCATATCTAAAGGTGTTGTAATAAGTTTATATGACGCTTTTGGGCGTCTTAACAAGTTTTTAGGACATTTTTAATACAAAGTGTCGCATTAACAACTTTATAAGACACGAGAAAGTGTCCTATAAACTCATTTTTTTATAGGACACTTGTTTTTATAGGACAATTTTTCAAAAAATGTCCTATAAAGTTGATAATGGGACACTTTAATAAAAGTGTCCTAAAAAACTTATTACGACGCCAAAAGACGTCATATAAACTTATTACATCACCTTTAGATAGAACATTTTATTTTTTTGGTCCTATAAACTAAGTCCTATAAGGAGGTCTATTAGGACACTTAGAATTTGAGAGTGTCCTATAAACTCGATTTTGTTGTAGTGACCCCACCTTCCTTTTGGTTATTTGTATATCATCTAAACCTAGTTGTGGTGCATCTCCTGTGTTTCTTTCTGTCTAACTCTACTTTAAGCTTTCTTGGTAGCATTGGTAGTAGTAGTTGTTGTACTCGTACGATGAGTGAGACATCGAAGTGGGCACATAAGTAGCGTTGCATCATTCGATTAGGGTACATCATTCCTTTGGCATCTCAACGTTCGATAATTATATCTACGTGTATATACCCATGATGAATCGGCATCATTTGTCTATAACAATGTTTGTTTCAGTTGGTTTGTATGATCGGCATCATGGTTTATGGTGTGCAGGAGATCGGCTTCCTCTTGGTGCACCAGCGCTAATGATGTCGCCACAATTAGTAAATATGGGAGTTATAAAACCGGACCTTGTCAAATTGAGGGACAACAAGTACAAGATATCGACCGATGAGCTTAGGGCATCGAGGGCTAACATTCCTGTATCGAAGCCGGGGATCGCAAGGGCATCGGATTATTGGATGCAAACTGGGAAGGGTTTTGCAGTGGATATTAAACCTGCAGAAATGAAAAGTGTAGGAGGGGTGGTGCTTCCAAACCTGGTTTAAATTCTTTTCTGCTAATTTGTACTGCAATTGCCTCGATTTTACGATGTTTTTGTGACGGGTCGAATCGTTCTCGCTCTTTTATATATGTTCGTGTCGTATATACCCTTGTTCTTTAAATATAAAACTTCTTCGTTAGCGATACAATTTGTGAGCCAGATCTAGACCCATGAAAAATTAAAACCTCGACTTAGTGAGCCTAAAGCTCAATCCAAGCTAGACATCCTCAAAAGCCCGATCAGGCCAAAACGCTAGGCCCGATCGAGAACCTAAAAAAAAGCCCGATTAAACGTCCGACGAAAATGATAAACCTAAAAAGCCTGGTTAAACCTAGAAAAGCCTGATCCTCTTTGAACCCAAGCCCAGCCATTTTTCCTCAATGAAAATGGGCTCAGAGTCTAAGATCCGAAAAAGGCCCGAGCCTGCCCTGTATATCTCTGGTTGGTTATGTTGGGGATTTGTATCATTAATATCATTTAAGTATAGTGGAATTAATTTGTTGATTAATGTAATCATAATAAATATCGAACAAGTAAGGATGGCTATGTTGGTGATTTATATCACTAATATCATTTAAATGTAATGGAATTAATTAATTTGTTAACTAATGTAATCATGATAAATATTGAACAAATAAAGAAGGTGTGAAGTGCACACTTGTTTGACAGGGTCCGGGGACAACGCCCCCGGTGGCAGGGTCCAAAGGACAGAGCCCCTGGCGAGGTCGAGCTGTTTTGTGAAAAATGCTTCAAAAATCCGAATTTAAAATTTTAAACCCGGTTTATGATTCAAAAACAGCTGTTTTTGACAGTTTTTGTATTCAATTTCGAATTGATCATTTTGTTTTTGAAGAGGTACATAGATTTATAACAATCAATTTGTCGTTCGAAAACCACTAATTTTATTCGATTGTACCATCGAAATACTTCAATCTGAAAGTGTTATACAACTTTCAGTAGAATCTAAACAATCGAAAACCCTATTTGGTAGAACTGGACTTAAAACCATATAGAAGTTTACTAAATGGAATTTTCACAACTTGGTGTAATATTTGCTCAACTTTATCATTAGAAGTCTGAAATTCCTTTTCATTGTATAAAACACAGATACACACACCCCCCTCCTTCCAGACACTAAATCCATATATACACACACAAACATGTAACAGCTTAAATTCATGGAAATATAGTCATCTTCTTCATCTCTGCACTTTTAACCTCAATAGCAAGACATTTCTTGTGGTCTCTCCAGTAATCAGCCATGGTGTTTAACCTCTCCGGCCCTGTGATACCGCTCCTCGAACCCCGAATAGCATCAGTCGATATGTTGTATTTATCATCTCTTTTTTTCACCAACTCAGACTTCACTACACCGAGGTCCATAGATTGGGGCGACATCATTAGCGATGGTGGCCCGATCGGCAGCTTATCACCTTCGAAATGAACAATCCAAAAACTTCAATACAACAAATGTCAAAATCTATTTGAAATCATTGAATAGATTCATACGAGAATAGTAAACAAAGAAGAACCAAAGAAGAAAACGGTCGGATCACATGTGATTAATGTGACTGATCAGGTCGCGGGCCATGTCGTCCGCACTTATTGACCGGTAGTGTAAAATCACATGTGATTTAACTGTTCCCGTATTATCTTATTTGGTCACAGTTCTCGTGTGTGTGTGTGTGTATATACACATCTTGTTTTATTAACTTCACCTCTATCAGTTTGCCAGGTGCACCAAAACTTGCCGTAAGTTCTGGCTAGGTTTTCAAGCTCGGGCTTTGCCACCATTTCTGGAACCCGTGGGTGCACCAACAGACCTGATTGTATCTGCAGATTCATATGCAAGAAACAAAGTGTAGACCATAAGACAAAAATGGTAGCTACAAAATCGAGCTCGTAATATTTAAAGGATGTTTGGGATTGCTTAATTGAAAGCACTTATGTTTTTCTACAAAATTATTTATCAACTTATTATAAGTTAGAATGGTTTAACTTTTTCAAAAACTCCTCGACACCGGTATAAGTTATTTAAGGGATGTTTGGAATTGCTTATTTGAAACAACTTATATTTTTCTACAAAATTATTTATCAACTTATTATAAGTTAAAATGGTTTAACTTCTTCAAAAACTTCTCGACACCGGTATAAGTTATTTACCTAAACATTCAAAACTCCTTGTTACTAGTACCACACCGCAATCCCAAACACCCTCTTACTGATAAGGGATTAATAGAACGTTATATTTCAAAATTGTCTTAAAATTATTGTCAAGATGTGCAAAAACGTCTATAAATTTACACAAACAATGTAAGATAGAATGCAAATTTGATCCTATCAACTTAATTAAGACCTTAAAAAATGAACCATTAAGACCCTTTTTAACCCTTTTATCGTCCATAAAGCCGATTTTGTTGTATTGGGTTTTTCGGTTTTTAGGAGAGTAAATCAAGAACATGCCTCATAAGCATGAGAGTGCCACAGTTTTTGCTCGTCCGGTGGCAAAGTATCGAAAATACGATCCGAAACTATGTATTCCACCCCTGCAAAGATAACCCACAAATCAAAACATGCTTAAACGAAGTAAACATGAAAATCAAAGAGCTATTTATGGAGTCAGAATACTGCCGATGAGTCTGCCGGAGGAGTCATCAGAATCGTAAACCGCACACTGGAGGAAATCCTCGTTGATTCGTGTCATAAAGTGATGAGTTTGAATTTGGCGAGACATATCTTGGCCATACAAAGCAAAAGTGCATGCATGTTGAGTCATCTGTTTGATGGGTTTCAAAGATTGCAGCATCTGAGCTCCTTTGTCAAGCATCTGTGATCCCACGGACAATGGCTTACCCGGCGGGACGCCGTTTTTTTGGGCGGCGCCGGTACCGTCTGTTGGATAAGTGGAAGCCATTGGTAGCTTGATTGAAGTTTGTTTGAAGGTAACGTGGAATTGAGACGGCGGAGACGAAGGGTTTATAAGGGTGGTGAGCGGAGGTGGTGGTGGTGAGCTGGCGGATATGGATGGGACGTGGATGACAGGTGGCGTTCGTTTTGGACACTTGTAATGTTGTGTTGTGTTTATGCTTATGTTTGAATTTGCATCATCGGTAACTTCAAAGTTGTTTGTGATTGATTATAAAAAATAACTTATTAATTTATTCTGTTGTAATATTAAATATTTTTAAATGTTTGAATAAATAATTTATATCGGTATTAAATTGGTAATAAACAGTTTTTAAAAAAGTTAAATCATTATAACTTATAATTTATATCTATACTACCTTATAAAACAGATTTAAAAAAAATCTTAAAAACAACTTCTTATAAATAAAATACTATCTTTTGATACTTGAAGTCTTAATTACAATTTCACAAACACATTGTATAATTTCTTAATGCTTTTACAACCCCCCATCATGCTATTCCTACTCCCAAAATTTGTCCTTTCAGCTTCCAAGATGCTCTTCCTGCTCTGTTAAAAACACAGTGTACAACTTGAAGATGCTATTCCTTCCTCAGGTTGTTCGGCTCCCAAGACACAACCTTCAAGATGACTGTTGATTTCTCATATCATTATCAACTCTCCACAATTTGGTTTTCCATATCTGCCTCCAATCACGTTATCCTTACCATAAGTTCCTCCATCTTTGTTTCTCCTTCACCATTGATTTCGAGTTTCATTGTTTTTTAATTGTTTGACATCGAACTTAGGGTTTCATTTGTACATTTGGATTGCTCATTGTTTCTTTGTAGTTCTTTGATGTCAAATTCAGGATTTCATTTATGCATTCAGATTTCTCCATCACTCTCCAGGTTTGAACTCTCTCTTCTATCAGATTTTTTCTTCATTGGTTGTTTGCCTCTCATTTTTGTGTTTTTTTCAATGGTTTTCACAGTTCACCCTTTATCATGAGTAACATCGACAACTTCTGATGCTTACCAAGAGCAGGCTCAGGTACATAGCTTAAACTCTCACTCTGCTGTTGATATGTCTAAAACCTTTAGGGATTTAGCTTCCATGGCTTGAACCCACCTTAGAACTTGAAAATTGTTGGTTTGTTTCCACAAGGGGTGTAACTGAGCATGTTTTGTAAGTAGCAAGTGGCTTGCATGAGCCGTTAAACCTCTAGCAAATGTTCTACCATCTCCACAATATCACCCCATTCTAGAGCAATGTCAATTTTTTCAGATTCAAAAGTTTTACTAAAATCTGAGAAACATAATTGATTCTGTTGAAATCAGTGTTTTACAGTAATAAAACGAAACTCCATTAATTGAAAATAGGTAAATAAAGAAATCTTGAATAATTCGAAGAAGAAACAAATAAAGGGGTAGTAATACAGGATTTAAAAGGGCATTAATAGGATTTGTGATCAAAAGGGTGTTAGAAGATGAGTATTCTCCATCTTTTCTCCCGTATATATTTAAAAACAAGGGCTTATTTTTGTTCTCCAAACATGTGAAACCAGTATCTGTGCATTCTTCTTGATCATGTTCAAATCTCCCAGATGAATAGTAACTTCCTTTTCAAATCTCCCATAACATTGGTCAAAACTCTTTGTATGTTATACCTAAACAACACATATGAAGTGAGTCACAGACATAACACATATGAAGTGAGTCACAGACATAACACATATGAAGTAAGTTATAAAGAATGTACTAACTCCATAGCAGAAGACCACATCCCCACTTCAAATCTTTCAAAGCAAAACTTCAAGAATGATTCACAAAAAGGCCTCCTGTAAACTGTACAGACATATAGATAGATATATACATACAACAACAGGTTAATGAACAAATTTTGGATTCATTTCAGCAAAAAAAGAAGAGATGAAAAGGGTAAAACTTTGAACTCACTCAGAAAATTCCCAAAAGAGAAATTAGGACGGCGGTTTTTGGGAATGTTGTTAATGGGCTCGGTGAACGATGAATCCACCGAGAGGAATGACGAGGAGTTTCTTTTTGGGACCAAGATTTAGTTTATCTAAACAAATGTCTAAATCTGTTTCTGTTTCTTTTTCATCATCATCATCTTCTTCTTCTTCTTTGTTGTGATGAACAGATACAACAACAAGGTTCTTGAACTTGGAATCTTTAGATGCCATTGCGAGAATGGGTTTTGATTCAGAATTATAATAAAGTTTTGATGTGATATGGTTTATATAAATGAGTTTTTTGGAATTTGGAGGAAGAATGGAGACGGTTGGTTTCATTCTTTAGTTACCCAATCTCTTGTGCTTCCTTTTTTTCATATAACTGAATTATATAACTGATTGCATAAATATAACAGCATTTTCCGATACAAGATTCTTAAATGACGGTTGGGTATGTGTCATTAATTTCTCAAGGCTTAAGGCTTAAGGCTTAATGACTTGATTGTTCTTGCTAACATATGGAGTTGTCGTTTCTATTATGCATATGCTCATAAAGTATTACCTTCAAACCCAGTTTGGCTTGAAAACTTCCAATGCAGTGCAGCGATTGACAAATCTTTAACCCTGGATCATCTCCTACCTCTTGGTAACTCTCAAGATTTGATCCATTAATGTGTTTTGCGCTTTTGATTACTTACCGCGTAAGATTTTAGTCCACCAAAACGCTATCCTATGCAATGATTTACCCGGTAAGCGCTTATTGTGGTAAGAATCGTTGCCCTCACTTACCGGGTAAGACTCTTGGTCCTTATAAGATTCTTGGCAAATACCATATTCATTCGATAAGTTAATGCAACTTGGTGTTCACTTACCTGAGTAAGCGTTTGGTAAACGGCTCCTAATTTATTTTCCCTTATTTGATCCTGAGCTTGCTTTTAATGTCTTTTAGAATGGCTTCAAAATACCCCAAGAGAAAAGCAAAACTTGCATTGGCCCATCATCGATTGTTGAAAAAAGCTTCAGATCCAAAGTCGGCAGTAGGAATAACCCAAAAAAGTATTAGCGAGAAGATTTGTCGTTCAACGAGACTGTATGGTCGCTCATAATCTTATTCATTGCACCCATAATTGCACTAACAAGTGGGTTTGTATTTGTACACAATTCATATAAACGATTTGTATTTTACGGATGATTCAAAAAATTATGAGAATTAATGTTTTGGATCGGTAGATATTTGAATCTAACTTACTTACAAATGTAAGAAAAAAATTACGAGAACCATTGTTTTGTTTGTCGCTTTATAACATCTTAAGCAAAAAATTGATATTTCGAAATAAATAAATCTTAATGAACTTTTTGCATCCCGCCACATTGCGTGGGTGTACAACTAGTAAGTTAATAAATTGTTTAATACACATCTATGGATTTATTTCGATCGTCACAAGTAACATTGAAACTTTTACGATAAATAATATGAATGTAACATCGTGTAAAATTTCCTTGTCCTTTCACGTTCTCATTTATTCGTTAATATGTGGGATTGTCTCTATAACGCCTCTTAGTCGGAGCAGGAGGAAGTTGGACGCTCAAGTTGTTTCTGAATTGGAGGAACAGTTGGCACGATAACCCTTTTTGTGAATATGTCGGCATATTGATAGGGCGAAGAAACATATGACACCTGAACATGATCCATCACGACTTTTTCACGCACAATATGTATCTATTTTGATATGTTTGGTCTGTTGGTGTTGGACCAGGTTACCAGAGAGGTATATAGCTTACACATTGTCACGATAAAACCGGAGTTGCCTTTTGTGGTGGACAATGTAGCTAGAAGGTTTCGTATTCAACTAGTTGCAGCAACAACATTCGCAACGCCCCGATATTCTGCTTCAGCACTGGATCAGGATAGAGTAGCCTGGTTGTTTCATCGACCACGAGATACAACGTATTTTCACATAATATTCACACAATATTTTGAGAATCTGTGGGATGCTCTCCGTTAGTGAAGGTATGAAAAATATTGAATTTTCACAACAAAAAACAGTGTAAAAGTTTACATTCCCAGTGTTTTGTTGTGTAAGTTCTGTGTTATTTATGTGGTATGACATATCTCATTAATACAACATGGTCTTAACTCCATCCATCAATTCATCAATTCCTTTAGATAACGTTTTTGTTTTGGTTCTTGTCCGTATTGTTAACTCCATCCATCAATTCACCGTTAAAAATTAAAATGAATCATGTGTCCTACACATGAAAAAGCAGTTTGGTCATTTGGTTCTTTTCTTTTTAGAGTCCCCGGTCCCTTTGGAATGAAAGATAAAATAAAATCCTAATCTGTCTCTCTCCCATCATTTTTCTTTGACGATAGAAACATGCTTGGTGGGGAAAACGGTGTATACCTAGTGACGATCATGAACAGGTCAACTAAAACATGTCCAGATGACAAAGAATAGGTCATCAGCGAAGAACAAGTCATCCCGTATCAACAACGAACCCTCCAAACTCAATTTGCATTATTTGATCGTTGTTACCCGAAGTCAGTACACATGGCAACTCCTCGATCTTTTTTCTCCACCATTTTTTATGCTCGTTCCATCTCTGTTATCCACCGATATCTCGACATTCCTGGCTTTAGTATTTCCCTGAATTGTATTAACTTTTTTGGATTCACTTTTAGATTTCTTAAGGGGTGTTTGGTTCAGGCGAATGTATGAAAATGAAAATGACAGAGAACGAAAATGAGAATGAATTTTCACCCCCCCCCCCCCAATTTAACCATGAATGAGAATTTGGGACTTCTGAGAGAATCAATCATTTATATTATATAAAAACAAACAAATTTTTTTATTTTCATTTCCATTAATTACTGCTAAATACCTAACCAGACACCCCATAGAATTTTCCATTTGATGTTGAGTTTCAATTACACTAAAATATTTGATTTCATGTGCTCTATCAAGTGATTTCTTGTTTTCTCCTTTCCTCTTTTTGTTTATGCAATACATGAGGGCTTTTTTAGAACCCATGAAATTGTGATAACCTTGAGAACTGATGCATCATGTGCTATTTCACGTGATTTTTTTTATCTGTGGATTGCATTTAATGTATTGCTTAACATATATTTGTTTGATAATGTAAACACTTTTTATGTGTTTGTGAAACAAAAATTACAACAAAAAAGTTTTACATTGTGAAACGAATACATATGAAGCAAGCACATTGTAAAACACTTTATTGGGTTCTCAAATGATTAAGCCACACGCAGTAGATGTAAATATTAGATCCAAGCCATAGATGAAAAATATCACGTGAAATAGCACACGATGCACCAGTTCTCAAGGTTATCACAATTTATTGGGTTCTCAAATGATTAAGCCACACACAATATAATCTTTGATTCCATGATAAATTCACAATTGTGTAAGTTGGGTCTATTTTCCCTTTCCAGATTAATATTGATCTTCTTTTCAACAACATATCCTGTAGGTTTTGCCGCCACAACCCACCAATTTCAAAGGAGTAGGAGCAACAACGTCACTCTAGTATGGACATCAATTTCTAGGGATGGGTTTTAGAAGAAACTATGTTTGGGGATACTCTAAGTCTGACAATTCGTCAGACAAATTGTCGATGTTGTTAAAACAAAAGTTGGAGATCCAAAAATTTCACGATCGAAAGAGATATGTAATGACTAATAAGGAGAAGGGGAGAGAGGGTGACGATAGTTTTGAGAGTCTATTTTTCTTTTTGAAATGTCACGTCATATGACTGCATTTAATTTACATAATTCAAACATCAATAGTAAGAGCCTTCCATTGGAAGTAAGAATGTTACCTTAAAAACCACAAGGATGGTATCTGATTGGTATGGACTTGGCTCAAAAGGTCAAAAGTACAAGAAGGTCACAAGTTCAAATTCAAAGAGGAATAAAAATCTCCTTGGGCTACGGAGGTTCAAATGCGGTGATTCCGGGTTATATACAAAACAAGTATTAGTCGGCTCACATACCGGATTAGATATCCAGGTTAATAAAAAAATGTTACCTTAAGTTTTTTTTTCTTAATAAATGAATTATAGGGATGAAAACAAAAAAAATCATAGTGAAAAAATTGTAAATTTGGATTGATTTGAAGAATAGGGACCAAAATTGAATGTTAGATCATACTTTTGGACCAAATTGTACTTTTCCTAAACTTATAAAACTTCAAGATCGGAGTTTGGTGGGCCTGAGTTAGTATCATAAACAGGATTTACCAACTCATTAATCAAATATTTCCAAATTCAAACCCTAAACACAGATTCAATCTCAAGAATTATAAAAATGGCGTCTGCTTCCCGATTCCCAGTCATAGATCTTCACATGAATGTATGTCTCTCCGCAATTTCGTCTTTTTCTGATTAGGTTTCTGTCTCTGCTAGGTATCTTAGGTTTATCTCTCTTTTTCGTTTCGATGTCCATGGATGTACAAGTCAGTGAAGCAGCACAGCCACCCAAGAAGGATGTTTATTCGGTGTGGGCGCTTCCGCCGGAAGATGTGACGGCGAGGGTGAAGAAATTGATGGTTGGTCTCCGATCGGAGTTTGGTGGGCCTGAGTTTGAGCCGCACGTTACTGTTGTTGGGGCGATCAGCTTGACGGAGGATGAGGCACGTGACAAGCTCAAGAAGGCTTGTGAGGGTTTGAAAGCTTATAATGTCACCGTCGAGAAGGTGGCCACCGGAACTTTCTTTTATCAATGTGTTTTTCTGTTGCTCCATCCAACGACTGAGGTAAATCTGAATTGAATTCACATATGAATTTGAACAGTCAAACATGCTGCTTTTTAACTTCAGAATTCATAATGAATCGCTTTAGATTTGAACTTTTTATGGGTATTATCATGTGATTATATCACTTCTATCAAGTTTAAAGTCGTTATGTTGTAAAGATTATTAATCAAATTTGAAATCTGAAGGTCTTGAGCTGGACTTGCCAGAAGTCAAACAATGACATGTTGAGTAGAATGTAATTTTTCCCTTTGTCAATAGTTGATCAAAGGGTTTTTTTTTTTTCACTTCTCCAACTGTTGCACTTGGCTTTCAAACAAACTGTAAGGAGAATGCGATGAAGAACACTTTACTGTGAAGGAAACATGTCATTGCGGGTCAATTGTGCCAAAAGAACAATTCACGCTTTGCACTTTTCGTCCGCAGCCACCCATTCTTGAAAACCTTGATGTTTTTCTTGCATTTTTATGGAACCTTATGGTTCGTTTGCACTTCTGGAACGATAGACACGTGTGGTCATATTTGTCAATGCACTTGTGGACACCATCGATCAGGAATTGAGGACAGTATTAATCTTGTAAGGTGAAAGGACTAGGAACTATTTATATGCATTTTTATCGAAGAAAATATGGAGTTTAGATGCTCTTCCATTTCATGTTAGAGTTAGAGAGGAGCAGAAAATAAAGGGGGGAATAAGCTGCTCATAGAAGGTAATGCTAGACAGCAAAGTCCCCTTCTGTTGAGGTTATTCTTTTCATTTTTCCGTTTGGATGATTGAATCACTCGAATCAATAGGTATGGACTGTAGGAAATCAATAGCATTGTTGTTTTGTACCACAAAGAGGTGATTCAGTAGACTATGGAAAATGATGTTTCAGTTTTCTTCTCTTCTATTATCGTCAATTTTTCTTTTTATTTCTTTTTCAGTTTTGGTTAATTTCTTTGGTCCTTATAGTAGTTCATATCATATCACTTCAATCAATGGGAATTGGTGATAAAAATGCTTTTTTTTCATGGGATTTATGTTTCATGTAGATTTCATTTTCATATCCAGTGCTCACACTCTTGCACCAGCCGGGAGTCTTCATGAAAACAACCGCTCTACTCTTTGGGGTAGAGGTTAGGTTTGCATACATCTTACCCGTCTAGACCCTACGTTCAAGTGGGGTTTACCGGGTCTGGTTTGTTTGGTTTATCAAGTGCTCAGAATATATCAGTGACATTTCTTTGGTTTATCAAGTGCTCAGACATTTGTCTTGTGAACTTCATTGTTTGGTT
>NC_037541.1:3206976-3207442 GCF_001531365.2 Cynara cardunculus var. scolymus
CAAAGAGCTCAAGAGAAGGCCAATGCTCTTGATGGAAGTGTTAAAAGTCTTAGCTTTCCGATAACCCGTCTTGCTTTATATAAAACAGACACGGAAGACAAAACCCTCAAATCCTGGCAGAAGGTGACGGAAATCACTCTCCAACCTAACTAGTTCTATGTGTGTTGTATCCCCCCTAATGAATCTTGTAGGTAGTCCTCTCAAGTCTCAACTGTTTGCTCTCAATAATTGTCAGTTTCRTATTTCTGCTTCCACTATGTTTGTACCTTGTATATTTGATTCTTGATATTCCATCAACTAAAGGGTTGTTTGCCAAATGCTTAATGATTAAGTGTTCAAAATGATTAAGAGGCTCTATATGGTTCAATTYAGATTGAAAAATGGTTTTTTGGTAAATGTTCTGAATGGCCAGCTTGAGTGACAGAAAATTATCATTTTAACCCTAGGTGGGCTAAATGAACCCTAC
>NC_037541.1:3207492-3251947 GCF_001531365.2 Cynara cardunculus var. scolymus
TGTCTACTTGACTTGGTTTAGTTAATAGGGTACGTGTGCATTGCAAATCTTCTAAGATCTCTCCCAAGATTTTCTTTACTACTCGTATGCCCCATTCTGCTTATCACTTGGTGCATAACATTCATGYAATTGCTCGTGTTTTCATTACTAAAGAAACCACTTTACCCATCAGTTTGAAGCTATGTTGTCAAAATCGCGATATATCGCCGATATATCGGCGATATATCGGATATCGCTCGGAAAAAAAAAATCGGTCATGAAAAATCGGCCAAAATATCGCCAACGATATTATCGGCGATATTTGGCGATATTTGGCGATATTTGGCGATATTTTGAGCGATATTTTAGTGAAAAATCGGTCCGATATTCCGATTTTTACAAGGGTTAAAATTTGGGTTTTTTTTTATTCCATGGGCCTTATTTTTTGGGCTGCTTGGTAAATTAGGTCTAAATCTAAATCTAAACTTAGTTCAGACTTCTTCTCTCAGTCTCTCTCTTTTCTCTCTCGCTTTTCTCTCTCGGTCTCTCTCTTTTCTCGCTAACCTAAACGAAGAAGTGAATGTATTGGATGGTGTTGACTCGGATGCCGAACCTATTGCTTGCGATTAGCTTGTTTTTGAACACTTTARATGATGTGATGTTTTAATTTTGAAACTATATTTCTAAACTCTAATTAATGCATATTATATATATATAATTCTAAGAAATATTATGTTAACCGATATTTCCGATATATCACCGATATATCGAATATCGGTCCTGACCGATATTTCGTATTCTGACCGATATAACAGCATAGGTTTGAAGTAACCCGAATATGTGACTCATGAGCAAAGAACTGCTTTTGGAACTTTAGATTATTATCAAAGCGAACCCTATGTAAAATAACAGACATAAGAAGACATTTCAGTGATAGATGAGGTACACCTATATAGTTGATATATTGTTAACCTTGCTTCTACTACATCCTACGTAGTACGTACACATAAACGTTTTTTTTTTTTTTTTTTTTTTTTTTTTTTTTTTTACGGCAAATAGAACAAATAAACTCACACATCCTCCTTATCTTTGATGAAGGTTGAAATCTGATGCTCCTATGAACGTCATATGGGATATCATGCGCTGTTGGGTTTTTTTTTTTTTTTTTTTTTTTTTTTGTAACTGTGGGTGTTCAAGCCAACTTGTGTGCACCTCAACTAATCCCATAGGCCCTGATAATAAAATCTTAATCCTCAGTAGCCCTGAGGAGACTCGGAGACTCGAACTGGTGACTTATGGGAGGGGACCTAGGGCTAGCCTTTATTTGCCAGTTGAGTTGACCCTCAAGGTTACATCCATATAGCGTTGGCCTTGATGAGTAGTGGTTTAAGCTTGCTTTCCAAATTGATACTAATTATCTCATTAGCACCTCCAACGAACTTCTTCCCTACAAACACAGCTGGGACACTCGGGCTGCATCCGAACCCCATTAATTCCCGCTCTATTACTTGTCCATTAGGAAGCTCGTCAAGCTCATAAATAGTTGGGTTGGCCCCAAATTTTCTTATGAGCGCTATGATCGAGTGGCTTATACAACACGTTGTTTTGCTGAAGATCACAACTGGATTCTCGGATAACAGACTCATCACTGTGGTCATCTTTATATGTAAGATATGGTTTTAGGAGTTCTGAAGGTTGGGTTGCTTAAATTTTGAGCTCTCTTAAGGTTTATTTATACTTAGTTTTTATGTGATGGTGGAATTCATTCTTTAGGATATCAATGAAATGGAATGGATTACTTTTGATCATAACTTTTTTCTCATCCAACATCACTTCACAAATCTGAATATTTGAATAGTGTTGATGTACACAATGTGAATATGCTTTTATCTTGCTTTCTGGTGTGTTTTAGATGCTGTTAGTTTTTGTTACTAGCCGATGATTTCATTCGTTTTTACATGTGCTTTGTTGTTTATGAGCGTTTTTCTAACAACCCATCTCATATCGATTTGTGAGCTCCTTATAAGCTCAAAGTTATGGGTTACCAATAACTTTCACCATGCTTTTAAGTTGAATATGAAGTTATTGAACTAGTCTGGTGCTTTGAGTTTGGGGCGTTATAGTTTTTATCTGCAAAATATGGTGTAATTAGGACAATCATTTGATCAATTAGGTTCTACTTCTGCACATTATGAAATAGTCAGGAAATTGTTTTAGCATTTATGTATTTCTACCTTTCACGCACTTTGCATTAGTTGATGTATTCAGGGAAATAGTCTCTCTACTCTTTACGGCAGAGCTCAAGTAAGCCGTCTGCGTGCATCTTATCCCCAAGATCTCACATCCAGGTGGGATATACGATGCTCATTTGGTTTACATTATGGGAAAAGTATGGTTGGTGGACCTAAGATGCTTTCGAATGTATGCCACGACCAAAATGGTCGTGATCCTGACACACATTATGCATTCTTTTGTTTATTACCAGGCAAAATGCGTCAAAAGTAACAAAGTTATGTTAGTTCCTACTGCTTGCTCAGTATAATGATAGAATTTTTGTGTGCATTTAACGTAACAAATGTTCAATTCATTCTGTTATGTAACAATTTCATATGATAAACGAGTTTTTAACCTATATGATATCTAATAATTTGGATCCAAGTAGTCAAGAAAAATAATATAACATAACTTGATATATTTTTTTATTAACCTGGATATTCAACCAGCTATGCGAGCCGACTAATCTCAGGGCGACCACCTGCTTTGCAGATAACCCGGAGTCACAACATTTGAACCTCCATGGCCACAAGGGGATTTTTATTCCTCCTTGGATTTGAACCTGAGACCTCCTGATACTTTTGACCTTTGAAGTCAAGCTCAAACCAATCAGATACCACCCTTGTGGTTTATTTTTTCCATCAATAAATACTTATCATTAGCATTAGTTCATTTTGGCCTATTATTGAGAACTTTAGCTTTGAGGAGGATCTTGAGTGGGGAGCCTCTCTTTGACAATCTTTAGATGCCTTATCCACATATCTATATTTCCATATATGGAATATAAAGTTGAGGTGTAATCTATATATGATACTTATCTTGTTTTCTATTTTGTCTTTTTTGGATTCGAAAAGAATACGAATTTGTTATTTACAAGTATTGGTGATTTTAGCTTAAGACTGTAAAAAGATGGACGTTWTTTGTAGGATGAGTGAGATATTTGGGATTCGACTTTAGACATCGATCATCTCGTCCATATAATAATGTGATTTACCTGCTCCATGATGGGTATAGGATCATTAAAAGGCAGGGATACGTCATTAACCTTTAATGTTTAYRTAACAAATAGATAAAGTTGGATTGAAATTTCGTTACAAACAAATGTTTCTGTAGCTTAAATTTACCTAATTAAATCATTCACGGTTTTATTAATTTATACACATGAAAATTTGTTTTGTAAGTTGTACAATTTATTGAGTTTGTAAATGATTGTCCCCGTGTGTGTGTGTGTGTGTGTGTGTGTATAATATGACAGAAATTTGTCTTCTTCTATCATGCCTTAAAAAGCCCTGTGTTCTCATTGTGAAACGTAAGACTTGAGACTTGACCATGCTATCATGTTACGTCTCATCTCATTTAGAACCTTAATCAAGAAACATAAATATTTGGAGGTCATAAATTATGACATTTTTTGTTAATAATACTGAAAACACATCATAAAAGGAAACTATTCCAAGGGTCTTGAGATGATTGAAATGTATTGAATCATAAATATAACATTATTATCGATTTTTTGTAGAGAAATTGATGATCAGGGATGGAAACAGGGTGCATAATGCATTTCCCGTCTCTAATCCAACCCCAATTAATCTCGACAGGTTCAGAGGAAGGAATCCGTGACGGATTGAGATGTCCATTTAGTATACAATAAAAAAACATTGTATTTCAAAATAAAAATTACATTCAGTCATCGCTAAATTACTTGTTAATATTGAAAATCAAATATATTTTTATACATTTATCAAGATATATACATAGACAAAGGATCATGTGAGAATAAAAGTTAAAGTAAGAAGTATAAGAAGAGATTTGGACCATTGATTAAATTTAATCTTAAATCAACCCATGAATTGCGCTTAAGAAGAAAATTGATCTGATGCTTCTTATTAGTGTTGATTTAGTGAAACTCTTCAATTATGATTGATCTAAGGGTGAAAATCTTTTCTTTTCTTTCTCACCAGAACTCTTATTCTCATCGGAACTCAAGCTTGTGCACACACATGTATATATATATATATATATATGGTTGGGTTTCGGTGAGAAGGAAAGTTACAGTAAGAAGTGTAAGAAGAAATCTTCACCCTTGGATCAATCATAATTGAAGATCAACACTAATGAGATGCACTGAATCAATTCTTGAGAGAAGCGTTATTCATGGGTGGGCATGGAGATTAAAAACGATCAAGGGTCGAAACTATTTCTTACGCTTCTCACTTTAACTTTTTTTTCTCATACAATCATTCGTCTCTCTCTCTCTCTATATATACACACACATATTTAACAAAATAGAAGTTTAATCAGGGTTGGATTAGGAGCAAGTAGTGTCATCCCTGACCTCACTTTGGGTATGAATATAACCCCCCCTCCCTGTCCGGTTACCTGCCAAAACAAAACCCCAGTTCCCATTAGTAAAACTTCCATCTCTATCGATGATTAGCGTTTCTTTACTAAACTGTTTTAAGCTCATACGATTTTATACCGTCTCGTATCATTTTGTACTGTGTCATGCCATTTTTAAGAGCTGCTTATTATGATAAAATATTTTATATGCATTACAATAAAATTGACTTGTTAAACTGTTTATAATTGTTCTAATATAATAATTAATGAAACTTTGAAGTTCATAAAACAAAAACATACGCCTCTTGTACAAATGCATTACAATAATTTGTTAGACAAAACTCGACAATCTGACAAATTTTCTTGTAGTGATTATTATATCAAGATCTGTCCTTGTATGTATATGATTCACATTTATTTGGGCAAAAAGTTGATTATCAGTAATCTCAACCGGACTCACACGGAACCCTCTTTCAAGAACACCAATGCGATGAGACGTTTTTTAGCTCACTCAGCGGCTGATACCAGTGGAGAGGGAGGGTCGGGATTCAACCCGAGACTTGTGTTACATTTACAATTTACATTTATAAATGACTCTTCATGGTCATCAATGGGTAGTTTCTATGTTATTCTTTTTGCCTCTTCCTTAGAAGCTAACATTTGGTCCATCTTTTCATATATAACCCTTCTTGGTGGTCATATAATTATTCTTTGCATGCAAGATTTTGATTCAAATTTATTTATTAAAAAACTATTATAAAAAATATACTAAAAAAACACATGGGTCTTCCAAACCCATTTCATTGACCAACAAAAAGTCTGGAATCAATTAAGGGATGCTTGATTGGTTTGAGATTGGCTTCAAAGATCAAAACTATCAGGAGGTTATGGGTTCAAATCCAAGGAGGAATAAAAATCCTCTTGTGGCCACAGAGGTTCAAATGCGGTGACTCCGGGTTATCTGCAAAGCAGGTGTGGTCGTCCTGGAATTAGTCGGCTCGCATAGCGGGTTGGATATCCTGGTTAATAAAAAAAAGCCTGGAATTTTTATGACCCCGGTCAGGCTAGGCTCGGCTAGACTGTATGGTTGAAAATTGGCGTGATCGAACTTTTTGGATTTAACCGGACTTTTTCAATCTTTTTTAGACCGAGTTTTTTTGCAGTGGTGTGACTGCCACTGATTTTTCGGCTTGATCAGGCTTTAGGGCCTAGCATGAACCGAGGTCCGGGCTCACTGGGTTGAATCAGGGTTCGTGGTTGGACTTTTTTGTGAATTTTTATATAATTAAATAGTATTTAATTATAAGTTAAAATATATTATAAAAGTTTGTATGAAATGAAAATGAAAGGGTGAAATTATAATTACAGATGGAGCATCAAATAATAGAGCAAGTGGTTGAAGATGCTGAGATAATGGATTCTAGTTATCATCCACATTTCTAGTCGTGTTCCCAAATTCCTTTGGTGTACGGACTCCCTTATTTAACTGTAGCAGAACATATCTTTTAGTTGTACGGCATTTATATGTTTGGTAGATAAAGGCACTCAGTTTTTTTCAAAATTATATATATATATATATATATATATATATGAATGATCATTGTGAGAAGAAGAGTTAAGATGAGAAACGTAAGAAATGATGTGTACATTTAATCTCAAACTCACTCATGAATTATGACTGATACTGGGATTGATTAGTAGCATCTCGTTCTAATTTGTATCCAATGGTGGATGTCATTTCTTATGCTTCTCATTTTAACTCTACTTCTCAATGGAACTGGACTCCTTTATATATAGAGGGAGAATCAAACAAAAGAGAATACAGAAACGGACAAATCACGTGCAAAATCATATCAGATTTTATATTATCGGGGGAAAAAGATGCATGGGCGAATTTGGTTTTTTCTTCAGGTCGCGGGGCAAAGTTGTGTGAATCGCATGTGATTTTGTACGTGATGTTAATATACAATCACATATGATTCAACCATTTTCTTATTCTCTTAAATAGATACCGTTCTCTTTTGAACCCGCTTCTCTCTCTCTCTCTCTCTCTCTCTCTATATATATATATATATGTGTGTGTGTGTGTGTGTGTGTAGAGGAGCGATCAAATGAAAACCACCCTCATTTGTACAAACCGTACAAACCACCCTCATACGTCGATTTTATTGTTTAATCTTACGAAATTTTTTCATGAAATTGTTTCATATAATACTTTTTTTGATGAATTTGTTTCATATATAGTTATGAAATTGTTTCATATAATATTTAATGAAATTTTAATGAACTGTTTCATGTATTTCTCTAAAATTAAAATAATGAAGATGATAATATCCATGATTAACACCCTCCACAATAAAAATGGTTAATCAACCTCTCATAATTACAAAAAAAATGAACAAAACGAAAAATTATGATTGGTTGAATGTGTTTTTCACGGTTTGTACAAATTGAGTGGTTTTTATTTAAACGCTCCTCTATGTGTGTGTGTGTGTGTGTATATATATATATATATACACTCAGTTCTCATTTGATTAAGCCCCTATATATATATATATATATATATATATATATATAGACTTGGGATCATGTGAGACCAATAGTTTTTTCATGAGACCCGTAAGACCAATTCTCAGCCCTTGGATTAGATCTACAATCGTCAGATCTGAACATTCATAAACGCCACGAGACTTCTCAATAATTACAAAATTACCACCGTGCAACTTTAAACCATTAGATCATATGCTTATAAAGTTGATCAATGAACATAAATTGGTCTTACGGGTCTCACGAAAAACCATTGGTCTCACACGTGAACCCAACTATATATATATATATATATATATATATATATATATATATTTTAAGCATATGGTTAAGATTATTGCTAAATAGACAAATACATCGTTATTTTGAAGTATATAATATTTATATACTGCAAACTGCAAATTAAACTCATGCACATTTCTCACCAACTTGAGTCCTTGATTTTTGTTAAATTTGGCTTACAAATTACCGGTAGGCATTTGTTTTTTGATAACTATAACAATTATTCGTTAATATGGTTTAACTGTTATATGATGATTTACTTCTTTCTTTTCCTGCAAATATATAAGTAGGATTTTATCTATATTTTTGCAAGATAGAGTGAGAATCATGTGTGAGGAAATAGAAATAGTGACATCTTTGCAGCAAAAATGTCACTATAATATATATATATATATATATATATATATATATATAAGGTTGGGTTCACGTGAGAACAAGAGTTTTTCGTGAGACCCGTAAGACCAATTTATGTTCATTGATCAACTTTATAAACTAATGATCTAAGGGTCTAAAGTTGTACGGTGGAAATTTTGTGATTACTGAGAAGTCTCGTGGCAGTTTTGTGATTATGAATGTTCAGATTGTAGATATAATCAAAGGGTTGAGAATTGGTCTTACGGGTCTCACAAAAACCCTTGGTCTCCTATGATCTCAAGTCTCTCTCTCTCTCTCTCTCACTATATATATATATATATATATATAACTAACAGTTGTGTGTCTTATATAAAAGTGTTATAAGTTAGTTGTTAGAATGAAGTTGGACAATCTAGCTGATAAGACTTAAAATGTAAATTATATGTTATGATAGCCGGTGTTCAAGGTTAAAGATGTAAAAACGGACAAAGTAAGACTAGTTGCAAAGGGATTTACACAAAAGAATTGTACTGATTATGAGAGGTAAAAACCAAAATTACTGAGAATTATTGTTGAGAGGTTAATCTCAATTTGTGATTTCAATTTGTAACTTCTCTTCGGTTTTCAGTATTCTTAATCAATAAAAGCTTCCTCCTCTTCCTTGTGAATTTACATCACCATGTTTGTGGTGGAACACGGTAAATTTAATGTGCATTGGTCGGTTTGTTCTCTCGTTTAATTATTTGTATAATATCCAGTTGTCATTAATGTTTGCTTTACCGCGATCCTACCTTTTTTTTATTTTATTAACTTAGATATCCAACCCTCTATGCGAGCCGACTAGTTCCAGGGCGATCACTTGCTTTGCAGATAGCCCGGAGTCACCGCATTTGAACCTTCGTGGCCACAAGGGGATTTTTATTCCTTCTTGGATTTGAACCTGAGACCTCCTGGTACTTTTGACCTTTAGAGCCAAACTCAAACCAATCAGGCATCACCCTTGTGGTTGATCCTACTTTTATTTGTGTATTGGTTGCCGGTTTGATATCACCTAGTCTCTCTCTGTTGCAAATATATTTCATTATTTTGTTTGACTTTGGACCGTATACACTATTCAACGTCGGTGTAGCATATAGAATCAAAAGTGATAGCAATCGAGTCTTGCATATTAGCATAGTAATTAATTGACGTTTATGCATATATATTGTCTTGATCGTTATTCTGTTATTTTATCCGGATTCATTAATTGATCATATTCTGATAGTACTTTATTAGATAGTCTAACTATATGTTTATAAAAAATTGGAGTTCATGAAATTTGAGTTATTCCCAACCAGTTCTGAATGAATTGATATTTTTCTATCAATCACTTTTTAAGATCGTTTTTGGTGAAAACTTTCATCACTTGTCCACAACTAACCAGTAAAAAGGTTCATTAGTACTCAATATTGTTTTCATGTATATATATGTGTGTGTGTGAAAACAATATATATATATATATATATATATATAGGTCGGTCGAGGTTCAAACAAGAACACCTTCGTTTTACGAAAACGTGAGAACACCCTAATCACATATGATAATATATGTGAGGGGACTTGGTGGTGTGCGGATGACTTGGCCCGCAATCTAGGTCGCATGAAAGGTTGTATGCGTCTCTGATTTAGGATCGCATATGATGGATTATAATATCATATCAAGAACTCCCTTATCACTTGTATCAAACATGTTATGGGTCCAAGTAGTGTGCGGATGACTTGGCCCACAACCTAGGTCGCGTCAAGGGTTGTCCACATCTTTAGTTTAGTATTACATGTATATCATATGTGATGAAGTATAGTATCATATGTCATTAACTATAATAAAATGGTGTTCTCATTTGTACCCTTCCCTATATATAGGGAGATTCTGGGGAAAACCCCCAAAAATGAAAAATTGAGGAATACCCTGATAATCATTCATCTAAATGGTCTACATATATGTATACAAGTAAATGGAGTTGTTTCTTGTTTTTATGCACTATCGCATGTTATGCATATATGCATACCGACCAAATTGCTTATACATTATTTATATTCGCATGTGCATATCAGCTAGATGAACGGTTACAAGGGTATTCCGCAGTTTTTCATTTTTTTCGTGGTTTTCCCTTAAATATGACCCTATATATACATATTTATGGAGATAATGAGAGTTCATTCATTATGATGAACGCTTTAGATCATAAAACAATTGAAATATTTACGAAGTTTATTCATTAGACTAGATAAACGTACAATTGATATTGGTTTATTAATTAGAAGGTTAATGTGTATTTGAAAATTCCTATATATAGGTTTACTAGTACTCAAGATTGCTTTCATACATACACACACACACACACACACACATATGTACATATTTATGAAAATGATGAGAGTTCATCATTATAATTAACGCTTTAGATCACGAAACAGTCGAGATATTTATGAAGTGAAATTTTCATTAGACTAGATGGACGGTTGAGATTGGTTTGTATATACATACACATATATACATCTTTATGGAAATAATGAGGGTTTATTCATTATGATTAATTAATGTCTTAGATTAGGAAACAATCGAGATATTCATTAGACTAGATGGAGGGTTGGGATCGATTTGTTTTAATTGGAGAATTAATTTGTATTTGAAACTTCCTCCATATATAGGTTTATTGGTACTGAAGATTGCTCATATATATATATATACACACACACACACACACATACATCCACACACACATACATACATATTTATGGAAATTAATGATGAAAGTTCAATTCATTCATTATTATTAACGTTTTAGATCATGAAATAATCGGGATTTTTACGATGTCAAATATTTATTAGACTAGATGAACACTTGAGATTGATTTGTATTAATTAGAGGGTTTGTATTTGAAGCTCCCTATACACATATGTATATATATATACACACACACACACATATTTATGGAAATAATGAGAGTTCATTTATTATGATTAATTAACCCTGTAGATCCTCAAACAATCGAAATATTTACAAAGTCAGATATTCACTAGAGTAGATAAAAGATTGTGATTATTTATATCAATTAGCCATGAGATAAAAAGTCAAATCATCTCGACTCTTTAAACTAATCCATATAACATCTATATAATATATACTATAAAGAGTAGAAACTTGGGATAAATCTGTATTATTCAAATATCGATCCCAAAGAAAATAAGAAAACAGAAGGCGAAACTTAAAAGGCACAGCCATTCCATCGTAGTACACGATGGCATGGTGTGCCTAGCTAGCTCGATCATATTGTACTACATATATCCGATCAAAACGATTAAGCACTCACTTCTTTTGGCTGAATCTTAATTAGACCCATATGGCATTAGCCTCAATAAGCAATGCTTTGAGCTTGCTTCTAACATTAAGACTCATCACCTCATTAGCACCACCAACCAGCTTCTTCCCTATGTAAACAACTGGTACACTTGGACTATACCCTAATTCCAATAACTCCCCTTCCACCTGTTCCCCATCCGATATTTCATCGAGCTCGTATACAGTTGGGTTGGCACCAAAGTTTCGTATCAGTGTCTTAATGGAGTGGCTTATGGAACACGATGTTTTGCTGAATATAACAAGTGGGTTTTCAGCCACCAAAGTCTTCACTATGCTCATTGCTAGCTATTAGGGTTTTGTTGTTTGAGTTCTTTGTTTTCCACCATGCTATATGCTATATATATATTGGTTTTTGATGACAATGGAGTTTTGAAGAGATTATATTCGAAAATCATGTGTAACAAGCACTTGGTTGAAAAGCGAAGTATCTTCTAGTACGATCGTGTAGGTTCTATAACAAGCACTTGGTTGAAATTCGCTTTATACCTTTATAGAAAGCATAAAAATCTCGTGTCCCGAACCCTAAACCCTAAACCATAAACTCTAAGTCAAACCATGTTCAATCATTCACGTAAACACGTTATTATTTTATTTGATGTAAATTTATTTGTGATCCTTTTATTCTTTTTCCTTGAAAAAAATATGACGTGTCTTCAAATGATTCATGGATAGAAATACGTATGAGATTTGGGGACAAATAGATTTTTATTATTTCTAAAATAAAAGTACCAAGAGGTCATGTGTTCAAATCCAAGGAGGAATAAAAATCCCCTTGTGGTCACGGAGGTTCAAATGCGGTGACTTCAGGCTATCTGCAAAGCATGTGGTTGTCTTGGAATTAGTCGACTCGCATAACGGGTTGGATATTATGCGAGTTGGATATTCAGGTTAATGAAAAAAAAGGGGCAAATGACCTTTTAGTTGATTTCATGAAAGTATGCATGCATGCATGCATGCATCAAAGTTAAAACACGTCTTTGTTTCCATGGAATCTTATCTTGAATTCTCGATGATTAGACTTATATCAGTCAAAAAGACACACTTGTCTCTTTAACGATTAGACTTAAACATTTAATTAAGTGCAACGAAATACCTAAAGAATAAGGTTAAAACCTATGTGAAACTCCGTTTTTCTTCTTAGGTTGTCTCCTGCTTATTCATTAAGACGGGTGACTTAACCATTTAACGTTTTCATTGGTTTGGATATGAGCTCGTTAGGCTGCTACAGTGAAAACCAATTTCTCTACATGAAAAAGATCGTTAAAAGATGATATAGTTCATTTTTTAAGTTTTTAAGGTTATTGTGTTTTAAAAAACGAATTCATTGAAAACGTATTGTACCAAAACTGAAGGAATTAAAACCGAAAAAGAAAAAAAGGGTGATTATTTGTTAATATGAAAAAGGGTAGATTTGAGTAAATAATTGGCTTAATATTCTAATTTCATATGAATCTAATTGTATGTGAATTGGATGCCATAATGATATATTAGTTTTTCATTTATAATCACATCACAAGGAGCTTAATGTTTAAGTATGTTCAATAAAGCATTTAGTGATATACATATATACAGGGAGCTTAATAAAACTTTAAAAAAAAATAAAAAATTAAGAAATATTTTGGTAGTCATTCATCTGGATGACATGTATATGTGCATACAAGTAATTGAAGTTATTTTTTGGTTTGTATGCACATGTACATGTTATGCACATAAGCATACCGAACAAATTGCTTAAAAATTATTTGTATGCATATGTGTATACGTTTAAGATGAAAGCTTATCAGAGTGTTTCTCAGTTTTTCAATTTTTTGTGATTTTTCCTTGAACCTGACCCTATATAAAGGAGTAGGTTCATACGGAAATAGTACCTGAATAAGAAAATGACTAAATTATGTCAAAATAACATGTGATTTTATATTAATGGTAAAAAAAAGGTGTGTAGATGACTTTGGCCGTGACCTTAGGTCATAGGTAAAAGTCGTGTGAATCACATGTGATTTTAGTATAGAATCACATGTGAATCGGTCATTTTCTTATTTAGGTATCATTCTTGTATGAATCCGACTCTCTCTGTATATGTGTGTGTGCTTGTTAATTGTCATCGAAGGCTTCTAGTATCTATATATTGATAACAATAAATATTTTTACGAATCGGGAAACTAATTCTTATAGTATGTAATTTCATCAAAATATGTATACCATCAAGTATCAATTAGTATATTTTATCAATGAATATATATATATATATATATATATATATATATAGTGTTTGTTTCAAATACAACCTGTAGTATTTGTACAACCAATGCAACCCAATAAATTGAGATATTTATGAAAATAATGAGAGTTCATTTATTATGATTTGAATATTTATGGAAGATAAATATGGTTCATTAATTATGATCAATACTTTATATTAGGAAACAATCAAAACTTTTACGAAATCACATATTAATCAAATGAAATGGACGGTTGAGTTTGAGTTGTATTGGTTGCACAAATGTCATGGGTTGTATAATAACCAACCTCTCTATATATATTCATTGATATATATATATATATATATATATATATATATTTATTCATTGATATTTGTATTATGTCAATGAGCATATTCATCAATTAATATACATCTGGATATCAAAATATTTGTGTTTCGAATTTGAATTAAGTTCTCTTTCTCCATATATTGCACCAAATGCCAATCTATCAAAGAGAATCAAAAGTGAAAAAGTTTGATGAAACAAAAGATAAAAAATATACTTCTATCGAGTCTTGGCATCTTTTCTGCAGATCATCATTTTGAGATTCGAACATCAGATTTTTCATTACAGTAATCAAATTTCAACCAATTTAATAATATCAATTAGAGTTGATAAGACGTAGAGAACTCACTTCAACGTGAATAAAACGAATTGCGGAAAGTTTTAACAGTTCTTGAAAAATTACTGAACAAGCCATCTATATTTACACTGTTAAATAAATTGTAGCTACTTGACTAAGTTCGACTTTGCTTCCCTTAAAACAAACTTCTCAAGGAAATTCCCCCTTTTTTACGGTTCTTTTTCTATCTTATATTCCCTAAGAATACCAACAAAATCACACATAATACAAATAATGAACAACTAGAAATAAAGCAGAGACATAAAGAATATACCAGAAACGACATGATATTATTTAAAAATAACTCTAGAAATTATAAACTTTTGTTCCCTTCGATTCTTCTCTTATAAATGTATAAAAAAGGAAACCCCTTTAACAAGCTTTCAAAGGATTCTGAGTAGTCGATAAATGGAAGGTGTATATGGGATTTTCAAATCTAATATTTATTAAAAATGAGATCGCTCATAGCAAGTCGGTGATAAGAGAAAACCTGGGAAGGAATCGGGTTTTCAGCATCTTTGGTGATGTTACCTACCAGATAAAAGGACTGCTAGGTGATCAAAATCGCTCAGGGAAGTTTTTTCCTCTTATTGTTTGTGTCAATACTCAACTTCGAGGTTGTTTGTTTACCTCTTAATAGTTCCATTAAGAGGCAACCTTTAAGTCGTTAAGAGGTAAATCTTGTTTGGCAAAATAAAAGTCTGCTTTTTAATGGTTGTAAAACCCTCTGAATGATTTTGTATTCTAGATCTCCCTTAACCATTAAGAGCCCTAATTTCATTGTACACAATTACCAAACAATTATATTTCATTTTGCACTATATCATAAGAGCCTCTTAATCATTCTGACCACTTAATTATTCTGCACCAAACCATTCAGCAATTACCAAACAGCCCCTTCGTCAGTCTGTTTGAACAACCTCCCAATAAGAAAATTTCAAGAAACTTATTTTCTTTTGACAAATAGGTAATTGATCTACATGGGTTACAATTCATACGAAATGGAGAACATGTGAAAAGGCCTACAAACAAACTCAAATTCAATAAAAAGTTTTAGGGGCTGTTTGGTAGTTGCTGAATGATTTGATGCATAATGATTAAGTTGTCAGAATGATTAAGAGACACCGATTCTTTGGTAATTGTTTACAATGAAATTAGGGTGCTGAATGGTCAATGGAGGTCCATGATGCAAAATCATTAAGAAGATTTTAGAACCATTAAGAGGCAGACTTTTTTTTTGCCAAACAAGATTCACCTCTTAACGATTCAAAGACTACCTCTTAATGGAACTATTAAGAGCTAAACAAACAACCCCTTAGTAGAGTATCAATGTGACTTTTAAAATTATAGAATAAATAATTGTGTGTCTTATATGAATTAACCAGTTACGAAAATATGTTAGAACGGAATTAAACTACCTAACAAGTTTTATCCTTGATTGTTAGGATGATGATAGACAATCCAACAAGTTTTGTCGTTAGTTGTTAGGACGAAACTGAACAATCTAATACATAGGACTCAAAAAGTAAATTGTCGTATTATTCTTTTTTCTACACATGGGAAAGTGTTTGATGGAAGAGTTATGAAGTGCCATAAAAATATGTTAACAAAATGATTAACTTTTCAAGTCCTGTGAGGTAATTCAACTTCGTTTTAACAGCTTAATGTTTCATAAGAATATAGTTTGTTAAGCTGGTTAACTTCGAATTAACAACTTCTTGTATTGCCTTATACAAAACATGCAATTGTTTACCTTATACACCAAAAAAAAACCCTCATTAAATGCTATATTTGAACAGTTAGGGGCTGTTTACCAAATTTTCTATTAAATCCTGTATGGATAAATTTATGTTGCTATTTACTTTTCTATTTGAATCAATAGTCTGAACAACAGAAATGACCAATTTACCCCTGAAGATGAACTACACGCTGTTTCATAAATTGTTGTTCATTTTTTAAGGCAAATGATATTTCTGAAAAATAAAACATTTAAATATCAAAACATAAATTTAAAAATTTATTTATATCATCTAAAGATCAAGACATAAATTCATTGATATCATCCAAAAATTAAAACATAAATTCATAAAATACTTAAAAATCCAAGTTCAAACACAAAGTAGCCAAGTTCAAATCCAAGTTCAAACACAAAAATCCAAGCTCAAACATTATTGACCAAACTATTTGCAATTTCATCTCTTAGAGTAGCCATATATTGAGTGCTATTAGCACCTCATTGGGAAATGTCCAGTTCTTCTTTTCCATTTCCTTCGACTTCTTCTTCGTTGTTAAATATATTATCCTCATTGCACTCCATAAACAACTGGTCTTGAATATTATATTTTTCGATGAAATTATGTATCACAAAGCAAGCAATTGCCACATTTCCTTGTGTTGTAAATGGAAAGGGAGCCATCTGCTTAAGATCGGAAATCTCGCTTTCAAGACACTGTAAGCACGTCCAATAATATTCCTGAGTTGGGCATGTGCATGATTAAACCTTTCTTCTTTAGTCAAAGCACGTCGACGTCGAAAATCTGCCAACCAATATCTTATGTTACGATATGGAGCCAAAAATCCACGAGCATTGGCGTACGCAGCATCACAAAGATAATATTTATCTGAAAAACCACCCACATCAATCGTATAATATACAAAGCAAAAAAACAAATTACAAATTGAGAATGGTTTATATCTTGTGGTGGAAAGGGAAAACCAGATCTTGGGTTAAAAGCAATTTCCCTAAGTATTCTAGAATCATGTGTTATACCTTCCCATCCAACCTAATCAAAAGTGAATATCATGTTGAAATCACAAATTCCTAGAACATTTTGATAACATCGACCACATCCTCTTCCCGTGTAAGCAGCTTGATGACTAGCTGGCACAATTGCATGTATGAGGGTACCGTCTAGAGCACCTATTGCACCTTTCATTAATAGAAAAAAGATTAAATACATGTATATGTGTGTGTGTATTTATATAAAACTTTAAAACGTCAATAATAAATCTTACCTGAAATATTTCTCTAAAACGTCTTTGATGACTAGACGTATTTAAAGTTGTAACAGAAGTTATTGGCACCACTATTTCTCTTGCGAATTCCATCATACCCAGTAAAACTTCATGGAAACAAACATGAACAGTTCTTGTAGAGCGTTGAAATCTACGTTTAATCACTCTGTAACACTTTTTTGTTATTGGGTTTCACCCGTTTGTTTCTTACCTATAACGAACATTCGAGCTAATAAACAAGGAAAAGACATGATAAACCCAAATTGAACCAACTATTGAACCAATTGTTTTAAAAAATAGATATTGAGCAACAAACACAACAATCAATCAACATCAGCTATGAGATTAGTTTTAGCAAAAAAACTACTTATAAACTAGCTTATAGGATTCATAATGTATGGTTTAACAACAACAATCAATCAACAGCAGCCATGTATTTTCAGAACAAGAAATGAGAACCAAAAAACGCAAACAACAGCTACGGTAGCGCAACAAACACAAAATAGAGCAGCTACGGTAGCAGCAAACAACAGCTATGGTAGTAGCAAACACATAAAAATTAACAAGAAATGAGACACCATACAACAGCTACGGTAGCATAAGGAATGAGACACCATACAACAACTACGGTAGCAGCAAACAACAACTACGGTAGCAGCAAACACAAAATAATTAACAGGCCCTAAGGTAGCAGAAATATAAACTATTTGCCATCAATCAACAGCAGCTACTGTAGCAGCAAACACAAGCAAACATGAAATATATTAAATGTAAAGCTCACAATAGCAAGAAACGATTAGGGTTCTTTAGAGGAGAAGTATAGTAGTTACCTTTGAAGAAGAAGAGGGCGTCGATCGATGGAGAAGAGAGCAATCAACCGATTAGGGTTCTTTGCAGGAGAAGAGGGCCGTCGATCGATGGAAAAGAGACCGTCGATCGATGGAGAAGAGACCGTCAATTAGGGTTCTTTGGATCGATTAGGGTTCTTTGTGTATCCGATGGAGAAGAGACCGTCGATCTAGGGTGTTTTCTTGAGAGAGGCGCGAGTATAATATAAGGGCAGGGATAGTCGTTTGACTTGGCTTAACCTGGACAACTCAAAATTTTCATTTGGGCAAATAAGCCCATTTCTGAGCAAATAAGCCCGAGGTAAACATGCTATTTTGTTTGTCCGAATAAGCCAATTTATCCATTAAGCTCATTAAGCTTCAAGTAAACAGGCCCTTAGACGTCCTAACAAATACATTTTGTTGCATTGAGGAGTGTGTCATGATAGATACACACATCTAAGATATACATAAGATGTAGATAGATTTAAACGAAAACGAAAACGAAAACGAAAACAAAATAAGATAATACGAAAACAGTCAAACCAGTGTAAAATCACATGGGCAATGTAAGGGTGTGCGGATGACGTGAATCACGACCTCAAGTCACAGCCAAAGTCGCGTGAATCACATGTGATTCGACCGTTTTCTTATTCTCTTATTTAGTTACTTTTCTCGTATGAAACTGATTCTAAGGCATAAAGCCATAAACCCTCATAAATTAGTGCAACAACTGTTTACATGTTCCTTGAAATCTAATTATTTTAAATCTAACAAAATTCTAAAAAAATAATAATTGAATTTGTTAAATACCTCAAAACTAATTATTAAACTTTAAAACATTACAATAATCAAGCTCACAACACAACACAACACAACACAACACATCCCCCTACCCTCCAAATAAAAATATTATTTGGTATTGGTTTTCAATATTAAGGGACTTAATAAGGGTACA
Organism: Cynara cardunculus var. scolymus; assembly: GCF_001531365.2. Classification (NCBI taxonomy): domain Eukaryota; kingdom Viridiplantae; phylum Streptophyta; class Magnoliopsida; order Asterales; family Asteraceae; genus Cynara; species Cynara cardunculus. The sequence goes on from NC_037541.1 coordinate 3,226,356, forward strand.
CAAAATCCTAGAGGGTCTATTTGTTAATCACCATAATATCAGGGATGTTTTATGAATATAAACTAAACATAAGAGGCTCAAGTAAAAATATTAATCTTCTCGGTTTTTTCTCTGTATTCGCGCAGCCTTAATGCCGACAGTTTGTCATCGAACTTTCCATCACTCGTTCAACGCAATTCTTCCTCTGTTCCATTCAAATAATTGGTAATCACATCTGCATCAACGACGAAAAGGGCGACATTTGAAGCTGCATATTTTCAACTGTTCTCTCATCGTGCATTGGATTTGTTATTGGTGCAAGATTGTTTCAATTGAAGAATTCGGTTAACAGTAGTTTTTTCTCTGATTGGGTTGCAATAAATTGTCTTACGGTTAGTGGGTTTTGATTTTTTTGGGGTAAAAATGGAGTCAGTACCACCGATTAGGTTTACGCTTGGGAGACAGTCGTCAATGGCGCCGGACCGGGGCTCGGGTTCTGATTCGGAAGATGAAGAGATTGATGGGCTGGATGCGATTGATCCTAGGGTTAGGCTAATGTTTTTTTCAAGTGAGGGTAATTTGGATGGGATTAAGGAGCTGTTGGATTCAGGAACTGATGTTAATTTTAAAGATATCGATAATCGGACTGCGTTGCATGTGGCGGCTTGCCAAGGGTTCTGTGATGTTGCCGAGTTGTTGTTGGAAGGAGGTGCGGAAGTTGATCCCAAAGATCGATGGGGTAGCACGGTAAGATTTTAACACTTTCTTTGTTTCTCTTTTGCAATTTAATCAATGATTTCTTGGTTACATTGATCATGATAATTGTGAATTTGTGGTAAATGGGGAACGGGAGATAGGGACTCAGGATCATTGATCATAGATTTAACGTTGATGACGGTACATTTTTTCGATCAAGTATGCAAAAGATTTATCAATTTGCTTTGAGTTGTTGCCATAGATTTGCCCTTTTATGTATGCCTAATGGCTATTGCCTTCTGGGATTTGCTGGATGAAGGAATTATACACAATGTTGGTGTATCGAAACTACACCTTGGAAATTCTGTTTTGATATATTATAGGTTGGTTTTGAGAAGCTATAAATTTGCCGAATATCTTATGTCAATATCTAACATACATCACCAATGATGTGTCTTATTGGAATATCATTGAATACCTTGATACCGTGCTATTTCATATACATAGCGAAAATTTAGCTTTTAAACTGGAAAAATGGAACCTATTAAGCTAAAATACGAAGTTGGATCTTATTGATATGGTATGGTACAATCTCATGTTGTACATGAATCATGTTCATTAGAGCATTGAAAATTTCATCTTGAAACAGTAGATTTTGTATATGTTGAATTTGGTAGAAAGACGAGGGATATGTTTTATGCTTGTTTCCTTCCTTTTATTTCTCCTTTGTTTAAGGGATAAGATTATGGTAGTGACTTAGTGTTAGCTATATAAACCCATGTAAATGACAAAATAGATCCAAAATAGAAGTATTATTTGTTCATGGTATTAGAGCTTTGATTGCTCTTCTCTACATCACCAGCCTTTCACCATTGTTGGCCATCTCACCCTTGATGGAATCTACAACTCAGTCAAAAACGCTAGCCGTTGTCCGTTTTTAGGATTGGCTAAAACTCTAGTCGCAGAAAGGTGTTATTAACTTATTATTTCCGAAAGGAAATACATACTTGATCTACCAAAAGAAACATGAATGCTCTCATAGAACCTCCAAGTTGGACTTAGAGAACCAAAAATGAACAAGTGCCAGAGGGAGATATTAAACCCTAATTGGGCATCTCACTAATCTTGCTTACAAAAAACCTGATATTGGGTGTGTGGTCAGTGTTGCTAGCCACTTTATGCATAACCCAATCCCAGATCACTTCACAACAATATGCAAGATTTTACGGTATTTGAAAATGACACGTAGGAAGGGATTATTCTTTAGAGAAACAGAAAACAGAACTTTGGGATATGCTTAGATGCAGACTGGGTTGGAAATGTAAATGGCAACTGATTAACTTCCAGGTATTGCTCTTTTATGCGGGGAAACTTGGTCACTTGGAGGAGTAAGAAAGGGTTGGTAGTATCAAAATAAGTGCTGAGGCATACTATAGAGGGTTGGCTCAAGGAATTCATGAAGGATACAAATCAAACGAGTTCTGTATGAGCTCGGTCAACACCTTACCTTTGATATTCAAATGATGTGAATAAGGCAACTATTACGTTGCTAAAAGTCCAATTCATCATGATAGGACTAAGCATGTTGAAATCGATCGACATTTCATTACTAAGAAGGTGACAAGTGAAGTGGTGAAATTAGATCTCACCAACTAGGGGTGCAGATGATGTGAGTCTAGCTCACATGATCAATATACTCGACTCAAACTCGAACTAGATAGCCATTTTCAAGCTCGAACTGGACTTGAGAACTCGTGACTCGTGAGTAGCAAAAAACTCAGACTCGAATTTGGAAGCAATTTGCTAAATTCGAACTCGTTTGAAGCTCAAATCAAGCTCGATCTAGAGCAAGCTCGAACTCGTTTAATGCATAACAATATTAAAATTTTGAAATAAATTCAAAATACATATAAAATAAATCCAGGAAATTAAAAAGTTTACGACAAAATTCAAAATAAATCCATAAAACTAATGCTTGCAACCAAAATCGAAACGAAGTCGAGAAAATTACAAGATTATAACCAAGTGTATCCATGAACAAAACAAAATACAAGTTAAACATGATCTCATTTCAATTCAATTTGCTGGTTCCGATAATGGAATGAAAATTTCCTTTTGTTGTTTCTCATTCTCCTACAATAAAAACAATTTTTTTTGTATATGTATAAAAATGAAGATAAACAACTAAAACATATTTAGACATTTACCTTATACTTCTTTTTTAGTCCATGGAGGGATCTACATCAATCACCCTTAGCACTGTTTTAGGCGAAAGAGAAGCTCTATAAGGATTTATTTACGCGACTATCAACATAAAAGTTGCCCCTGAAGCCATAGTAGTGATAGGAACATCCGAGATTTTTACAACCATCCTAGACAAAACTTGAAACTTGTTTGATTGTTTCTTCCACCAAGCTAAGACATCAAATTTGTAATCTTGACTGAAGACACACCCCTCATGAAAAATACATGTCAAGCTCATATTTCACACAAGGTATCAATGTTTCCTACTGAAAACATCCGACAAAAGTTCAATTAAACCACCAGATCCATCATTTCCTTCACGAGCATTTGATCCAAATTCACATTCCTCACTTTCGTCCACAATAGAAGAAGAATACATCCTCACATATTCATCAAAAAGCTAACCTCGTTGACTTTAGTAATACTAATATTTTCCCGAGCTAAATTTGGAGGAAACATTTTTGGGCATGCAATCTCTACAACCCTCATTTTCAATTTAGGGTCCAAAACGGTCCCATTTGACATCAACATGTTGCATTGCCCCCATTATTTGTCAAATCTCTCTTTCATGTTCTTTACCATACTTTTAACAAAATCATCTTAAGACTGAGATTGTTTATCCAACTTAACTTTAATCCTTTATACCTCATCAATAAACAAGTTATAAGTTGGATATTCAAAACTGAATGTTGAGTTGCTAGTGTCTTTAAACATTTTCAATGTATCAACAATTTTGCAATTTTATTCCACTCCTCTTCATCAAGACAAGCATCATAATTATGGTCATGCAAAGCATATTGAGAATATACTTGTCTAAACTTGATGGTGCAAACTAGCATGTCATATGTTGAATTCCAACGTGTCTTGCATTAAAGAAGTAACTTTTGATGCTTCACGACCAAAACGTTTGAGACACACATGACTGTAGTTTAAGAAATCAACAGGATCGTGGACTTCTTGATAATGTGCTTCACTTGTTGAAGGCCATGTTGAGCCATAATGTTAAGAATGTAGGCACAACAACGGATGTGAAACAATCTTTCACCTCAAATAAGCCTACCATTTGATTCAAAATTATCCTCCAAAATTGTAATACAAGAATCATTTGCAGATGCATCATCCACGAAAATTGTGAAAACTTAACATAAATACAATGATTATGCTTTATTAGTTCATAAATCATAAATAAAATAGAACACATATATACAAATATAGTAAACAAATCATAACTTACTTTGTCCTCAATTTCCCACTCCCTTCGGCATGGTAAGATGCAATCAACTATGTTTGCACCTTTATATGGAGGAGACAAACGATCAAAGTTAATCACCCTCTTTTAGAGCTTCCAATCAAGATCCACAAAACGAGTAGTAAGCACCATGTATTCAATTTTTTGTGGCTTTGACTTCCACAAATTCGTAGTCAAACTTATTTGTTTCACTTTCTTGAACAAATCTTATAGTTTTTTCCTTCTCAAACTCATAGACTTTGAAAGAGTCTGCTTGAATGGTAACTCGGGATACATGGTTTCATTTGGGTATTCCTCAACAGTACTGAAGGATGCTCATGCATAGTGATCCAATGGGCTATCCCCTCTCGCATCTTTAACATGTCAAGTTTACCATTATGTAAAACACATAACCGATCCAAATTGATTTGTGTCCGCCTTGAATCAGATGGCAACAAATTAATCATTTTTTGTTGCTCACATGCTTCACTTTCAACATACAAGATTCCAAGTGTCGGTGCATATGGGTAGTGCTCTTAAATTTCAAAAGAGAAAGGGACTTTTACAATACTTACACCTTACTTTCCATTGACCTTTTATCTTTTCAGGTTCAAGAAATTCATCCCCCACTTTTGATCTTCTTGGTCTCGTAGAGTTTTGAAAAGAGATCAATATCATCTTCAACTTCTTTATTTGTGGTGTTAAAAGGGGGGGGGGAGGGATTCAAAAGGTTCTTCATTAACCTCCATAGATACATCCTCCCCATCATTTAATTCATCATCAACATTCACATACAACTCCTCATCTCTTGAAACACCAACTGGCGTAGAAGATTCTTGTGGCTGATTAGACATCTCTAGAAATATAAATGCATTTTTAAATAAACTTAAACTCCAAACAAAAAAAATTATATAATCCCAAAACAGAAACATTGTAAGCCAAAATGCGAAACAAATTTTACCATATTCAGAAACAGAAACAGAAACAGAAACATTATAAACAAATTAATTAGATTCCAACTAAAAGCTAAAAACTAAAAATAGTAAGTAAAATGACTTGGCAAATGTGCAGATTTTGAGAAAATAAAAAGCAAGTAAAATGACTAAAAATAGTAGATTTTGAGAAGATAGAAAACAATAAATACAAAGAAGATTTAGTTAAGAGCACTGACATAAAAAACCAAAGGTTTATCGGCAAAATAGTTTCGCTTAAAAGGCATGAGCTTGTAGAGTGTAGATAAAAAAATATCGGTTGATGAATACCTCCACCACCACCAGACCTTGCAGCTGTAAGTTCGAATTTTTTTTGGATCAATTACTACATTGACCTCTTCGGCCTGAAACCAGAATGGTATCAAATATGGAAAAAAGAAACAGTATGTTCATGATATATCAGCGAAAATTACAGCACAATGACAACAAGGTACCGTTCTACGAAAAAAGGTGTACATGGACATCGTGTTACCTTCTATCAGCAGTGGTGGTCGGTGCGCGTCGGCGTCGAGATGAGGAACGGCGGTTGATTCAGAGATAACGAAAGAAATCATGGAAGACTCGTGGCTTGCGAGACGATCGATGGTTGATTTCTTGCAATTAGACTGGATCGCTGGAATTTTCAATTTTTGGGATTGTGGGAGAGAGAGGCGTTAGCTGTGGTAGCATGAGCAGGAAGAACTAGGATTTGGGAATTGGGACATTTGGGTTACCAATTACAAATTTATATTTTTCTTAGCTTTGTGAGAAGCAACTTGTTAAATTTATAATGCTTTGAAAATTTTAAAATTGGTTGTTTTTTATTTTAAGTTTCCAATTTTAATTTATTATCTTACTATTGATATTTTATATTAACTTAGTTGTTATTAATCTTTTACATTATATTTTACAAATTATATTATAAAACTAACTATATTTAAAATAAATTCGAGTATCCCACGAGCTTATCGAGTTTGAGTATCGGGTAGCTCGACTCGACTTGTTAGTATGTCCAATCGAGCCTACTCGAGTCGAGTGTTGACCGAGTCGATCTTGGGTAGCTCGCTAGCTGTCTCATCTCATTTTTCCCCTAGTCAAAACTAAACAACAAACTGCATACATCCTCACTAAAAGCACTACCAAGATCTTACTTTGAAGACCTCATATTGAAGCCGAGACTGGCATATACTCTCTCTAGCTTGAGGGAGTGCCAAATTCGGTAGAAAAATAGAGATTTATTTTACGCTTATTTCCTTCCTTCTATTCCTCTTCTATTTTAGGAATGGATTATGTTAATGTTAGCTATATAAACCCGTGTTGTATATGACAAAATAGATGAGAAATAGAAGAATTAATTATTTCTTCAGTATGGTCATGAAGAATAACTTCAAATTGGGTGGAAGAGAAAGATGTAGAAGAAGACGATGATAAAACTGAAGCTTCTGTGACATCCTGCTTTTTGCATTTTTCTCTTTATCCTCTCTCTTTGCTTTTTTTTTTCTTTCTTTTCATTATTATTTTTAGTTGATCAAAATTAACTAAATCCTTTCCCTGTGTGAATTGGTTTTTATCTTAGAAAGATTGCATATAGTCCCTAAATAACAGTTTAATACTAGATGAACTCTGTAAATTTGATATTTTAGTTTTTTTAATAGTTGATCATAGTTAACTAAAGTACTAAACCCTTTCCCTGTTTTAATTGATTTTTATTTTAGAAAGATTGCATGATGTCCCCTAAATAACAGTTTAGTACTAAGATGAAATGTGGAAATTTCTTTTTATTTGATCAAAATTAACTGAGCCCTTTTCCTGTTTTAATTGTTTTATTTTATTTTAGAAAGCTTGCATAAAGTCCCACAAATAACAACTTAGTACTAGATTTTTTCAAACTCATAGTATGGCTATAAAACTTTTCTATTGTGCATCTTAATCTTATTATACATATTTGTTGGTGTTTGTATTATAGAAAAAGATTCACAATGTGATATACGAAAATGAAGTATATAGTATTTATATACCTCAAATACTCATGCACACTCTTCACCTTTGGTGAGGTTTTAACCCATGACCTCTTGGGAGGCTGGACTCTACAGGTAACCAGGGTACCAAAGACCCTTTGGTGATAAACAACTGTAGTATGGGGTTTTACATGATTTTAACGCTTGTATTTCAAAAAACTAATGGTTATATCCAGTGCCTTGGTTGCTCGCTCAGAAAAATGAATTGGTTTCTAATCAACCATTCGTTTGATCACACGACAGAAGTTCCTAACTGATACCAGCATTAACAATAGATACTTCATACACCAATGCGTAGGTGCCGGAATATGAACATATTCGGAAATGGCCCACTAATATGCTGTCTAAATTACATGGTCTATGACTCTGCTGTTCCTAAATAAAGATCAAATAAGAAATAGAAAAATAATAATTCAGAAAAGAAGGTGAATGCAATGTTTTCTCTTTGTTTTCACCATTCTTGCGGACTTACCATCTCTAAGATACCAAAAAGAATAATAGCTGCATAGTTCTTAAAAGCTTCCCCATCATACCCTCTCCTTCATATTATCATGTAATTGTTGATGGTTCTTTTCTTCTCCTTTAGTCCTTGCGTCTTATTAATGATTGCACATCTTTGGCCATTTGAGAACGTCTCTGCTCCCTATGGTTAGTTTTATCATGCTTCTATCGTTTAAGCCTGTCTTGTTATAGTTTTGAAATCCAAAAGAGCATTAAAAGCTTTAAAGCTAGTAAAACTTCGCAAGAAGAAGAAATGTATATTTACACTCTTATACTTTCGAAGGGAGAGAAAAAGTGTCTCAACTGTTTATATTCTGTCTCTTGATGTTTGTCTTCATCGTAGACTTCACCTTGACTTCTTGCCGTTGAATCTTATATTTGCTTGAGCAGCCTCTGGCAGATGCAATCCATTACAAGAACTATGACATGATCAAACTCTTGGAGAAACATGGTGCCAAACCTCTGGTAAGTTCTTATGCTTGTTGTGTGTTATATAAACTTCTAACTGTTAGTTATAATTCACTCTCTTTTATGCCACCTGTATATAGTTAAAATTTTCTATTTTACTATTTGGCAACAAGGGGAAGTCTTTTATCACAAAATAGTTTTCTCAATGATATTCCACGATCAATACAATTGGCTGAATCCCGTGAAAAAGGCAAATCTCTTATGATACACCAGATCCGGCTCTGGGGTGGGCTGAAAATGAAACCAAAAAAGAAATTAGAAAATGGTGAAAACCAAAAGCAAACTCTATTCTTACAATCGGGGGGGGGGGGGTGTTCTAATGGTTTTTTTTGGTTGTTTCTCTCTCTTTTTTTTAATGTTATATATGCTTAGATGGCTCCTATGCACGTAAAAAATGCCCGCGAAGTTCCGGAATATGAAATCGCTGCTGAAGAACTTGATTTCACAGACAGCGTTGACATTACTAAGGCAAGTGATCTACGATTTTGTTAATTTTGCTTTAATTGATAATTATATACCCAGTGTATTTTCAGCATCTGAAAACTGTTCTTAATAATTATGACCAAATTTTATGGTGATGTTCTTTCCACTCTAGCATCCTTTCTATTTCGTGGATTTGCTTTTTCTTTGTTCTTAATGCCTTGTGGGCTGTTTGTTTTTTTTCCCTATGAGCTTATTGGTTTCTTCGCTAAACCATTACCGGTGTTTGTTTTTTTTACTTAATTTAATTATGTAAGGCACCCATGTATCTGGTCCAAATTCAGCTATCTAATTCGAGACATCTCTTAATAGGTTAAAAAGAAACACCCGTTAGATTCACTACCCAAATGAAAAATATGCAACATTATGGACCATTCGTTTGTATATTTGTTGTGGCCATGCTTTTAAAAATCAGTTAACCCATACGCCTAGAGGCGATCAAGGTCTATGCTTCTGCCGGTGGAATTGGAGGTGTATGCCTCCCACGGATGAGGCATTCATTGAGGCGTACGAAGGCATGAAATTCCATCGAGGCGTATGTGCTGTATTCTGCTCTTTGTTTTATTAATGACACCCTAAAATTGGTCTCTTTCCCTCTTCTCCTCATTCATGCATGTATTCTCCTCCCTCCCTTAGTACATCCGACCCTACCCCCCAAAAACCGACCTTCAAGATCAACAAATGCTTTTTTTGCTTGTTCTGATCTCTCAAACCGCACAAAGATTCTAAGAAATATTCTAACAGCTTCATCAATTGGATAGTTAATGAATTTAGTTTATGTTTTAATGCTTATAACTAGTAATTTTATGACTTACATAGTTAATTATGTGACAAATATTTTGTTTCAGTTATTGCAGTTGTACCAAGTCCGTTGTCAAACATTCTTTTATTGAGGTCATTGCTTGTGGTTAGTCAAACGTGACTTCTGAAATTAATCGACTCCATGCAAAACTTGTTATCATACTTGTTGACTCAACAGTAAATCAAAATTTTCTAGTCAGGGGATAGTAAGTAACTTGGTTAAACTCACCCACATATGGTTAGTTTTGATGTTGACCAACTCGTTTTTCTGAACAACAAATACTTGAATCCTTTTTGGAAGAATATGAATATTCTGCATTGATCTATTACCTTGTTGCATGTGCATATACAAAAGATCCTATAAAATTACTTATCTACCTACGAAGGGTGGTTTACGGGTAAAATTATATAATGTTTACGTACTTGAGGATTAACTGTTCAAGTTATATTTTCAGCGTGTCACCAAACAACATTTAAAATTATATAATGTTATATGTACTTGAGGATTAACTGTTGACATCTACTGGTACATGATGAATTATTCAAGTTGTATTTGTTGGAAAAGGTGTCCAAAACTATTTATTTTATAAAAAGAAGTGATGTAGACCTTTTCTTTGGAATATACGGTTTTTTTGGAGCTCTAGAACTAGGGCAACTCAATCTGCTGTTTGGCATAGCTGATCTGATCATGCTATCCTGACAATTGTTGTTTTTTTTTTATCATGTTGTATATGTTCCTCTGCTGAATGTGCGTTGGAACTTTCCAGGGTACCTTCACCATAGCTTCGTGGCGTGGAACTAAAGTTGCAGTTAAAAAGCTTGGAGATGAACTTTTTACCGATAAGGACAAAGTGTGGGTTGTTCATTTACCAACAATATGTTATGTGATTTTTAACTTAATAGAGTTATCTGCTTTTCTAATCCGCGGGTTATCAACAGGAGGGCTTTTAGGGATGAGCTCGAATTACTTCAGAAGATACGACATCCAAATGTGGTTCAGTTTCTGGGTGCTGTAACCCAAAGTAGTCCAATGATGATCGTGACAGAATATTTACCAAAGGTTTACCTTTCCCTAATCGTAAACCAAGGCCATTACTTTCCAACTTAATTCCCTTTTTTGACGTTCTTTCTTAGAGTGTTTATATAGAAAAATAATAATTGTCTACAGCTATTTTCTTTCCGTAGTTGTGTTCTTCAACTAGGTGTTGAGCTTACTAATAGGCTCCATAATGCATACATAATTACATATCGTCTTCATTTATATCAATTTTTGCATATACTGCAGGGTGATCTTCGTCCTTATTTGAAGAGGAAAGGGGCACTAAAGCCATTCACAGCTGTGAAATATGCCATGGATATAGCAAGGTACTTGTCCTTTTCCATGTTTGCTAAAATAAACACTGATTAGATTATCCAGTCCTTTATCAATGTCTTACTTTAACTATCCCTTTGTTTTTATCTACATAGTAATACGTTTTTCAGTACTTAATCGTTTCCGAACACAATTAAAATTGAAACTATGCATTCTTCTCCTTCCCATTTTCATGAGATTGGATGTTACTTGGCGGCATTTATGTGGACTACACAACATATATCTTTGAAGCAATGCCATTTTCTTAATGATGCCAACCTTTTAAGGTGTGGTAAGTGGTTTTGGGGATGCCTTGTTTGTGACAAAATGCAAGAGTTTTCCTTCGTATGTAATTTGTATATCAGCCAGAGGATAGAGTGAGAATCAAACATTATTCCGTTTGGGGTTTCCCATTTAGAACAGCAATGACAACTCTGGTTAGCTTGTGTAACTGAAAACTTCATCTGATACGTATTTCATAAGCAAACTTAATATTCCCATCAATTCTGGTACCAAGTGCTTACCAGTTATACCTAGATCTTGTTATTTTATGAACCAGTATCATCCTTTGAACCCAATGGAAACACGATAACAGTTGGCTTTCCCATCCCACTTCTGGTGGTTTCTGCTTAGGGGGTGTCTGGTTGGTTTCTATTAAGTCCTGTATGCATAAAATTGTCTGTGTGGTTTAATCTGGCTGTATTGATTGGAAAGGGTTTTTTTGGAGGGTCTTTTCGTAGATGGAAGTAGCATGTTTTAATTGGGAGGGGTAAGTTTGGAAAAATCTTGGCTTTCTGCAGAAAGCTCCTCCAGAAGCTTACTTAATAAGCCACTTTCTATATCATTAAGCCACTACCAAACAGTCATATATAGCTGACTGAATAAGCTGTGAGTCCATCAAGCTCATTAAGCTGCTAACAAACAGGCCCTTACTCTGCTTTAAGATGCTTACATCTCACAGCTTGGTATAGGACTTCTGCTTTACTCATATTGGAAACTATACTTCTTTAAGAAATGTACTATTAACCAGGGGTATCAACATGCAGTACCAAGACTGTACTTCTTTTCACCACTGGACTTTTGAAATCTGGTCCTCCTGGGCACTTAGGCTCTTTTTCATCATCAGGGGCTACATACAAAAACTTGCTATTGGTTTTCTAATTAACATTTAAATGAATGTTAATGTAGTCATTTCCTTTGCGTCAATTACACACTAATGTTTTCATCAAACATTGTTCCTCACAATTCTTTTCATTGGAAAACCAGCTCTCCTTAAGTGATAAAAAACAAGGCCAAAAGAAAAGGGGAGAGAGAACTCAGCAAGAAGTTAGAACTTCATACGGTTGTATCTGATATATTGTTGTTATAAATGACTTCTTTAGAAACAGCAAAAAGTTCTATCACACTGAATTGTTGACGGAGAATTATCATGCATTGCTTATATTCATGGTGAAATGATTGACTTCTCATACTGCATCAGTTTTCATGCATTATCGTATCTTGTTTTTTCTTGTTCATGCAAGATAGCACTTTTGGAACTACAAAAATTGTAATAATGGAAATAACACCCATGATTAGAAGTTATGTGTGGCATACACATGTTTTATATTTAGCATTTTCTTTTAAAAATGACGATAGAAGTCGCATGTAAAAGTATATAGTGGGTCTTTTCATAATTGAAGATCCAGAAAAAGATCCAACCAAGATTAAAGGTTTATTTTTAGTTTAGAGTAAATTACGTTTTTTGTCTTTATCGTTTGTATAAAATTGTACTTTCGTTCATGTAGTTTTGAATTACGGTTTTCGTCCGTGTGGTTTGCAATTCATTGCTATTTTCATCTCTAAGGCGAACTCCCACCTTTAAGTATGAGGGACGGAAACAACAATGAATTGTAAACGACAAGGACGAAAACAACAATAAATTGTAATTTGTAACCCATAAGGTCGAAAACAACGATGAATTGTAAACCATAGGGATGAAAATAGTAATTTCAAAAGTATAAAGACGAAAGTAGCAATTTTCAACAAACCACAGGGACAAAAAAAAGTAATTTACTCTTTAGTTTGTTTTGGGTGCCTTTCATGCTCATGAGAAGTTGAACTTGCCAAGCACCAAATTTTGATATGATCTGTAATACGATACTGACTGGAAGTCTTAATTGGTGTTTTTATTGGTATTGTTTAGGGGGATGAACTATTTGCATGAGAATAAACCAGAACCAATTATTCACAGGGATCTAGAGCCTTCGTAAGTTCTGCTACAAAGTTGATGTACCTGCCTTCTATATTCTTACTTAATGTCTGATAGCATTAGCATGAGAAAAATATTGCAGTCTGTTTCTTCTTAATTTTGTTGAATTCTTTCATTTTTTTTATGCGAGTAAGAAAACAGGAACATTTTGCGGGCTGATTCTGGACATCTAAAAGTCGCAGACTTTGGAATCAGTGAGCTGGTGAAAGTGACGGAGAAAGTCAAAAAGGAAAAGCTCATGTCTTATAGTGACACTACCTGTGAGTGTTACTTTGTAGATTGTACTGATACCCTTAAACCATGCTTACATAATGTGATGAAGCTAAAGTGTCTCTGTGAATATATAGACTGCATTAACAATTACCTGATGATTCAAATGTGAGGAAGGCATAATATGACTCACTAATATCAAATATATATGACATACTTCCAATGATAGATGAAGTGCTCACGATTGAGTAGCCTTATTACCAAAAATGTTTTAAAGTCTAGATCTTTCTTTTGACTTTAAGATTGTTAATCCCTGTTGAGTTATTAACAGTAATTAGGATGTCATCCATGTAGACCGATCATGAGACTTGTCTACCACTTTTACTTTGGAAGAACACCTAATGACAAACAACTCCTGATCATTGTATCATGCCATGCTTCTCAAGAACTAGAGAGAAACGGGAAAACCATGTGTTGCTGCTTAAGGCCGTATGAACTGACAACAAACCTTCGAGCCTCATCCTGAACAATAAACCCACAAGTTGCTTGGTGTCTGTTTATTTGCAGCTTAACGAGCTTAATGGGAATCATAGCTTATTTGGTCAGTTATAGGTAACCGTTTGGTAGTGGCTTAATGATATAGAAAGTGGCTTATTCAGTAAGCTTCTAGGGGGAGCTTTATGCAGAAAGCCAAGTTTTATCCAAACCTGCCCCTTCCACTTAAAAAACATACTCCTACCAATGAAAGATCCTCCCAAACAAAAACTTCCCCAATCTATACAGACAGATTAATCCACATAGATAACTTTATCCATATAGGACTTAATGGAAAACTAACCAAACAGCCCCTTAATATCAGCATCCTCCTAAAGGATTCAGTAGAAAATCAGAAGTAACAAATGACTGCTAACCCCAGAAGTTAGTAGATTTAGATACTTCCCTAGAGGGGCCCTAACGGATAAGATTTGCACAACAAATCATTAGCACCCAGTTATAACTTCTTAGATTTGCAAAATATAGTTTTCCCAGTCAACTGCAGATGTCATGGATGCTAATCATTCAAGTAATGCGGTGTCCAATAATCTTCCAAAGGCTGCATTCTTTCGTAACCTTAGTTGGAGGATCATCAGTCAAGTGTCAACAAGCCAAGTATATATATATATATATATGTATATGTATATGTATATATTGATATGTTTATATATTATAAGGGGACCACTCTATCCAGTGTGCTTTATTAAGCCTGATAGAAGATTAGAAGGTTTAGAAAGAACAAATGAAACAGATCCAACACAGATGAATTATGCTTATTCTTACCCTTAATTAACATTCTTAGGGGCCGTTTACCTAAACACTTATCCGGTAAGCACTTATCGGTAAAATTCAACACTATCGATTACTTACCGGGTAAAATTTTATTCACTAAAATGCATCGTATGCAACAATTTATCCCGGTAAGCGCTAACCATGGTAAGAGTCGTCATCCTTACTTACCAGGTAAGACTCTCGATTCTTGCCTTCGCTCTTACCGGGTAAGATTCTTAGTCCTTGACATATTCATCCGTTAAAGTAAAGTGACTTGGTAAGTGCTTACTCGGGTAAGCGTTTGGTAAACGGCACCTTAGACTAATCCAGATAGGAAGGGTGGCGACCAACATTCTAGTCCGACAAAGAATGAATGATTCGGATAATCAAACGAGCATCCGAACAAACCCATGGCTTGACCAACCCAGTAAGATGATAGGAAAACCGAAATTGCAGGGAACAACAGGAGAAAATTAAATATGAATCTGTTGCCATATCAAAGTTTACTACGGTGGTTGGAGATGGCTGAAGTAGAGCGGTGAAGATCTTCTGCTCTAAATGCATATTGTATATTACTGATTAAACTATGTATGTACTATATACATATGAGCTTTTGGCTCGAGATACGAAACTACAAGGAAAAATAAACTGCTACCTAGTACCTACAACCAACACTCTTAACCGTTTGCAAACACATACAGTGCAAAAATCAACAGATTAGTGCGAACATTTTGTTCTTATTTTAAGTTATGTGGATTAGCATAATGCATATTGAGTTTATGAGTTTTTTGTTTTCTATAACAGGGAGATATGTTGCTCCAGAGGTCTTTAGAAATGAAGACTATGATACCAAAGTCGATGTTTTCTCATTTGCCTTAATTTTACAAGAGGTATGGCTTTATAATCTTTTATTTTATTCTACAAACGTTCATGTATGATCTGTTTTTAAGTATTCGTTACATTGGCTAATTCCGGGGGTCTTAAGGGAAACAACCGCTCTACTCTTTTGAGGGTAGAGGTCTGTTCTGCATGCCCCCCTCCTGGCGACCCGACTCCACCCCTGGGTGGAATATACCGTGTTCACTTGGTTTCATTGTTAGTGGCTAATTGTAGAGATAGTTCCATATTTCTGAATGGAACCAAGCTGTTTGGTGTGTACATATCTGATCAATAGTGAAATATAATCTGACCTTCTATGGCTTTCCACTAAGCCATTGTGAATGAACTACATATCATGTGACGATATTGATCATGCAATTCAAATTATGAACTTTATTTGTTATTTAAGTTGTTAGTTTTGTTTTGCACCTCTCTTTTCTGATTTGCGACACCAGGCTATTACATAAAACAATTTAAATACGTCTTTTTCATGTTGATTGATCTTCCAAATTTATGATTAGGCAACCAAAATTTCCCTTCCTAACTGCAATTTCATTAGCATTTATCATGTAATTCACATTTACCAATACCTCTCTGATTTCCAAAGCCAATCACTTGAATTTATAAATAACATATTAAGCTAATCAGGCTGGAACCTTTCAGGTTCCACATCACTCATCTCTAAACATTTTCATCTAAAACACGGTTATACAAAACCTCTGATCAAAAGCCAATTATCTTTTCCTCAATAACATCCTTATTATTATTTCCAATAAGAACCATGTTTCTGAATCTTTAAATCACAAAGAAATAAGGACTTAGAGCCATCGTAATCTTAAAGGATATAATAGTAATAGTTATATCAATAAACACATACACAAATGCCACCCTTGTATCCAAAGGTATACCTCTCCTTGATATGTCATCCTTATCCCAAAATACACCTCTCCTTGATATGCCACCCTTATTCTAAAGTACACCTCTCCTTGATATGCCGTTCTTATTTCCTCATCAAAATTTACAGATTATTCCCAATCAGGACAAACCGAAGTCACAAACGTATTGATGGAACATTATCTATAATTTTAACCAGAAACAGTTTCAAAATGAATATTGTACACTCTTCCTTTATCATTTTGAAAAGAACAATATGACAATAACAAAATCCACCTTTGAATAAAATATTAACTTTTCTGGTCAACACAATAAACTTAGCCGGATTTCATATCCGGTCATGCGTTGGCCAGATTACCCAACCGGACAACGCTTCCAAAACATTGATCATAGATGAATCCGGACGGCACGCTAGCCGGACTAGGCCGTATCCAGACGACATGATAAAACGATAAAACGACACTTATCCGGACGACATGACAACCAGATGGAACGCGTATCCGGACGACACTACAACCGGATGGAACGCGTATCCGGACGGCATGCTGGGCCGGACTAGGCCGTATCCGGACTGCACGCTAGCCAGACTAGACGTCTCCGGACGGCTCGTTAACCGGTTTCCCACTTCTCTGGTCAAAACTATGACCGGATCATAGTTTCACATTTTACTAACACATTGTCTGGTCAATACTATGACCGGACATTCTCACTCCGGTCAACAAATTTCAATGCATAATTTGATATACAGAATGTGTAAAATCATATGAAAAGTTTGAACCACTCACCTTGTGCAATCTTTGAAAACAAGATTGAATCCAACTTCAGATTCCAAGTTAATTGTAAGCAATCCGGACAGACTCTCTCAACTCTCTCTCAGGTTTCCAAAATGGCAAGAAGCTTAATTTATGAGCCTCCCCTCATATTTATACCCCAGTCGTGGGCAAAAGTTTCACTTGTATCTTACGGGTCTTACTTCTCTTGCACAAATATTTAAAAGCCTTCTATGTAGCTACAAATATTTGGAGAACTTCCAATTCACATTGATTATGAAGTTGGAAGCTGTCATTTTGACTTGAAAAGACAGTCGTAGAGCAGGATGCCATCCACCAACCCCTAATTGCCAAAATAGAATTTCCCTTTTGCTACCTTGAGAAGGATACTTATGAGTCAGAGTATATAACATGCTTAAATTGCTTCTCTCTCTCTCTCTCTCTCTCTCTCTCTATATATATATATATATATATTGAGGGACGTAACCATTCAAATAATTGAAGCTGTTTCTTGGTTTTGATTCACATGTGCATCACGGACAAATTGCTTACAAATTACTTGTATGCACATGTGCATACCGTCCAGGTGAATGGTTACCAGGTGTTCCTCAGTTTTTCATTTTTTCCTGTTTTCCGTTGACCCGACCCTATATATGTGTGTGTGTATATATATATTGCTTCATATTCCTGGTTATTATGTGATTTATTGGCAAGTTTCCGCTAGTCATGTCAAGTTGTGATTAGCTAATCTTTTGGCCATTTATAGTTTGTACATGTTCTTGGTTATAATGTGATTTATTGACAAGTTTCCACTGGTCATGTCAAATCGTAATCTTCTAATCCTTTGTTTTCTTCATCTGCTGAAGATGATTGAAGGCTGCCAACCATTTTTCATGATGAGTGAAGATGAGGTACCTAAAGCATATGTTGCGAACCAACGCCCTCCCTTTAATGCTCCATCAAAGTGTTATGCCCACGGTCTTAAAGAGTACGTGACCTCTATTTGTTATTTTAATTGCATTTCTTGTGTAAGAATGTGCTTTGTTTCTTATGTTACTTACTTCATTTCACTTGATCTTCCTATCTTTCTCCATTATTTCATATATGTTGCAATTTACTTGGTTTTTATATCAAATTAATTGGTTGGTAATTTATAATGGGTAGGTCTCTACTATACACATCTATAATAAAAATGGAAGGATCAACCATATAACAAATAAGTACTAATTGCTCATGTTCATGTTGATGTGTTATGTGGCACCATTTAGCAGAGGCGGACCTAGATTTTTTTTTGGAGAGGTGGCACCATTTGACTATAAGAAAAGAAGCTATGGATATTTTTCACAAAATCATCATTAGCCTTTTGGTTATTTTCTTGCTTTTCGTGTGATGTCCTTTGTTCGAGTCTTTTATTCCAAATTCTTTTTAGCAACATAATGAACCTGAAATTAAGAGCTAAACACTAAGAAAATGATACAAATGGGATTCAAATCCGTGCCTAGAAGGGAGAAGAGACTATGCAAATGACTCTGCCAAAAGAAACTTGTGTTGTTATTGTAGTTTCAAAATATATATGATGGCCCCCTAACAAAATAATACGTTGGCACCTTTCCCGACCCTAAAACTTTTTACACTACAACGGAGGAATGAAGAGGTGGCCCTTGCTTCCATGTGCACTATAGTGGGTCCGCCCTTGCCATTTAGTGAGCGTAGCTAGTTTGGGATTATGAACCAATATTTAACCTTGTAATAAATGAACACATCCATTTCCTATGTCTATTGAAGTTATATTATTGTTGAAAAATCAATGTTTCTTCGGTAATCATGGGTGTCTGGGCCAGCTTAAGCCATCCTTGACTAATCCCATAGGGTCTTGAAGATGATAGTCAGGAAAATCTCCAGTGGCCCTAATGAGACTCGAACTAGCGTTCTATCGAGGGGAGCCCCAAGGCCTAGTTTTTATTTGCCAGTTGAGAAGTACAAATATTCCCAGACAATATAAATGTATACATTCATAGATATACAATCAATATGTCCATTGAATTGAATCTATTTTGCCTACTTCTTGCATAGTTTGTTTTGGATGTGTTTGCCTTGTGATTAAATTTGAATCATGGAGGTTTGATGTTCGTTAATCTAGTTTGAAATCTGAAGCTGATTTCTAGTAGAATATTAGTGTAGATGTCCAAAATACCCTCCTATACAGCCCCCCCCCCCCCCCCCCCCCCCCCTCAGAAGACCTTTGTATTTTAAATCCTGACAATATGTGTAATGACCAAAATACCCTTTGATACCTGTCTTTGGGAATGAGATTATAAAGCTCATGAGGGGTTATGAAGAATATAAAAGGTTAACGAGCGTTCTTTTCTTTTTTTCTTAATCTTTGCAACTCTTTCACAGGTTGATTGAAGAGTGTTGGCATGAGAATCCCGAGGAGAGACCGACGTTCAGGAAAATAATCACTCGGTTGGAATCAACCTACTATTCTATAAACCGTAGGAGGCGTTGGAAGGTACATCTCTCTCCGTAAAAGGTGCAACAAGAATTGCTTTGCTTTGTGTAGCGCACACAGTCATGGTGTAAAATTGTGGTTCAGGTCCGACCGTTGAGGTGGTTTCAGAAAATGGAGATGATGTGGAAGAAAGAAGATTCTGAAAGAAGTAGTCGTGACCGTTCATCTCACATCTAAAATGATTAACGGTCTAAAACTTGTGTGCCCTATTCAACTCATGAACTAACCATCACGGAAGCTAGAAAAGACGAGAGAAGGTGGTCTGATGACAAAAAGGCGTTGTGCAATGATATTCTTTACAGGGTTTTGTCTACATATCGATTTTTTGTTGTTTACAATGTCGTTTTTTCGTTAGGATTTGTCGTCGTGAAACAACTATTGAGTATTATTGTGGGAAAGGTTGAATAAGAATATGGCTTGAGAGACCATATAATACTTGTACTGATTCATTGAATTGCATATGCTAATAGCTAGAGAGAGATGATCAATTGAAAATCATGAAAAAGTTGAGAACCGTGAGAACAATAAATTATGTGTTGTATGAAGTCCCTGAACTATTACCATGATCATCATCTTCATCTTCTAAGTCAGTACTTCTTTTTCTTGAATTTGAACCCTACCCTTCATCCCTTATAGGATCTTGATTTCATCAGTCAAAGACCTACCAGCCTAGTGGTAAAGGCTTGGGCATGGCATAGTCATGAACCCGAGTTCGAGCCTTGGGAGAGGAGTGTTGGCGACATTTAATTGAGGCCATGTTTAGCCTCCAAATTTGCCGGGGATTAGTCGGGCTTTGGCCCGGACACCCTTACAAAAAAAAAAGAAAAAAAGAAAAAAAAAAGAGGGGTTTTCAACAATTAATGGATCTTCTTCCCTTTCTGTGCCGCCTTCTTGAGAAATCGATGTTTCATCTTCTTGTTGTACATAATGTACACCAAGCTATTCATTTTCCCTGTGGTTAGGCGATTTTTCGTGTGGACTTGATTGAGCGTACTCCGGTCTTCATTATACCTGGAAGGTGTGTCATATAAGTTGACTTTCAATATTCATTATATGTGGCATCATCTTTAACAAGCCTCTCCATACAATTAAACAATCCCTTTGTGATCTCTGGATGGTTAGATTTACCGGGAGTCTATCTAAATTGAGGATTCAAGAAGTATCCGTCTGCATGTAAATCATGATGTAACTGATGGTCCCACTTTGAATTGATGATGTCCCAAATCTCCTTGTAAGGAAGTCACATCATCATCCAAATTCTTTGCAATTTTTTTCTTTGATTCATCCATTGTCCCATAAATGCATCCCATCGCAGGATTCTCACCATCAACTATCCGAAGAACATGCACAATGGGCTTTGTGGTTCTGATAGAATAAACCACACTAGGCCAAAAGGTTCTCTCATTTATAACAATCTTCTTTTATTATTTTTCCTTTGGCTTTTTCATCCATACACAGTTTGACCACTCATTTGAAATAAACATAGCTTGTAGTTGTTGGCTGTTGCTTCAAATTAAACATATTCTCCAATGTCAAAAAGGTTGTGGCTAATCAAATAACTTCAATGACTCCATCAAACAATTCAAATAACTTCTATGCATCTTCACATAGTCTAACGGATCAAAAGTCTTAAGAAAACAGTCCAATATTGATTGTTGACTAGAAAATTGATCAGACTTCTATTTCTCATGTCTGACCAACCATCTGATCACAACAAGACCCCGATATCTTCCCACGTAGCTTTGGTATCATTCACTATTTCAGTATTCGTCTTCACTTCTTCTTTAAAAGTCCATGTCCTGTTGATAATAGGCCTCTTGAGAGAGGTTAGTGAATTAGAAGCATCTAACAGTTATTCTTTAGAATTGTTCCTATTGAAATTATCGTCTGATACTTTTTCTATAGAAGAACCTTCAGCTAGTATGTTTTTAACGAACCCAAGTGGTTCTATTTATTGTTTTTGAAAACGTTTCTTCATCAGTTGATCATGGTGATTTTAAAAATAAGGAGAAGTTCAAATCTTCATAGCAGGTCTGGTCCAAATGTTGACCGAAGTAGGAAGTCAGCTATGGAAGCAAGCCCAGAGTCACACCTGTATTGATACTACTAAAAATTTTAATGGAAAATTTGCATCAAAGTATACTTGAAAGTGCAACCTTGATGACTTTGCCATTGAATTGAATTGAAGTTGTCTTTAATTACATTTTGTTCACATTTTACTTTTATTCTTTAATTCTTGTTTTATTGGTGATTCATTTTCCTCTTGTTTTAATGTAAAAACATATTTTTAATTGAAATAAAAATAAAAACCGAATAAAATTAATCATACTAATATATATTTGTATGAGTTTTTGTTTTAAAACCCTTACAATAATATTTAAAAAACTTATTATTTTATTATCCAACATTGAACTTGGTATAAAATGACTCTTTTAACCTTTGTTTGAGAATTGGAAAAGACAAAAGTAAAGGATTTATACAATAAACAACCATATTTAAACTTTACCCAAGTATACATAAGCAAAATAGATAAGATAGAGATAGAGTCTTGTTGTGTCTTCATTTGCATTTTCATAAAAAATATCAAAGAAAACCATAAGAGTGGTGTCTGATTGGTTTGAGCTTGGCTTTAAAGGTCAAAAGTACCCGGAGGTTTCATGTTCAAATCCAAGGAGGAATAAAAATTTGCTTGTGGCCACGGAGGTTCAAATGCGATGACTTCGGGCTATCTGCAAAGCAGGTGGTCGTCCTGGAATTAGTCGGCTCGCATAGCGGGTTGAATATCCAGGTTAATCAAAAAAAAATATCAAAGAAATGTGTCTAAATATAATTCAAATAAACTACTTGTTAAAAAATTGAATACCAATGAACCAACTAATAACAACTAATAGGATTTTAAATCTCAATAAATTGAAGAAAATAGAATAGAAGGTGTCATAATTCTCGAAATTTAGGTTCTGTTTGTCTAACATAAGCAACTTATTTTTTGAGTTTATTTAAAAGCGTTGTTTAGATGGGTAAAAAGTAGTTTATAAACTAGTTTATTGAAACGTTATTTGAAATAACATTTTAGGGGCTTTTTGACACTTTTTTCAATTATAATTCTGATTAAGGTTAGTTGATATTTATTACTATTAATTAAAAATGAATACTAAGAAATATTAATTAAAAGTTATTAATTAATTTTAGTTGTACATATATACTAATATTAATTATTTAAAGTTATTATTAATAATATCAATTAATCATCAAAAAGTAAATATAAAAAGTTTAAGAATATTTATATAAGTTATTTAAAAATTAAAATTATACTTATTTTGTTTATAGATAATAAAATTATGTTAATTTAATGAATTTAACAAAATATTTAATTCAATTATCAAATATATTTTTTAAAAGTTATTAATTAATTAGATATGTGAGTTTATCATTTTTATTCATATTATATGTAATGATTATTTAAAATCACAAATCAATGATGATTTTTTATACATAATCAATTTGAAATTATTTTAATTAACATGTTATATTATGTAATTTTTATTATTATCTTGTTTGTATTAATTAACATATTATATTATTTAGGGATTTGTTTTAACTATACTATTACATGTTGTAATTGATTAATTTTTAAGATTTTCCTTTTGGTTATTTTACATTTTTCATCTAGCTTATCAACTAGTTTTTATCAAATGTATTTGTTCATCAGCTAGTTTGTCAAACATAACATTAGAGAACTCCCCAAAAATGATTATAGTTAGAGAAATAATTTTTTATAATATACATTTTTGTGTTTCCAAAATCAAGATATTTGGATGAATTTGAATTCACAAGTATGGGGTTAGAGATGGCAACGAGGTCGGGGGTACTGGGAATTGCAATCCACATCCCCATTCCAGCTTTTCAATCCCCATCACCTTCCTCGTCAAACAGTAAGATTTCATTCTCATCCTCATTCCCATCGGGGAATCAAGGATGGCTCTCTGTACATAGTTTAAGTTTTTACATATTATGTATGTAGGAGTGTCATCTTCTTTTAACCTTATTTTTTGTGTTAACTGTATAAACCAAAATGGTCCAATAGGAATCCATATTGGTTCATGGTTATTAGGTTATTAAATATTTAATAAATGATGACATAATATAGGAGTTACATTTTTCCTAAAATTTGGCTCTTTTCAAATATTTAATTCCTCCGGACGTAATGAACATCTTATTATGTCTTTCATCGTGTTCATCTTTAACATGTTTGGAATGACATACCAGTCATTAGGTGTGAACATGAGGTGCTATCAAAAATGATTATTTTCCACTCTCCACTGCTACTTTGGAGTAGCCTAATCTTCAAAAGCTTCACGAGGGACTCGACGTCCAATTGTAGCTTAATCTTAGTATTGTCTTGGATATAAAATAATACTTAAAAATGAAAATAAAAGTTCTTTTTCAACATTTTCATAGTAAAAGATGTTGCAATGAAAACTTTTAGAAGAAGGGTATGTAAGAAAACGTCTGAAAAAACCTGTTACGGAACTACCGATAAGTATGAACTGCCTACTCCTACAGCTTGCCTTTTTAAAGTAACTACTTGGCCGACTTCTCGTCTTCAGTCGCTGACTTCATGTCTACAGAGTGCACCACATCTTCAACTCCTTTCAGCCGATCTAGTGGGATAGGGGAGGTGAGGCTAGAGGAAAGGAGCAAACCCTACGTCTAATCACCGATACTTGGACCTGCTTGGGGACTGATTGGTTCCCCTTAGGTGGATTGGTCCTTGTCAAGCTGGCCTAAATTTTTAATTACTCTTAATTGTATATATTTTTGTTTATGAATATGTTTAATTATTGGGATTCATAATTGTCAACAATCTTCATGGATATGTTCACTGTTTTCACCACCCATCCTTGTCCATCTACATTTGTAACCATTTATGATTGTTCAAAATGTTCATGGATATGTTCACTTATTGGGATTCATAATTGTTTACAATGTTCATGGATATGTTCACTGTTTTCACCACCCATCCTTGCTCATGTACAATGTAACGGAAGAGTAATTGTAGGGAAGAAGACGATGATAAGTTTCTTTTATTTGTTTTATTGTTTTATAATGTTACTTAATGTTTGCAGTTTATATGATTTATACCTAAATATTATGCATGAAAAAGTGGGCAATACAAAGTTCCATACAATACAAAATGGAAAATGTCAACATATATAACATGGGTTGAGTTCACGTGAGACTAATGGTTTTTCGTGAGACCCGTAAGATCTATTTATGTTCATTGATCAACTTTATAAGCTAATGATCTAATGGTCTAAAATTGCAAGGTGACA
Organism: Cynara cardunculus var. scolymus; assembly: GCF_001531365.2. Taxonomy (NCBI): domain Eukaryota; kingdom Viridiplantae; phylum Streptophyta; class Magnoliopsida; order Asterales; family Asteraceae; genus Cynara; species Cynara cardunculus. The sequence continues at coordinate 3,251,247 of NC_037541.1, forward strand.
ATTTTGTGATTATTGAGAAGTATCGCGACAATTTTGTGATTATGAATGTTCAGATTGTAGATCTAATCCAAGGGTTAAGAAGTGGTCTTATGGTCTTATGAAAAACCTTTGGTCTCATATGACCTCAAGTCTATATAACATAATTAAATCTTGATGTAAAACAAATTTTTAATCAAAATTGTAAAACACTGAAAGTTGAGGTTGAGAATTTATTAATAACAATATAAAAATCATTACAAATAACTGAAACAAAATAAAATGCAATTTAATATAAATAAAATAAGACAATAAGAAGTAATTCTTACATGTTTCAAACTTTATCTTAATAAATTGGAGAATAAAATAAAATGATGTATGTAATATATATATATATATATATATATATATATATCTATACTATATTATAATGCATTTGGCTAAAACTCTTAAAAACTCTTAAACTCTTAATCTCTTAAACCCGCTCATCCCTAAACGATTTCATCTCTATCCGATTTCATTCCATAACTGAATTCGCGTAACTAACTGCAGATAAACACAATCCAATATAGGATAAACATCTCATTTTAAATATAAAAAATCTAAAATATAATTAGGATAATCATTGAGTTCTAACAAAATACTTAATTATTATCTTTATAAAATGTTATATTATTAAACCAAAAATAAATTATTTCATTATTAAACTTAAATTAAATTAAAAA
>NC_037541.1:3253552-3266750 GCF_001531365.2 Cynara cardunculus var. scolymus
AAAAAATTACACAAAAAAATGAGGAATTTCAAATGGTTAATTTGATACTAATATCGATATATTTTTGTCAAATTTTTATGATATCGTCAAACATATATTTTATTCAAAAACAAAAACATTATCGCTTTCTCAAAATCACATAAAGCTATATTATAACATCGACTGAGATAAAAAATAAAATGAAATATTAAAAACATGATGTATCTCGTTGCATTGCGCGAGTACGCTTCTAGTATATATATATATATGAATTATTATACAACCATTTACATTTGTACAACTAATACAACTCAATCTCAACCGTCCATTTAATTTGATGAATATGTGATTTCATAAAAGTTCTGATTGTTTCCTACTATGAACGTTAGTCATCTTTCATAAATATTCAAATCTTTATAAATGAACTTTCATCATTTCCATAAATATTATAATTGATTGGGTTGCATTGGTTGTACAAATGTGATGAGTTGCATTTAAAACGTTCTCTCTCTCTCTCTCTCTCTATATATATATATATATATATATGAGGCTCATTCAAGGGAGAATTGACTAGTTTGTGGTAACCGTGAAATCCAATCTCAACCACAAATCAATAGATAAATTAGAAAATTTATAATTTTGAATTAAAATTTTAATGCAAAGACATTTTAGGTATTTTCTTTCCTCTCTCCGTCCTCCGGCCACCGTCCTCCGATGATATCACTATGATACCTAAATATTAGGCATGAGAATGGAGCTCGACCCATCGGAGAACCCGGTCCGCTCACCCCGGTCAGGGACGGGGATTCCCCGCTAAATCTGGGATGAGGACGGGGATCCCCATTTGTCTCAAATTGGGGATGGGGACGGGGACGGTATGGTACTCCCAGCCCCGAATCCGTTATATATATATATATATGTGTGTGTGTGTGTGTGTGTGTGTGTGTGTGTGTATTATTTATTTCAACTAAAGCAGTAGTTCACAATTTCTTATTTTCTAATTAGGTTTATAATTTAATTTTTTATGTTAATATGTAATATTTGAATGTCAAGTCAAAATACAATTACTCGATAATTTTGTATATTACTCAAACTCGATATGGTTTTATATTATTCAATATCTTTTGGTATACGAAACTTTAAGTTTCTCTGGATTTAATTGAATTTTTTTTGTTTTAAGTTATTAGTTCTTATATGATGTTGTGGTTTTTTTATATTAAATTAAATTCATTTTGGTTTTAGGTTTATTAGTTTGAGATTTAAACATGTATGATCTCTCACATATTTAATTTAAAATAACTTATATAAACGGAAAAAAAAATCTCTATTTCCTCGTTGAGGATCCCCATTCCATATTGGGGATGTGGATGGTGATGTGATTATATTCCCCGGCGTGATGAGGATGGGGACGGGGAAAAAGATAAGTAGTCGGGGACGGGGGATGGAGGTCCCCGCCCCATCCCCGCCCCAATCCATGCATGCTAAAGACAAAAAGATGCATTGTGATACCATTGTGTTACATCTTCGATCGACCACACAAACGATCTCAGTGTGATACCCAAGTACATATAAGATGCATTGTGATATCACTGTGGTATCACCGGAGGACGGTGGCTGGAGGAAGGAAGCCAGGGGCTGGAGGAAGGAAGCCAGGGGACGGAGAGAGAAGAGAGGAGAGATGAGAGAAAATACTTAAAATGTTTTTGCATTAAAATTTTAATTCAAAATTAACAAAATTATAAATTTCCTAATTTATCTATTGATTTGTGGTTGAAATTGGATCTCACGATTACCATAAACTAATTAGTTATCATTTTATTATATATATATATATATATATAGAGAGAGAGAGAGAGAGAGAAAGAGAGATGAGCGATCAAATGCAAACCATGTTATTTATACAAACCTTGCAAACCACCTTCATTTGTCGATTTCATTGTTTAATCTTATGAAAAAATTTATTGAATTGTTTAATATTATGAAATTGTTTCATATAATACTTATGAAATTTTAATGAAATTGTTTCATATATTTCTCTAAAATTAATATAATAAAGATGATAATATCCATGATTAACACACTCCACAATAAAAATAGTTAATCAACCTCTCATAATTACAAAAAAATAAACAAAAATGAAAAATTATGATTGGTTGAACACGGTTTATACAAATAACATGATTTACAAAATAAACCTTATATATATATATATATATATATATATATATAGGGGCAGGTTCAAATGAAAACCATGCAATTCTAAGAAACCGTGTAAACCAAATTCGACTAATAGAAAAATTCCATTCTTTTTTAATTAAATTTAATCAATAAGGGTATTTTGGTCATTTTCTATATTTTTATGATAAATAAGGTAGTTATTAATAAATATTAAATAAGGAAATTTAATAATGGAAATTTCTTGAATGGTAACATATTAAAAATTTTAATATATTATAATATTAAAAACTTGATTTGAATGGGGCATTCATAATGAAAATGTTTCATAATGAAACTGTTTCATAATGAAACTGTTTCATATGGGGCGAACTTCATTCCTAAAGTTCATGAAACTGTTTCATATGGGGTAAATTTCATGAAACTGCTTCATAATGAAAAGGTTCATAATGATGAAGCATGTTCATAATCTAATACTCTAGACATATTGTCCAAATTAATACTCTAGGCATATTATCCACTTTAATGAAAAAGTTTCATGAAACTGTTTCATAATGAAAATGTTCATAATGATGAATCATGTTCATATGAGTGGAATAAGGAAAATGAACTATTGATGCAACGGTTTCATCAAACGTTTCAAAACAGTTGAAAAATCGAAATAATATAATCTCTCTATTTCCTAATGAAAATATTGTAATGAATAGTTTCATAAACAAAGTTCAAAAAACAATGGTCATGAAACTGTTTCAATGTGAAAAGGTTTCATTGTGAAATGGTTTATTTGCTCCGTCTATGCATATTATACGTGTTAATGAAATAGGTGCTTTGTGATTGAAGTTTCATGGTTATCCTTGTTGCTTTGTAATTGAATGTACATCTAGGTTCATGATGATCCATGTTGCTTTGTGATTGAAGTTAATCTGTTTAATTGGTAAGATGAAAATGAAACGGGTGCTTAATGTATTGTGTTCTTTTATGAAATAAATATATGATGAAACGGGTGCATATTATATTTTGTTCTTTATGGAATTAATATTAATGTGAAAAATATTTCATTATAAAATGGTTCATTGATGTTATATTAATGTTAACTTTTGTTTATAGAATTAATGTTATATTGATGTTAACTTTTGTTTATGAAATTAATGTTATATTGATGTTAACTTTTGTTTACCAATTTGTCCTTATCATTGAAATAAAATAATTTTTTAATATTTTTTATTTTTTAATTTCCTAAAATAAAGTAAACTAATCTTAGCCATTGATCAAGAAAATGGACGGATGAGATTGGTTTACACGGTTTACACAAATGGGGCAAGTTTTTATTTGAACGCTCCTCTATATATATATATATATATATGTCATTACGAGGTCTTAGACCATTGCCTCAAGTGCCTAATGGTTAAGTTGGCCTTGCAAACCACACGTACGGTTTAATTAATAGTTTTGAACTATACCACACTACATAATAGAGATAGCTTAGTCCATTTGTTTAAGCGGCGAACATATACTCTTTAGATTAAATTGGTATAGGACATCGAAATAACTTGGTTTAGATTTATGAATAGAAGAAAGTATATATCATCTTGAATCATATAAATTAGGAAAATTAATATAAAATAGTCATTTTCACGTTTGGGATTCACCTCTTAGGTGCCGTTTACCAAACACTTGCATGAGTAAGCGCTTACCAAGTCACTTTACTTTATTGGATGAATATGACAATCACTAAAAATCTTACCCAGCAAGAGCGAAGACAAGAATCAAGAGTCTTACCATGGTTAGTGCTTACCGTGATAAATTGTTGCATACGATGCATTTTACTAAATAAAATCTTACCTAGTAAGTAAGCGATAGTGCTGAATTTTATCGGTAAGTGCTTACCGGGTAAGCGTTTAGGTAAACGGCCCCTTAGTAATTTCTTTCCCAAATTTCAAAAATATCATTAGGTTCGCAAGTGGCATCTCTTCAATCTCTGGAAAGGTCAAAATATAACAAAAAAAAAGGTTTTGAACAAGATCCGCAAGTGTAAAGACCAAACTTGTACACTAGATAAAGGGGTCTGCAAGTGGCACCAGGTGTCGGGACAAATTTACAGATTCCTGTCCCTGCACTTGTCTACCTGGTTCAGTAACTTCTTGTTTTTATACTTTTGACCCCTCTGGTGCCACTTACAGACCCAGTGACTAAAGTCTGAAAATGACTACTTTAATTAATTTCCTAATTAATACCAAGAGAGTCAAAATATACATGTGTGACTAAGCAAGACAAAATAATGACAATATTTCAAATAGGAAAGGGGGAGTAAAAAAGAGTCATCCTCCTGTAACTCACAAACTGTTGCCTATACATATACTAAGAAATATGGATTGAGTGTAATTTTGTCCAAAGTTTCATTCATCCATCATACCACTTCACTTACAAAGGTCTCTCTCTCTCTCTCTCTCTCTCTCTCTATATATATATATATATATATATATCTCAATGGGTCTTTTCTTTTAAGCACTGAAAATCTTCATATCTGATCTGAAAGAGGGCAAAATGAGTGAGATCCATATATAGCAATATAGTTTTGCTTTGTAAAAACCTTCAAATATTATACCAAAACTATGACCAGAAAATGTTGGTGTTAAGAGAAGTGATCAAGATTAATGGAGTTTGTTAATATCATGGACAAGGGTCATTGTCAACTTTATAAAAACTCATCATCTACCCACCTCTCCCTTCCATTTTCTTGCATCTTTCCTGTTCAGATTTGTGGGAAGGCCCTCAAAAAGCAAGAGAGAGAGAGAAAAGTTTGAAACTTGGTTGGTTTCTCTCCTCAATTATACATATTCATTCCTCAACCCACCCACTCTTTCTGTGCTCAAGTAATCAGCAAGGCCATCTGAAACTATATCTCATTTCTTCTCCTTAAAGTGAAGTATATGCAATTTACTTGAGGTATTCATGGAAAATTCTGATGCCATTGAGCTTGATTTCAGCTGCATCGATCGATCCATGTCGTCGTTTCCAAATGACTCCGGAGACATGTCTCCACAGAGAAAGCAAGGTAAGGGAAAGATCGAGATCAAGCGGATCGAGAACACCACAAATCGACAGGTGACTTTTTGTAAGCGCCGAAGCGGGTTGCTCAAGAAGGCCTATGAGTTGTCTGTTCTTTGCGATGCTGAGGTTGCGCTTATCGTCTTCTCAAGCCGTGGCCGCCTTTACGAGTATGCTAACAACAGGTATAATTGTTTCTCAAGTTCTTGGATCATCTTGCTTTTTAATTTTAATTTTAATTTTAATTTTAATTTCTTTTGTGGGGTGTTGTTTTATTCCTAAGATGATGCTTGATGACAACAACAAAAATTAGGTCAAATTTTATCTATCTTTTTAGGGTTAAACAAATAGTACATCAATAAATATCACATCTGGAGAAGATATGGACACGCTCTTCTGTTATTTTGTGACATATTTTTCATTTTTCAATTCTTCCAATGGAACAAACATTCATTTGTTTCTCATACATTTTGGGTCTTGTTTTTTTTTTTATTAACCTGGATATCCAACCCGCTACGGGTCTTGTTTCTTTCCCTCAAAGAGATCGTTTTGATTTTCTTGAATTGATCTTTTTATGATCCGATCTTTGTTTTCATATATGTTGTTGAAGATACCAACATTGGATCCACTGTTTGGATATGTTGCAAGCCAATGAGCAAAAATCTAAGAAGTGTATTTGCAGACCTCTGAGATCAGCTTCCCTTTTACCTTCATTACTGTTTGAGCTCTCTCTCTCTCTCTCTCTCTCACACACACACACACACAAAAGTAAGTGAAAGCAGAAGATGTTGTCAAGTTCCTATTTGCTAAAGACTTCCATAGATCAATTGGGGCCAGTTTTTTTAGGTCAATATGAACAAAATTAGGGTTCATAAATGCAAGTACTTTGCCAGTTCTTTTCTCCCCATTAATTGGGAAAACCCGAATTTTTCGATATATATACTGGGGATTATTAATAAAAATGCATATTGAAATGGGTTTAGTTTCTTGATGGTCAAAATTACCTAGAAAAAGAAAGAGATGTTTTAACAATCCATAATTAAAATGGTTTTTTTTATATAAAAAGGGCATAATTTATATGTGAATTCATAAATTAGGGTTTTATGATCCAGGATAAAAAGGAATATGGGGTTTATCTTTATCTAATAGAAATTAGGGTTTATTTTATTAATTTGTTTAGGTCTAAGGGGCTGTTTGGCAGTTGCTGAATGGTTTTGTGTAGAATCATTAAGTGGTCAGAATGATTAAGAGACTTTCATGATATAGTGCAAAATGAAATATAATTGTTTGGTAATTGTTTAAAATGAAATTAGGGCTCTTAATGATTAAGAGAGACTCATGATACAAAATTAAGAGTCAGACTTTTTTTTGTCAAACAAGACTCAGATTTTAACGATTCAGAGATTGTCTCTTAATGAAACTATTAAGAGGTAAAAGTCACTAACTTAACTTTTAAGTCTTTAATTCGAAAGAGAAACCAAGCTGTTAAATAGTTGATGAAAATGCTTTTAATTAACTCTTTAACAAATTGGCTGGTGGTTTTTTTATAAACTAACAACAATAGAGCTAAAGAAAATGAAAATTACAGTTAATGAAAAAGGAAATGAATTTTTATTTACTTTATTTTAATATGTAGGAATGAACTCATTATATTATATAAAATCCAAACAGTTTTTACAGTTAATACCTTTTACTCCACCCCTAAATAACCATACAGATTTTGGGCTTTGGGTTAGATTACCACAAAGAAATCTTCAATAAGAATGTTAAGAACCCTGATTTTACGTTCAGTTCTTTTTGACTTTGTGACATAACAAGTGATAACCATTTTTTCCCAGTTCCAGAACTCTTTGATGGTGAAATAAAACACACACACACACACACTAGTCTTTACCTTTGGGTTGTCCAGTAAACACTTTTCCCAAGCTTACCATGCTGTTGAAACTAAAACAGCAACCTATACAACACAAGAAGAGACACACACACATAGGGGCATATATATATATATATATATATATATGGTATATGGTATATTTCAAATACAATCATATCTATTTATACAACTAATACAACCCAATCAATTAATATTTATGAAAATGATGAGAGTTTATTTATTATGATTTGAATATTTATGGAAGATGACTAGAGTTCATTAATTATGACCAATATTTTATTTTAAGAAACAATCAAAACTTTTATATATATATATATATATATATATATGTCAATGTTGTTTTATAAACCAATGGAATCTAACAAACCGTCCAACTCCTAAATCAAGTAGTTTCGAGGCAGGATTATAGGGAGCTTATATTAACCTCACCCAGACAAGGTATTTATAAATTGTGTGGTTCATTATTTAATTGAATAAAATTGTTTCATGAAAGTGTTTTAATATGATAAAATTGTTTTGTATAATTCTTTTCTTCATAAAAATTGTTTCATATATTTTTGTTTTTTGTGTAAATGAAATTGTTTCATGTATTTCTCATTTTGATGAAATTTGTGTCATATATTATTTATTAATCAACGATCGTATATTCTTGATGAAATTGTTTCATATATTATTGACTAATCAACCCAAATAATTAAGAAAAAATGTCATTGAATAAGGTTTATACGATTTGTTAGATTTACATGGTTTGTAAAATAACCATCCTATGTGTGAGTGTGCGCGTGTGTGTGTGAAATTGACTGAAATGACCATTCCTCTTTAATCAATTGGTCTCCTAGTTTTACCCAAATTGCACCATCTCTGAAAATGGCATTTCTCTAACTTACGGAGGTAGCTAAAAGAAAATAAATTACAATTTCTACCTAGATCTGCAAATGGCACTTCCCTAACTTGTGAACTTGGACAGAAATTACAGAGGTGAAACTTGCGGATTTGGGTAAAAATTATAATTTTTTTCTTCTCTTAGCTACCTCCGCAAGTTAAGGAGATGTCACTTGCAAGAGTGTTAACATTTGGATAAAGCGGGGAAAGTAATGATTAGGAGACCAATCGAAATGAAGAGAGAAATGGCTGGGAGAACAATCGACATAAAAAAATGGTAATTTCAGTAAGGGGCCGTTTACCAAATGCTACCCGCGAGTAACGTTACCTTACCAGATGAATATGACAAAAACCAAGAATCTTACGCGGTAAGAGCAAATACAAAAAACAAGAGTCTTACCAATAAGTGAATGTGACGACTCTTACCCGGTTAGAGCTTACCGGGCAAATTGTTGCATACGGTATCATTTAATGGACTAAAATCTTACCCGGTTAGTAAATGATAGTATTGAATTTTACCCGTAACCGCTAAACGGGCCCTAAATTTCCCTATATATACATAGAGAGAGAGAGACGCTCACAAGAGGCATATATATATATATAGAGAGAGAGAGAGATTGATAATGGTTTGTCTCAAATTTAGGGCATTAATCATAGATCTTGCGTAGGTGAGAGAGAGATAACAAACAGGGGAGCCAGTGAGAGGGTATCTGATGCATGGGGAGAGAGGAAAGCCGTACAACAATGTCTGCTGCCATGAAATGGACGCCTCTGATTTACTCAGAGCTTACAGAGAGAGAGAGAAAGAAAGAACAGAAGTTTACGAGGAGGGTAAAAGGGTGAGGGTTAATCGAATTACCCATGGTGTAAAGGGTTCTCGACACGTGGCCAAAATCTGGCCGTAGAAAGTTGTAACCAATCATAATGATAGGAGTATTGACAGCGTGGCAGAGACAACCAATCAGTAACTTGGACCAAAAGAAGGTAATATACAATATGTGTTTATATGGTATCCTTAAGATCTCCGAGAGAAAGTGAGATTTTATTCACTTTCGTACACTTTGTGTTTCCTTGAACCACACAAAAATCCTACGGTTTCTAATGCTTTTATCATTTCATAGATTGACTCAAGATTTAGCAAAGGGGTTGTTATTGATACTCACACTATTCCATGTTATATACATGTTCCTTTTTATCTTAAAATCAGATCAAGTTATATACTGCAAATGTAAATAGTAAGTCTTGATGTTGTATCAGTAATATATAAGAATGCATTTAAACCATCTCATTTCATATGCTTTTTTCGCTCGCACCAATTACGTTTCATACCCCTTTCTCGTTTGCATACCACTCATATGGGTATGAACAGAATTGACCTTCAGTAAACCAAGAAAAAGAATTAGAGCAGAACACTGAACACGACATACTTATGTTAGTTGGTTATATGATTTCATTATATATCATATTATGTCTGATAAAACAATGACATTTGATATATTTTACTTGAAAGTAAAATTTTGTGAAATGGGGTGTATGCAAGTCTTATTTGTATTTCAAAGACTTACAGAGTTTGTTTTCTGTGAACACCCTTGACTCGACTCCAAAAGGTGTCATCACCCGTTTGGCCGTTCCCTTGTTCAGTCATTCCTATATTTGGAAGAGGAAGCTTTGTCTGGTTCAAGATATAAGATGGTTGGCTTGAATTTTGTGGATCGATTGATGGCTAAATTTGCTGATACCAATCTATTAAAGTAAACTAAATGACAAAAATACTCAAATACATAGTCTTAGATTAAGTTCATATATAGTAATCGATTGCTATGGAAATTGAATATGTATCTGAATGCATCCTCAAGAAAAGTCATATATAGAGACAATGAACTTTCTTATCTTTGCCAGTATGCATCAATGTTATGATGCAAATCTCGTATGCAGACATAACCATTAATCCAGAGAGTGGAGCGACTGCTTCCTTGAAGACCCATGTCTTTCGAAAAAGTGTGTGATCTTGACGATGCTTATGATCTTGATGCTATACATTATGTCGAGTTATGTTTCCATTTCTTCGCACCATCGTATGTAGTTTGGGATTTTTTGACCATCACTGTATATTTTAGTTCTACTTCATTCATCTTTTCCTCGATTCTTAATTAAAGATTTATGCTAAACTTCTTTTTGAACATTATAACATTTGTGTAGGAATGACCATTCTCCAATTCCCCCTCTCAACTTTCACTTTTCTCGTAGTATAAACTAATAACTTGTAATGTTGATGGTGCTCATCTTCTTGTTATTGCAGTGTTAGAGGAACGATCGATAGGTACAAAAAGGCGTGTCTGGATCCACCTAGCGGTGGCTCGGTTGTTGAAGCCAACGCTCAGGTACCCTTCAGAACTTAGACTCGCTACGAGCATATGAGCATCCACAATAGTGGACATTTTCTTCAAAGCCTTTTGCAAAAAGAAGGGGGACCCACAAACAAAAAAAGAAAGCATTTAGAGAACTTGTAACTGCATAAGCAAAAGGAAGTTTTTCGTTAACGGGGCTTTCCTAAGCTTAGATGGTCAAAAATACTCTCCGAAAAATCTCTATTGTGGATGCTCACAAAAAGCCACTAATGGTTGGACCTGTTGTATATGTGTAACCTATCTGAATTCTCTATAATATCCCTTATAGAGAGAGAAAAGGTTCCTAATGAAATTCGATATAATGGCTTTTCAATACAGTTTTACCAACAAGAAGGTGCAAAACTACGTCAACAAATCGCAAACCTTCAGAACCAAAACAGGTACCTTTCTTAGATGTCATCATTATATACTTCTGTAAGCCAAAGGTCTTTACAAAACCAACCGTTATACTCTTTAGGGTATATCTTTATATGTCACGTATGCATACATCTTATCCTCTCCAGACCTCATATCTGAAACATACTTAGATTGTTTGGTTTGGTTTTAGATATTCATTCATATAGATCTTTATAAACACAATATAATCATAATCCTTTTGTGGAAAAAGGCAATTTTACAGGAACATCATGGGTGAATCTTTAACAGACATGCCGGTGAAGGATCTCAAGAACCTCGAAGGCAAGTTAGAGAAAGCGATCAGCAGAATCCGATCAAAAAAGGTAGCTCCAATACGATTTCATTTCGTTCTCTAAAGCTACATTTAGGAACCAGCTTTCTATCCATTTCTAACCTCTGAAAGCTTTAGAATTATAATTTCTACAGATTCTGATGCTATTTTCTTTCTGATGTCATATATATATATATATATAGGAGCGATCAAATGAAAACCACTCCAATTTGTAAAAACCGTAAAAACTACTATCATTCGTCGATTTCATTGTTTAATCTTATGAAATTTTTTTCATGAAATTGTTTAATCTTGTGAAATTGTTTCATATAATATACTACTTAATGAAACTGTTTCATGTATTTCTCTAAAATTAATGAAACTGTTTCATGTATTTCTTTAAAATTAAAATAATGAAGATGATAATATCCATGATTAACATCATCCACAATAAAAATGATTAATCAACCTCTCATAATTACAAAAAAATGAACAAAATGAAAAATTATAATTAGTTGAATGAAGTTTGTACGGTTTGTACAAATTAGGTGGTTTTTATTTGAACGCTCCCCTATATATATATACTAATTACTTCAGTATTCTAACATCTTTTTTTGATCAAAAATTGTAGAATGAACTGTTATTTGCTGAAATCGAGTATATGCAAAAGAGGGTAAGTGATTCTGAAACTGTAATACAAGATTCGACATTTTGTTTTCGGAGGCAACATTATTTTTCTCATCATAAGTTGTTGTTGTATGCTATTTAATTTGTATAATTGTATATCGAGCGTATATATACGGTTCTCCGTATATTGAAAGATACAAAATTTTAAAGTCTATATATGTCGAGTTCCTAATCATGAATTAATCCTTTCCGATGGAGGACATTTTTGTAATGCAGGAACTTGAATTGCATAACAGCAATCAATTCCTCCGAGCGAAGGTATATCTCTCTTATCCGTTACAACAAAATCGACTTTATAAGACGTCAAATATGTCTAAATGTCGTAATAGACTACTTTATAAGACTTATGTTTATAGAACCAAATAATTGTACATCCAAGGTAAAAATATCATCAATAAAATGTTATGACGTATTTGGACATCCTAACAAGTTTGTTATAACACTTTTGAAATACACTGTCATATTGGTTTTTTTTATAGTACAATTTTAAGAAGTGTGCCATAAACGCTTTTATTTATTAGACATTTTTTATTATAAAGTGCGACGTTTTATTTCAAAAGTATCATGAAAAACTTGTTAGAATACCCAAAAAAGTCGTATATATCAACTTATTGTAACACTATTCTAAAAAGCAAAGTTGTTTGGCACTTTAAATTTAATTATTATAAAAGAATCTATTAGAACATTTAAACATATCTGACGTTGTAGCGATCTATTACATAAACCGGCCAAGTTCATCGATTTTATTCGTTTGATGATTGTTTAGATAGCTGAAAATGAAAGAGCTCAGCAGCAGCAAATGAGCTTGATGCCAGGAAGTTCCGATTACGAGCTCGTGCCACCTCACCAGCCGTTTGATGGTCGAAACTACCTTCAACCGAACGAGCTCCAATCTGATAACAACTACTCTTGCCAAGATCAAACGCCTCTCCAGTTAGTGTAAGCATTACTGATCAAATCTAGATCAACAAACCCTAGAAGTTATAAACTCCACAGACTCGTTTAATTTCTTGATGATGAATCGAAAAGCCCCATCTCCACACACACACACACATACACACATATGTATATGTATATATATATATATATATATATTTGTTATATGATGTTTGTGATGGATTGGGTGAATGGATTCTGCAGGTAATGACGATGATGGAATTAGGGTTTCTGATGATGGATCTCAAGTGGAGCTGCAATAACCTTGATCATAATGCATGATAATTAACAAGAAGTAGACGACTGATGATATAATCTGGTTGCTTTAATACTGAATTCCTGTGAATCTATATAAGAGCAAGAATTCTGAATATGTAGTTTTAGTATCATCGTCTTGGTGTATGCAATCTATTATAATACTGTGAAGCAGCAGCTTATATATATGTTTCTTGTTGTAATCGTCTTTCTTACGTCATGCTGAAATTATGTTTGGTTGACTAGAATAAAATTGGTTTAGAGTAC
>NC_037541.1:3267427-3288384 GCF_001531365.2 Cynara cardunculus var. scolymus
CAATTTTGTGATTATTGAGAAGTCTCATGACAATTTTGTGATTATGAATGTTCAGATTGTAGATCTAATCCAAGGGTTGAGAATTGGTCTTACGGGTTTCATGAAAAAATCTTGGTCTCACATGATCCGAAGTCTATATAATATATATATATATATATATATATATGATATTTACAAAAATTAAGGAGGTGTTTGGGAATTTGGATTGCTTATAACCCTTAAGGTCTTAAGCCCTTAACCCAATAACCCTTAAGGCCTTAGCCTTTTAAGCCTTTAACCTCTTATTTGTTAACCCAACAGAAATAGAAATTAGAAACACTAACCTTACGTCCCTGCTTCAAGTTACGTCTTTCTGAGTTTTTTCTCCATCACAAATTCACAATTCACAATTTCAATTCTCAAAGATTCCTTCATTCCATGACAAACCTTCCGTCGGTCCGTCCCTTACGGCCTTAGCCAGTTAGCCTGACCGTCAACCCTCCGTCCTTGACGCGCCGAGTCTGCCGATGCCTTCTTCCTGAATACTCGCAGCGTCCAGCTAGAAAGACGTAACCAAAAATCGACCCTGAAATCGTCACGTAAGCAACCTTCTTTTTCACGTATTTCTGTTATTTCTTGTGAAATCGTTGTATACTATTCTGTGTGTATCGTTACACGTATTTCTGTGATTTATTGTTGCCTATTTTATTCTTATTTATTTTGAACTCTTTGGTTGAATAATGTTCCGTGCAACTCCTAATCTCCTATTGCACCAACTTTTGCAGGAAAGCAGTGTAGAACAAGATGACATAAGGATCATAATCTCCTATTGCACCAACTTTTCCCAAGAACATATACTTTGACATATGGAAATGGGAAGTCTGTTGCTCGTATCAAACTTTTGAAAATTGATTTCAAGACTTGAGGATTTAGATATATTTTTGGATGATTGTACTAAGTAATGACTTCGTTGGGTATATTTTTAGTATTATTTATCATATTTCATTTGTCAATTTTATGAATTTTAGTAACCCGCCAACCCAACTCAACCTGCCCTAAGCCGCAAGGGTTGGGTTGGATTGGGTTGAATTATACTTTTAAATTGGTTGGGTTGGGTTGGGTTGAGATTTCCCAAATCGCCATAATTGGGTTGGGTTGTAAAAATATCATAAACGTCTCAACCCAACCCAACCCGTGGTCGCCCCTATTAGCGACAGAGAAAGAAAACTCTTATTTTTTTTAAATAAATAAAAAAGATGAACTAAAAGATCTGTCACTAAATAATTAAAAAAAACTCCATTTGTCACAACTTTGCTATGGATCTAATTATTTTCGATACTAGAAAAATCAGAACAGATCTTGATAAAATCTACGGCTAATCTGAGATAAATATATTTAGATTTGCCACGTATTTGCTACCTATCTAATTATATTCGATGTTAAAAAAAACCAAAACAAATTTTCCTAAAATCTGTAGCTAATCTGAGACAAATATATTTAGATTTGTTACGACTTTGCCATGAATGTAATTTATTTGATATTAATAAAATTAAAACAAATCTTGAAAAAAATTCGTAACTGATCCGAAGCATTTATATAGTTCGTTAAGAGTTAGAGCGACTGAAGCCCATTAAGGTCCAATAACCTTCATAAACAGTCAATAAGTCCAATACAACCCATTAAAGCCCAAAACAATTCATTACCACTAATGACAACCAATCAAGGCCTAATAAAAAAATATTAATAGTCGTTGAAAGCCATGCAGGCACAATACAATTCATTAACAACTATTAAGTTCAATACGACACATCAAGGACCAATCATATTCGTTAAGAATCACTAAAACCCATGAAATCCATTAAAATTCTTTAAGAGTCACCGAGTCTGATACGACCCATCAAAACTTATTACAAACCTAATCAAGTTTTTTAAGAGTCACTTAGCCCATAAAAAAACCCAATACAGTTGATTAAGAGTCACTAGAGCACTTCAAGATCCAATATAGTTCATTAACAACCAGTAAGTCCATTACGACCCTTCAATGCCTAATATAGTTTGTTATCACCTATGACAGTCAATCTAGGCCCAGTACAGTTTATTAATAGTCTCTAAAAGCCATGTAGTGTAACACCCTCAAATTAAAAAAAAAAACAACTGATTTAAAAATTCTAATAATGCATCAAATGAGGATTTAACCCCTTTCTAAAATTCAATAATTGATTACCTATAATAGCAATCTAAGTTTTAACATCAGTATAATATGTCACCAACCTTGTACAAGTCTACATTAAAAAGACAGGGTTACTAAAACACAACAACAGTCAGCTATCTCCAACATAAGAAGGATGTTCCCAAGATAGTTAAATCCTTCTCGTGCCTCTAATTAGCACTCGACACATCATAGTGTCGCTAGTGCCATTACCCCAACGACCTGATGCACATGCCAATAAAAAAAGTTAGGCTTAACGCCTAATGAGTTCAAGCAGATTTACCGGTTATATAAAATGGTAAAACGGAAAGAATATTATTTAAATCACAATTTTCAATAGAAAAAGTATTTAGGATAAAAAGTGATATCTTTACAAAACCTACCATTTTCGTGATGAAAACTTGTTAATCAAAACATCCATAAAAAATGAAACCAAGACCCCAATATTCACACGAAAGGCAAATAAGGGTTAATATTCAATCACTGAAAACATGAATAAAACTCTAAATTCTAGGACAATAATACATTGAGGGAATCCAATATATCAAAACCATAAAAAGCGGCTCTCACTAAACCCAAGCAATACTAAAAACATGGATAATACACTATCAAAAAATAACACTTAACAGTAACAGGGGAGACCCTGTCCATTGAGAATGATGGGAGCACAAAAGTATGTCACTCGAACAACGTTGTCGCATGACACTTCACGACTTAAATCCTAAGAATCTATACGACTCCTTAACAAGTTTCACCTCAAGAGTCGATCGACCTTAGTGTCTACTCCCACTAGTAACACCTCAAGGCTCGGCACACTTAAGGACTACCTCCAAGGCATTACTTCAAGCGGGAGAGTTCTTATACCTCCAAGGTAGCACCTCAAAACTCAACTCTTTTAGTGTCTACTTGAACAGATCATCCAATATATAATGACAAATAGAGAATAATCATATGATTCAAATAGTGATATATACTTTGTAACTCAAAATGAAAGACTAGTGGTCCAACCACCATACTCATATTCGATAAAATTCTCAATTTACAATGATCCAAAATGGATGACCAACGCACTCAAAACGTAGCAATTCAGAAATAAATATGACATAATTGTATATAACTTCAAAAGCTCGTCATAGAGTAATTTAAATCGAAAAAATGTCCCAAGACTCATTTATGTAAAAACTAAGCCAAAAGCTTAACAACTAAATTGACTATTAAATAAAAATCCATACTTAACTGGCGTTTAAGAAATTACATGCTCCAAATACACGATTAACTCAAAAACTCATCATTGGTTGGAACAAATTATTTTTCAATTAAAAAACGTACCATTTATATTTCAAAATATGCAAATAGCACAACAATACACGTTTTCCAACTCAAATAGACTAAAAATGCTTTTAACACTAAAATAATCTCCATTTATAAGATAAATCATAAAAATAACCGACACATATGACGTAGTTATCAAATGTCTAAAACCCCAAATACAGACATTTATCAAGACTTATAAACCCATTTTACAAAAATACAAATCACATCAAATAATAACCACATTTGATTAACATCAAGAAAAACATTACAATACATCAAAGTAGACAATTTTGGTATGTACATAGTTTTCATAAAGCAACTTGAACTCATCTTGTTAGATTTAGGTTAAATATAGGTTTTACCCCAATCTTGAGTTTCATTTGGAGAAACTTGAGATCTACCAACAAATCTTCCAAATCCTAGCTCCAAACCTTCCTAAAAGATAATTTCTATCTCATATACTCTTGGATCCCCTAATAAACTTTAATCCTCTTAATCTACCCTTGAAGAGCTTCAAAAACCATAATATAGCAACAAAAATCGTCCAAACGGAGTTGAGATTAAGGAGATATGAGGTAATGAAGAAAACCTCAAGAAAAATCGGCTTAAAAGTTGATCAGGACGTGCATGCGAGTTTCATACTGGTAAAGTCGCATGAAATTTGTCCTTATCCAAAAAGTTCCAGAAGGTCGCATGAAGTCGTGTTAGTCACTGGTCCCGTGATTTCTTTGTTTTTCAAGCACGAAACGATCTCCAACCATCCTTATATGATAATTATATAAAACCTTCATAATTATCATCCTTAACACCATTCAATAACGTGGTTAATTATAAATGAAATCTCGAAAATCGTGGATGTTACATGTAGGCCCAATAAAGTTCATTAACAATAACAACTATTAAGTTCAATACAACCCATCAAGGCCCAATCAAGTTCATTAATAGCCACTGAAGCCCATTAAATCCATTGCAATTCATTAAGAGTCATTGAGTCCAATACGACCCATCAAAACCCATTACAAACCTAATCAAGTTTTTTAAGAGTGACTTAAGCCCCATAAAATGGACAATACAGTTTATTAAGAGCCACTATTCGTTAAAGTCCAATACAGTTCATTAACAGCTAGTAAGTCCGTTACAACTCATCAAGACCCATTACAGTTTGTTACCATCTAATCATCTATGACATCCAGTCAAGGCCCGGTACAATTTTCAATAGTCGTTGAAAGCCATCTGAATGATTTGACACATAATGGTTAAGTAGTCAAAATGCTTAAAAGCCTCTATATGATATAGTGAATAATGAAATATAGTTGTTTCATTACTATTCTGAATGGACAGTCTAAATGACCATAAATAACCATTATAACCCTCTTTATAATTTAGTTCTGAATGAAATATAATTGTTTGGGTAAATATCTTGATAAAACAATCATTCTGCAAATATAAATTACATACTCAATATAACTTGTTCAAAACAACATTAATTCAAACAAACATAACTTACTTATTCAAGTTCTAATACCAAACGAAATCATAACAATCAAATTCAACATGATTTATCGTCTCATATTACATGAAAATCGGTTGGAGTCAGTTTGTTCCCATGGCTGTAACTAGAAACTACCCCTTCTGCTCATATCCCCAAATTGGAACCAACCCCATTGAATTCCACTCATGGTTACTTGAACCTAAGATTTGATCTTTTGAAGCCAAATATTTAACCTGGAATATGATGGCACCCAGATGTAGGGATGGCAAAAAATGACCCAATCTATTAACCCAACTTAAAATTAGCAGCTTGGATTGAGATTTTCAACCCATTTAAATAAATGGGTCAACTCGCTTAACCCATTTAAATAAATGGGTTGGGTTGGGTTGAATTTTTCGACCTGTTTGCAACCCATTTAACATATTATATAATTTTATTTTATTCTTAATATTATATCTAGTATTCTAATTTTTAATTTTGTTTTATTCTTAATTAAAAATCCTACCGTCGTGAGATGAAACTTCAAATTCTAATCGTCTCTATTATTCTTAATCATCATGAACCCTAAGAAAACTCTTTAGTCCATTACTCCATTATCGTCTCCAAAATCTAATATAACTTATTTTGAACAATATATTTGTTGTGGTTGTGTCTTATTCTAACTTTGAACAATTTGTTTGTATTTGTGGTTGTGTTTTATTCAAAAAAATTAGATACTCTAGTCCTTTTTTTTATCTAAAATTATATAGTCAACCCAGGTTCAACCCATTTATTTAACAGGTTGGGTTAAGAAAATCGTAAACAAGTCAAACCGTTGTCAACCCATTTAGGTAATAAATTGGGTTGGGTTGAAAAATCTCAACTCAATTAAATTAAATGGGTTGGGTTCTGTTTAATAAATGGGTTGAATCTAAACTCAACCCAACCTGACCCATTGCCACCCCTACCCGGATGATCAATTTACTCCAGCTTGCAAATTTTGCAATATGGCCAAAGTAGTAGGCTTTAAGCTCTTGTCCAGCCAAACTCCATTAATTGATGAGGATTGAACCAGAAAACAACCATTAATGTAATGGATTTCCATCAAAATCAGAGGTGCACCCAATACACCAACACGCAGGGGCGGATCTAGCCCTTAAGGACAGGAGGGAAAAGCCCCCAGTCAAAGACGAAAAACATTTGTTGACTAGCTTAAATTTTCTATTTTTACTCTCGTCTTACATGGTTTCCCCAGTCTCATATGGCCATATATGCTTGCCTGCTCCAAGTCCCATCCAACGTGCCCCCACCCCATTAATTTACTGGCTGGATCCGCCACTGCCAACACGTCATTCCTACATCTTTGGAACAACCCCAGAAACGTTAAGAACATCACTCTTGATTTGCTACTGTTTTGAAAACTGCTGCTGTATATTGTGTCCAAAAAACAGCATATCACCAAAGCAAACAAACAAGAAGGCCATATTGTCAAACTTGCAGCCACTAATCTGAAACCAAACACAGATCTAATCAAGATAGAGCAGATGGAGTAAAAAACCAAACCAAACAGAAGTAAACAGAATCCCAAAAGTAAACATGAAGTAAATGTAATCAGTAGCCACCTAAGAGGCAGAGGCTGTTTGGATCATGGGAATTGAAAGGAATTGGAATGTCGAATCCTTTGACCAAATTCTAAATAAAGTGTTTGGTTCATAGAATAAGACTATGGTAATCATTTCAATTCCAGTCGATTCCTTCACACACAGATTTTACAATTCCATGGAAATATGCTAGGATTTCAATTCCTTTCCTACAGAATCCTTCTCTAATCCAATTCCATGCAACCAAACGCAATCACAAGGCATGATCAAATTCCATCATATTTCATTTCATTCCCTCGAAGTCAAATTCATTTGATGAATTCAAATTTCATCGAATTCCATTCTACGAACCAAACGCCTAAATGGTTGTAATTAAACAGATTCATTCCTACTCACAAGTTTATATGTGGGGATAAAGAGAATGAAGCAGCGGTTTAATATAGCAAATATAATAATTAATTAATTATGTATAATAATAATAAAAAACTAATTTCTTAAAAAAACAAAAAAAAAACTAATATTTAAATGGAAAAACTAAGAAAATTAAATAAAAAATTAATACATTTGTTTAATTTCTTAATGTTCCCTTGATTTTAATTTCTTAATAAAAAAAATTAGTATCTTAATAAAAAGTTTTCATTTAAAAGTTTAACAACTAAAAAAAAAAAAACTAAGGGGGCGTTTGATTCGTAGAATGGAATTCAATGAAATTGGAATCCATCAAATGAATTTGACTTTGTGGGAATAGAATGGAATGTAATGGAATTTGATGGAATTTGACCATGTCTTTTGATTGCGTTTGGTTGGATGAAATTAGAATGAAATTCTTAACGGAATTAGAATTTTTTTGTTTCGTTAACAGAATTCAACGAGAAAATTACATAGATGGCATCTCAAGAAAATCCTTTTTAGGATGGAGAGACAGAGGGAGGGAGAGAGAAAGAGAGGTCGAGCATACCAGATCGAGCAGAGTGAATGAGATCGAGCAGTTTTGAATAGGGATGGCAAAAAAAAAACCGAAAACAAAACTTTCCGGCGGGTTTCGGGGACGGTGATCATCGGCTCGACCCAGCATGATATGTGTATATATATTAATTTTAATTTATATACATATATATATATATATAATATCATTAAAAGAAAATAGTAACATTAAAATTTAAAAAAATTATCCACTTTACTTCAACAACCCAAATAAGACTCACGAAAAAGTCTAGTTTATTTGTTTAATTGTGAAATCGTGATTTTAGTTGTATGATGTTTGATGTTATGTGTAGTTTTATATTGTAATCTAACACATTGTTTGTAATTGGTTCGATTATGTATGAGACGTTTAAACTTGCATCTTTAAAAAAATTGTAATTTACTTTTCGTTGTGAAAATTAACATATTGTAATTTTTTTAGATCTGTTTCGGGTTTCAGGTTCGGTGGACGGGAAAAATAGTAACGGGTTCCCCAACGGGATCGGGGAAACCGTGGGGACCCGATGGGGATCTCCGATAAGATCCCCGACGGGGATGGGGGCGGTCACAGGGACGGTTTTAATTATCGGTTTTGGGGACGGGATACCAATAACCGGCTCGAACCTGGCCCGTCGCCATTCTTAGTTTTAAACGAGATCGAGCAAAGGAGAGCAGAGCAAATCGAGATATAATGTCGATGAAATTGGATGAGGGCTAAGAAATTTGTCGGATTGGAATTTGAAATCCATGGTGTATGCGGTGGAATTGTGAAATCAATGATTTAAGGAATTTGTTGGAATTGGAAGGATTTCTTCACATCTATTATGTGAACCAAACATGGTATTTGGAATTTGGTCAAAGATTTAGACATTCCATTTCTTCCAATTCCACCAAATTCCATGAACCAAACACCCCCTAAATGTTTTTTATATTCCCTCCTAAATTAGAAGCAAACTCCCTCTCAATTATATGATGATATGCTCTCTTGATTTCTCGAGCTTTTGAAGTCGTATGTATTTGTACCCTGCTTCTTCCCCTGTTTATATGATGATATACTCTCTACTATGCTCTCTCAATATCTCTACTATGTTGGCTTAGGATCTTGTATACACTTTATACGACCCACCCTTTGGACCTGTCTATATGTGCCCCTGAATATGTGTGTATGTATGTATGTATATATGTATATATAGGTTGTGTGTGGTTATATTCCGTAGCAAATTCATCGTTTTCCAATAGACTTTTACTTGAAAAGAGGGAAAATATAAAACAAATAAATCGGCTTTTTGTGACGGATGTGCTACGGGCTCTTTCGTTGCTAGTATTAAAGTTCAATGGTTAAACTGTAGCAAAATATATTAGCTACCAGCTTATTAACTATAACTTGTTTGCGATGAATTTGCTAGGATTTGACTTTCAGCTACGGATTTGGTTGTAGTTGTTGCCTCTTGTAGTAATATATGTATATATAAACACACACACACACACACACACATATATATATATATATAGGTTGGTTCAAATAGAAACCAACCATATGGTACAAACTATGGAAACCGATCTTTACCGATCACATTCTTTCTTCACTTTAGGTTCAAATCTAAATTATAAATTAATGATAAGGGTAATTTGGTAATTCAACCTTTTTGTAACCCCCAATAATTAATTGGGAGTTACAAATCTTAAAAGATACATCTAATTGTTCATGAAATTTTTATGATTTCTTTATTATTTCATGTTCATGGTATTTATTTCAATTGATTTTATACATATATTAAAATTGGTTGTCTAAGTGTACAAGATTTTCATTTCGTTCAAGATACATGGAGAATCCTATTGTAAAAGAATGTGTGTATATGTATATATAGAGAGAGAGACATAAGTTCATTTGAGAATTGACAAGTATTGAGAAGTAGATAAGTGATCCTAACCCTTCATCTAATCAAGATTTGCGGCTTTGACTATAAAGCATCAAATAATTCCTCACATGGTATGTAGAAAATAGAGAGGTAATTTCATAATTTTTATAAATAAGCGGTAAAACAAGTATATATATATATATATATATATATATATAAACTTCTGTGATTCATATATGAACTATATGTCAATATGTGAACTCATGTAATTCACATATGAACTATTTAACTGATTCACATATGAACCAATTAATTGATTCAAATATAAACTAATTAACTGATTTACATATGAAGTCGTGTGATTCACATATGAACTAATAAACTGATTTACATATAAACTCATGTGATTCTTGTAGTGTCAATATATGTTGGAACCTTTCTTATATTCTCAAGTGCTTTTTTGGATAATAATTTAATGGGTTCCACATATTCTTATTTGGTATCAGATTCAATTTCTACCACTTTAAGGACTCGCCACTTTGGGGAAATTTGTGTTCGTATAGCCTCCTTTGGAGGGGACGTGCTAGAGTTCCACAACAATTAGACTTGAACATTTCTTCTCAATATATGCATGTTGGAACCTCATTTCTCTTCTTAAAAAGTTTGCTGGATAGTAGCGTAACGGAGTTCCAGGTATTCTTTAGACGACGACTAACTTGAATGCTTGAGGGACTTAGTAATGTTGCATAAGGAATGTAGATACCTTTCACGACAGTATTGAGTTCAAGGGAATCAATTATATGGATCTTTATGGAAATGGTCGCTTTATTTTTCTGGATAGGAAAACAGGTATGCACGACCTACTTTCAAATGAGGCATACACTACTAAATGAAAGACTTTTGCATATGGACTTTTTCCCTGGGAAATATGTAGCTAAAGTTCATCACAAACCCGTCATAAAAGTTGATGGGTAATTCAAATCAGTGACAGATTACCTAGGGATTCTCTGAGTGATCCATTGGTGGGTAATTCAAAGTGTCATTTGTTTTGTAGAGATAGTTGATGTGTTTATTTTGGTTTAATTGATGAATCCTTATAATGTAACATATAATTTTTTGGTCACCTATCACGATATTTGGAAACTTGAGAGCACCAAAACCGATCGAAAAGACCACTAGATTATAAATTTTTTTTATTAACCTGGATATCCAACCCGCTATGCGAGCTGACTAATCTCAGAGAGATCACCTACTTTGCAGATAGCCCAGAGTCATCGCATTTAAACCTCCGTGGACACAAGGGGGTTTTTATTCCTCCTTGGATTTGAACTTGGGACCTCCTGATATTTTTAATCTTTGGAGTCAAGTTCAAACCAATCAAGCACCACCCTTGTGGTTCACTAGATTATACATTAACGTATACCACCGCTAATCACAATGCGGACGCGAACTCCATCTTGAATAAAAGTTATTTTCAAACTAAATCGCAGTTTAAACACATGAAATTATATATATATATATATATATATATATATATAGAGAGAGAGAGAGAGAGAGAGAGGAGCGATCAAATGAAAACCACTCCAATTTGTAAAAACCTGAAAAATTACTCTCATTCGTCGATTTCATTGTTTAATCTTATGAAATTGTTTCATATAATACATTTTTTGATGAAGTTGTTTCATATATGGTTATGAAATTGTTTCATATACTACTTAATGAAACTGTTTCATGTATTTCTCTAAAATTAAAATAATGATGATAATATCCATGATTAACATCACACATAATAAAAATGATTAATCAATCTCTAATAATTACAAAAAAAATGAACAAAATGAAAAATTATGATTAGTTGAATGAAGTTTGTACGGTTTGTACAAATTAGGTGGTTTTTATTTGAACGCTCCCTTATATATATATATATATATATATATATATATATATATATATAATTGAGATATATTTGAAGTACTTGAGTAATTATATGAAAAAATCTGTGTTAAATCAATTGACTTAATTAATTTGTGATATGAAGTTGTACATTTTATTTATAAAAAGTAAATTACATGTTCCGTTTCTACGTTTTTATGTTGTTGTACAGTCCTTGTTTCTTCTTTTAAAATTCAACGGATCGTATCGTTAAGAAACTGCAATCATAGGAATTTAACTCATTACAAATCCAACTACGAGGATGTAACCCTTAAAAACGCAACCATAAAAACATGTTTCCTTCAATTTATAATGAAAAAAAGAACCACAAGGGTGGTGTCTGATTGGTTTAAGTTTGAGCTTCAAAGATAAAAAGTGTCTGGAGGTCCTAGGTTCAAATCTAAGTAAGAACAAAAATCTCCTTGTAACCACGGAGGTTCAAATGCAGTAACTTCGGGCTACCCGCAAAATAGGTGGTTGTTCTGAGATTAATCGGCTCATATAACGGATTAAACATACATGTTAATAAAAAAACAAGTAAAATGGTTTGAACATAGGTTTGGGTTGGCCCCCATTATCAAATTTATATGCATTTGACACGATTGATGAAACCGTATTCTTGACCCACTCTATTTATTCATATTGTTTAATGATGTCGGACCACAATATTTATTTATGTTATTAGTTATGTGGGATGTTTATTTTACCGTTCAAACTCTAAAAATCGATTTTATATCATGTTAAACTGTGTGATATTAGACTTTTAATTAGGTATGGTTTCCGATTTCTGTTACCGTCTTATAGGATTCGGCAGGGACGGATGGCACATGCCACTGTATTATTCCTCCGTCAAAGGGTAAAAAAATTTAGGTTCGTGAAAAGGTCCAATCGTATTAATTTGTTGTGTGTCACTGTATGTATTTTGAAACCACAATGAGAACAAATTTTATTTGGTAGAGTTGGTTTGCAAGACTTTTATTCCACCCCATACCCAAGTTCGAATCTTGTTAATGTCATTTTCTTAGTCAAATAGTGTCACTGATTGAAAAGAAATATATGTATATTTGTTTCTTATAGTCAAACGGTGTCACTGTTTGAAATTTTTTTCTCTAGTTTTTTTATAGTCAAATGATGCCACCGTTTGAAAAAAATTATGGGTCCGTCCCTGCTTGAATTTAGATAAAATCGCATCACTCACGTAAGAGACATTATATAAATCATTTAGATGGTGAACGATATATTTAAATGGATGCTATGTAGTATGTACCAATTGTAAACGTTATATTTAGGTACAACCCGCATAAACAGTACCACATTTTGTGGTGCGATATTCTACGATTTGAAACGTGTATAATTTGGTTTATGGTTTAGAGAAACGATCAAACCTCATATACATATTAATTCATATTAACATACCGTGCATTCAAGTATCTGTAGTTATTAAAATTGTCTCGATTTTAAAAACATGTCAAGTTTTATCTGTGTAATAACCACCTTAATAATATGCTAAATGAGTATTTTTCAAATCATACCCCTTTATTTACTGGTAAACGACCACTAAATGTTCTAATAGACTGCTGTATATAACTCAAGTTTATAAAACCAAATAATAAATGGTCTTATCTAAAAGTGTTACAATAAATTTATATGACGATTTTGGACGTATCAACAATTTTCCAAGACATTTTTAAAATAAAATGTCGTAATAACTATTTTATAGGATAGTTTTGAAAAATGTGTTATGAACACGTCTTTTTATAAGACGTTTTATTGTAAATAATGTATTAAAAAACTTGTTACGTCCAAAATCATTTTATAAACATATTGTAACACTTTTAGATAAGACGTTTTATTATTTGATATAAAACAATATATTTTGACACTTCAACATTTTTAACATTCTATAATCTAATTTTCCAGTAATATATGTTTTAAATAAAACTTTATATAACATCACAATTTCAACAATCTCGCACACAACTTTGTGAAATCAACTAGGGGTGTAAATGATGCGAGTCGAACTCGAGTATCACTATACTCGACTCGAACTCAAAACCCAATTTTCGAACTCGAACTCGACTCAAAAACTCACGAGTAGTAAAAATCAAAGCTCGATCGACTCGAACTCGAATCAAGCTCAAAACAAGCTCAAATTGCAAGTCAAATCAAGTTTGAACTCGAATCAAGCTCGAACCAAGCTCACCCATTGAAATTTATGAAATTTTAGGGTCATTCTCTTATAAATTTTAAAACATAAAGATGTTCTCTTAGTTTTTATAAAACTAAAAGGATCAACTTCAAACTTTATTATCAAAAAGACAAAGTTAGAAATTCCATCACCTCCCTCTCTCTTTTTATAACATCTTTTTTCCCTTTTTTTATCATCTATCTTCTAATGTCGGACAATTTCACTAATTTTTTTTGTAGGTTTCTTTGTCTTTTTAATTGTGATTTTAATAAAAAATAATTAACTAATTTTTATAATGAAAAAAGAAGCATAATTTTGTTTAAATAGCTAAAAATATAAGACATTTTTATTATTTATATTTTACAGATTTTATCATAAAAACTGATTATATTTTAAAACTAATTATATAGAAAATAATCGAGTATCTCACGAGCTCTTTGAGTCGAGTATTAAGTATTGACTCGACTCGTTAATATGTCGAGTCGAGCTCGAGTTCGAGCCGAGCCTATTCGAGTCAAGTGTTGACTGAGCTTTGACCGAATCGATCTCGAGTAGCTCACAAGTTGTCTCGTGTCGTTTACACCCCTAAAATCAGCACTATCAAACAATAAACTTTCACTGCTAAAAATAAATATTTGATTTCAATAATGAAATCTTATGGACTAACAGATTTCCGATTACATATGATTATTATACATACACACATTACACACACACACATATATATATATATATATATATCTAGAGAGAGAGAGAGAGGGAGAGATAATTAAGCAAGAGTGTTCATAAGAGATTGAAGAGCTTGTTCAGAAATAATTTTGTACATTTCTTCAGTAAAGTGAACAGCATCCCAGTAGACATATTGGCTTCTGTTGGCACAAGTAGGCAACCCTTTACAGCTTTGCCCAAACTCCAATCCCGATCCACAACAACCCTTCGATGCCTCCATAAAACCTGCACACACACACACACACATATATATATATATATATATCCATTTATATAATTTCAAAGCTTTTATATATCAGATAATAATTAATTTGAAGAGATGGGGATGACGAAGAATGTTACCATATTTGGTTGGGTTATTGACTGTGTCCAATATGAGACCGTAAATGTCTGTGTAGAAACTTTTAATCCCTAAGGATTGTTGAAGAGTAGCCATGAGCGCTTTCACTTTGGAGTTAAACGTGAGAGCCACCTTGTTGTAGCCTTCATCGCACTCACTTACGCCTCTAAGAGCCTTAATCAATGGAATGCACCCAAATGGTTCCATGCCCACCACTGCCAATCTCCTCGCACCTTCTGCATGCATTGCCTGCAAATGCCACACAAGATATTTGACTCTCACTTAACCCGACCCGACAAATAAAAGTTAGGTCTTGATAAGTTATCGGTTCGAGTATTTTCGGATCCATATGGTAAACACTATAATAAATATGGGTATAGGACGCTTGAAATGTTTAAATTTCCTAGCGGAATACATTGTAGTACTTAGGTTTATCGGACCAAGCTATAAAACGTCTTAATTAAAAATGTTATAATGGGTTTATAGGATGGTTTTAGACGTTTTAACGAATTTTTATGACATTTTTTTCAAATAAAATGTTATATTAATCATTTTATAGGACAATATTTAAAAAAATGTCCAATAAACTCAAGTATCCTATAAAAAATGGTTTATAGGACACTTCTCAAAGTTATCTTACAAATAAGCCGATACGACACTTTATTTTTTTAAAATTCTTAAAAAACTTGTTAAAACATCTAAAAGCATCATGTAAACCTTGTGTAATACTTTTAGATTTGATGTTTTATAGTTTTATGTTGAAAAACTGAAGTCTTACAAAGCATGTTGTTAAAACGTTTAAATATTATATGTGTCCTATAAATTCAATTTATTATAAGCGTCCTATAAATCCAATGAGAAATAAAAATCTATTTGTGGTCACGGAGGTTCAAATGCGGTGACTCCAGGCTATTTGCAAAGCAGGTGRTCGTCCTGAGATTAGTCGGCTAGTATAGCGGGTTAGATATCCAGATTAATAAAAAAATAGAACTAAAATTATATTTTAAAAATAAATTGTTGAAAATTAAAATTTTAATAAAATAAATTCATTATTACAATGGTGGTTGGTCTTATAACTTGTACTATATGTCTTCACCAATCACATCAATTTAATTAGTAATATTACAATATTCCACAAACCATAAATATATATTGTTCTCCATTATTGACATTGCGCATATGTTTTCTGATAGAATAATGTTTTTATATATAAAAATTTTCTATTTTTTTATTAGTTTTAATGGAGTATGTTATAAGGGAAAATAGATAATTATGTATTGTAGTTCTAAAAAATTGTAATTATATAATTCAAATATAGGGGAGAGTTTAGAAGAGAACTTTGAAAAAATAAAAAACTGAGAAATATCATGGTAATCATTCATGTGCATGCTAGTAATTGAAGTTGTTTCTTGACTTTTATGCACGTGTGACATACCAGACAAATTGCTTAAAATTACATGTATGCACATATATATATTATCTAGATGAATGATTATCAGAGTGTTTCTCAGTTGTTTATTTTTTTACAGTTTTTTTCTGAACCTGACCTTTCAAAAGAAATATATATATATATATATATATATAAGTATTATCATTTACAAAAATAACAAAATCCCATAAATATAGGAACTAGTTTTTTATATATGTGTTCTAAATATGTACGAATTTTGTAAAATAATGAGCATATATATACACACACATATATATATATATATATATATATATATATTCATTTAAGGGAGAACTGACAAGTTTGTGCTAACCGTGAGATCCAATCTCAATCACAAATTAATAAATAAATTAAGAAATTTATAATTTTGATAATTTTAAATTAAAATTTTAATACAAGAATATTTTAGGTATTTTCTTTGATATCTCCTCTTTTCTCTCTCCGACCACCGTCCTCCGGTGATACCACTGTGTGATACTTAAAAATATTGACTATGTTAAACAAAAAACAGAGTGTGATACCCAAACACATATAAGATGCATTATGATACTACTGTGTTACATCTCCAATCGACCACACAAATGACCTCAGTGTGAAACCAAGCACATATAAGATGCATTGTGATACCATTGTAGTATCACCAGAGGACGGTGGCCGGAGGCCGGGAGACGAAGAGAGGAGACATGAGAGAAAATACCTAAAATGTCCTTGCATTAAAATTTTAATTCAAAATTATAAAATTTTTAATTTATCTATTGATTTGTGGTTAAGATTAAAACTCACAGTTATCACAAACCCATTAATTCTCATTTGATTAGGCCATTTATAGAGACCATTTAAAATACAAATCATCTTATTTAATTCATACAATTTATACAAATAAACCAATCAATATTTATGAAAATTATGAAAGTTTATTTATTATAATTTAAATATTTATGAAAGATTATTATAGTTTATTAATTATGAAAATTAACTTTTTAATCAAAAAATAATCGACATATTTAACCACATATTCTTTAAATTAAATAGACGATTGAGATTGAGCTACATGATTTATATTTAAAACTCCTCCTATATATATACTATATATGTTCCATCTATTAATATTAAATGCTAAATGGATAAAATCTAGTTCTATATTAATGGATTGAATTGAAAGATAATTTAGTCAATGGATCACATGTAATGGTTGGGTGCATCTAAGATCCATGTCTTTTTCTTTTCCATTTTAAGACATATATATTAAGCCAATCATTAGCTTAATAAATTATACATATGTGAAATAAAGCAGAAAAAACTAGCATTTAAACCAAAAGGGTGATGCCTGATTGACTTGAGTTTAGCTTTAAAGGTCAAAAGTACCAGTAGGTCTCAGGTTCAAATCTAAAGAGGAATAAAAATCCCCTTATGGCCACGGAGGTTCAAATGCGGTGACTCCGGGCTATCTGCCAAAACAAGTGGTCGCTTTGGGATTAATCGGCTCGCATAACGAGTTGGATATCCAAGCTAATAAAAAAAACGAGCATTTATGATGTTATATGCACTTTCATTTTTCAGAATTCAGCCACGGCTATAATTAAGTAAGATCTGAGAGAGACAGCTTAATTATTACCTTAATGTATTTGGTGATGGCAGAAATCAAGAAATCTTGATACTTGTCTACAGTGAATTGCTTAACACGAGTAGGCTCCACGAAATAGTTCTGTAAGAAGTCATTGGTGCCCATGCTTAATAGAAATACTCCATTTGTGACGATTTGTTCAGCCTTTTTCTTCCCCACCAACCTCCCTAACTTTGCCTTGTACTCCCGAAAATACTCCAATTGTTTCGAAAGAGATATCACATTCTATTTCATGCAAAAATATATAACCATCTCAATAAAATAAAACCCATAACAAGAATCATAAGGGTGTGTTTGGTATCCAGACAAGACAAGACAGGACAGGATGGAACAACTGTTCAACGTTTGGTAAGATAAATTAAACTGGACAGAATAGAACAAGTAAAATGATTAATTTACTCCTGATGAGTTGTTTATTGGAATTAATTTATGTAATTTATTAAATTATCATAGAATAATTATTTTTTATAACAGGAAGTTTTCGTCAAAACAATTAAAATTACACCAAATAAAAAGTTTATGTAGTTTTCTATTTTTATGTTTATCTTTTTTCTACATTATTTTTTATTATTAAAATATAATAAATTATATGAATTAATAAAAATATAGAAACCGTATAAATATTAAATATTTTGAGGACGGTAAAATGAAAGTTTAAGAAACATAAAATACAATAAATAAAATTTAAAGAATTAATAAAATATAAAAAAGAGACTTATTTGATGTTTTAGAAGAGAATTAAGTTTTATTTTGAGGTTATATTGGTAAAATATAAGTCTGTTTCATCTTGTTACACCCTGTTTCATAGGGTAAAGGTGGAACATGCATGTTCCACTCTGTTTCTGTCTATTCTACATAAAATTCATGTCAAACATGGGACAAGGATCTCTGTCAAGTTCTGTCGTGTCCTGTATAGTGTACCAAATGCACCCTAAATAAACAACAAACACTAACAAGAAAAACCTGATCTAGGTGTATATGTATATGTATATGTATATGTATATATATTCTAGAGAGTGCATGCATGGTTACCGAGAGATGAGCAGTAAGATCATCATAACCAGAACCACCAGAAGCAAAACTAACACCATGAAGAAGTTGTTCACTCGTCAAATTCGGATCAAGGTACGCAGGTATAGCTCTCGTGTAACCCAATGCATCCGCTGAAAAACATGAAACCCCGATAATTAAAAACCGATACGTCTTAAGTTAACATACATAAACTTAACAAGAAGAAATTACTAGTAATCAAAATTTTGAAAATACAGTGGGTCCAAAAGAGCTCATGATAAGCGATAAGAAAAGTAAGGGTAATATATATGATACCAATGAGATCAGTGGGAAGTCTTCCATTGCTGAACCTTCCAGTAGGTTGGCCATGGTAGAAATCTTTCCCATAGGGCAAGAAGTTAACCTTCTGATCAGTTTCAAGATTATTGTTGTTACCAGGATCAACACTAGAATCTCCAAACACATAAATGCAGGATACATTGTTCTTGGCTGCAAAAAGCCTTAGCTTTGGAATGTCTATAGCTTGTGAATGTACAAGTAGCACAGCCAAGAGTACAACCAGAGTGATGAGGTTCATAATCAGATTAGCTAGGGTTTTGGATATATGATCAAGAATGTTGCTTGATTGCTGGTTAGATTTGAGCATGAATGAGTTGTGTTGTGGATGAGATAATTAAATAGGCAAGATTGTATTAAATTTTGTTAGGTTGAGACTTTAATAATTTATCAGAGATGGAAATGATCAAAAAATTAATTAGTCCGGTGGTGTTGCTAGCTTTTCTTCAGTAATAGTAGTACTTGAATAAAAAATGTTGGTATTTGGTAGGGTTCATTTACTCTCTACTGTTGATCATCGACAAATGTGCCATGGATTTTAACTGGAAGTCTAGAATTTATGTCATGGCTTAATATATGTATGTATGTATATATGTATGTATATATATATATTGTATGTATGTATGTACAATCGAAATTCTTGATCAATGGATGAACTATATCACCGGAATTCATTCAAAGAAAAACTGATTAATTTGTGTTAACTGTTAGATATATAATCTCAATCACAAATCAACACATAAATTAGAAAATTAGTAATTTTGGTAATTTGAGTTAAAATTATGATGATAGAACATTTTAGGTATTTTAAATACTCCTCTCTTCGACCTCCAACCTCGGACCTCCGGTAAACATTATTTCGACTGATACAAGTAATCACAAAAATACACAATGTGATACTTATTATGATATCACTGTGATACCAACCCACACTTTAAAAACAAAAATCAAACCCATAATCTAAATTTAATCAATGATCCTAAAGATGCACAATGTGATATCCATTGAGATACCATTGTGATACCATTATCATACCAACTATGATATCAACCCAAATCTTAAAATCAAAATCAAACTCACAATCTAAATTTAATCGATTACCCCAAAATTCAAAAACCAAATCAACAATTTAAAATTAATAAAAAAAAATCATTCATCTGGATATCTAAATTTAATCGAAGCGCTTGGATCTTCACGTTGATACATACAATAGTTTTCAGATCTGATTTCGATGGAGATAGAGATATGGAGTTTTATTGTGATGTAACTCCGGTGAAAGCCCTCATTGGTGATAGGACGAGGACAAAAAGGGGAACGACTTTCCAGTGACGACGAGAAACACGAAATCTAGGTTCCTAATCGGTTTCTGAAAAAGAAAGAAAACCTTGTAAGTTTTCCAAATTTGTGTGCGATGCAGATCTAGTTTTATAGAAAAAATCATGTTGTTCGATTTTTTGGGGAATCGATGCTTGGTGGAGGGCATATGATGAAAAGCGAGGGGACGTTGTTTGTAGCCAGAGTTGAGGGAGAAGGAAGGTCACCGGAGAAAATGAAGGTCAGTTTGGGAGTTAAGGGAGAAGGAAGGAACTCCTCGATCTAGTTATGAGACTGAGAGAGACAACTAATTAAATTTAAAATTAGAATATTAAACTATTTAAAGTAAATTGAATACTCAACACAATTTTACTAATTTACTTTTCAACTTATTTAAGAAATCATATTAATTATCTTGAATGATTGGTTCATATTGGATCTTATAGTTACCACAAATTAAACAGTCACACACACACATATATCTATACTATATTATAAAGCATTTGGCAAAAACTCTAATTAAAAACCACTTTTTATGTGTAAAGTACAGTTTATTAATGCATATTACTTAAAACTTAATATTGCAAGTAGATTGTGTGTAAGTACAACTTATTAAAGCTCCATATCTGAATTCGTG
>NC_037541.1:3290404-3293843 GCF_001531365.2 Cynara cardunculus var. scolymus
ATATATATATATATATATATATATATATATAGATGAGCGATCAAATGAAAACCACTTCAATTTGTACAAACCGTAAAAATTACTCTCATCCGTCGTAATCTTATGAAATTGTTTCATATAATACTTTTTTTGATGAAGTTGTTTCATATATGGTTATGAAATTGTTTCATATACTACTTAATGAAATTTTAATGAAACTGTTTCATGTATTTTTCTAAAATTAAAATAATGAAGATGATAATATACATGATTAACATCATCCACAATAAAAATGATTAATCAACCTCTTATAATTACAAAAAAATGAACAAAATGAAAAATTATGATTGGTGGAATGAGATTTTTACGGTTTTTACAAATTGAGTGGTTTTCATTTGATCGCTCCCCCATATATAATTTATTTTTATGCATAAGATTTTAGTACATCAAAACGTATCGAATACAACAATTTACCGGTTAAGCACTTACCTGGGTAAGAGTCGTCATCTTCATTTACCGGGTAAGACTCTTCATTCTTCTCATCGCTCTTACTTAGCAAGATTCTTGGCCCTTGTAATGTTCATCCAATGAGAAAATTTATCCAGTAAACACTTACCAAGTAAGCGTTTAATAAACAGCCCCATAGCTAGTTTTGACTGAATTGAGATCATTACCACTTACACATCTCCTTAAAGACTAGTTAACCTAGTTTTGAACTTTAAAAAAATACATCCAAATTTTGCCCTTTTTTTGTTCATTTATGATCTTATCAAATTTCATTGGATTGCACCATCTTAATTGTAGTGTGTAATGTCTGTTAGTTGTTAATCTGTAATAGTATTATATTGGATGCACTTTCTACCTTAAAGTCATTTACTCAACAATAGTTAAAGATATTGAATGCAACTTTAGATAAATATTGTAAAATTACAATATGGTCCCAATCCAAGCTCCTTTTAACTTTCAAAACAACAAGGGCACATGGATGTGTACTATGGATATACAACTTATTAGAATAAGCCAAATTAAGATAAAAGTTGGGAAAGGGTTAAGTACTTCCTTTTGCATGATAACTAGGCAATTAAGCCATTACTCCAACATCTCTCGCGTATAGCTGAGGCCAGACACTAGGGTCAGATTATCGAACCGATTTCTTAAATGTCAACTTTAGTTACTGTAAGTTTTTTCTCTCATGCGGTTCATTGGTATGTTATTTGAATTTCCGACACTGTTCTAGTAGCAAATGGAAGACAAAAATAAATAGTCTCATGTTTGGTGTGCCATTGGACAAAAATAAGATGGGACAATATGAGACAAAAGTAAGATTGAGTGGGACTGTTCTTGAGTTTTTTTGTTCCACGAAAAAGGGTAGAACAACATGAGACTAAATTTGAGATTATAATATCGTCCTTATTATTTGATACCAAAATACAAACCTAATTTAATTGCATCATCTTTCTTCTCTTCCACAACCTCCATTCTCGATTCCAGACTCTATTCTTGAAATGTTA
This sequence comes from Cynara cardunculus var. scolymus, assembly GCF_001531365.2. Lineage (NCBI taxonomy): Eukaryota > Viridiplantae > Streptophyta > Magnoliopsida > Asterales > Asteraceae > Cynara > Cynara cardunculus. Next base: position 3,291,895 of record NC_037541.1, read on the forward strand.
AACTTTTGACGATGGTGTGAGACACGTTATTTACAATTGTTGTGTTTAAACTTTTTAAATTACGTGCATATTTAGAATTTGTGGTATGACAAATGTTATTTACATGTGGTCTTGAAATGTTAAAAAAAATATTGATATCATAGATTAAATAATTTAAATATATTTTTGGTTCATTTGTTGTCATTTACAATTATTATATGATATAAAATAACATTGAACAACATGTAGGGGTAATATGGTTATTTTAACAGTTTTGTCCTGTCATGTCATGTCTTAGTCGTACCAAACATAGGACAGACAATTAGTCATGTCCTGTCTCGTTTTGTTCTGTCCCATCTAGTCTGCATACCAAACACTACCTAAATGATCTTACTCAAAATGCTTCCCCTTCCATGATTTATCAGTATAACCATCTTGTATTCTCAAAGTGATGAGTACAACTAATTATGCTTGTTAATTGTGTTTTTGTTGGAGGGTATTGTTGATTGTTACAGTGAAAAGCCGCAAAATTTGCAAATCGAAACAACTACTATTGATAATGGCTCTTTCCGATAGACGTTATCATCAGTAATAGCTCTGTTTTTAGTAGTCTGTCCATGCTTCACCATGATTGAAAATTAAAACAGATAAACTCTGGCATAGACTAAAAGTTGAAGGATAATTATTTTCCTTTGCCGGTTTTTGATGTTTCTAGTTCTTCAGGAGTCGTTTATCAAACACTTACCTGTAGAATTCAACATTATTATTTACTCAACAGGTAAGATTTTAATCAACAAAAACGGCTTTATATGCAACAATTTACCTGGTAAGAGCTGACCGTGGAAAGAGTCATTGCTCTCAGTTACCGGGTAAGACTCTCGGTCCTTACCTCGCTCTTACCGCGTAAGATTCTTGGCCCTTGTTATATTCATCTAGTAAGGTAATGTAACTTGATAAATGTTTACTCGAGTAAGCATTTGATAAACGACCCCTTAGTCTCATCTGGTAATCCACAATGAGCTTAGATCTTTTAGACCCTCTTCTAATAGATTGTATGTTTTTGCATTCAACTACTATTATATCTTTTCGGTAAATAAAAGCATCCACAATGGAGCTTTTTGTATAGTTTTTTAGCTTGAAAAACGTTTTGACAAAAAAAAACTCCTCATTTTATGTGGTGTTATAAACTCTCAAAAAAGTTGTCTTTTTGTTGTTGGTCCTGCTTTTTTATACGTTCAAATGAAAAACTAATAACTATCTAACCAACTGTGGATGCATTAAGACCATCAATAATCACAACAAACATCTTGACGGTCCGTCATGGATTCTTTTGGTTTTTAGGTCTTATATTTTAATTTAACAAATCTTGCTAGAACTAATATGTTTTTAACACGATCAATTTAATCCAGTGTCTTCCTTTAACATGTTAAATATGAAGTTTTAAACAATTTGACGCTTAAATTTACGAGTTTGTGGCTTTTATCAACCTATGTAAAGCCTTGATTAGGTTCAAATTGTTAAGTGTTTGGGTTTAGATTTAGATTGTTATTTAGCCTTTTTTTCATGCTTAACACACACACACATATATAAAATCATTTGAGAATTCTAAAATTTGTAAGACCCGTAAAACCTTCTATCGTAAGGTTTTGTTTCACATGACTATTTTTCATCCAAGTATAGTATTTAATGTATTAATTAACATATATTTGTTTCAAAATGTGTTTATTTCATATGTATTCAGTTCATAACGTGAAACTTTTTTACGTGACACGTGAAAAAGATTCACATTGTTAATCGAGTAAACGGAAATAAACACATTGTGAAATAGTAATCGCTACATTAAATTCTAGTCAGAGATGGGGAAAAGAGTATGAAATAGCACATGATACATTTGATTCTCAAAGATATCACGATTTAAAGAGTTCTCAAAAGAAGATCATATATATATATATATATATTCAGAAAATTGA
>NC_037541.1:3294604-3306795 GCF_001531365.2 Cynara cardunculus var. scolymus
TATATATATATATATATATTCAGAAAATTGACATATATATGAACTTGGACTGCATATCATTTATGAACACAATATGAACAGGTTGTGAACAATAGTTCCTTCATTATAAACACATTCAGGAGTGATCATTTGTCAATTGGAGTTTTATACATGCATTGCATCCATACCGTTTAAGGTTCACCCCTTGTTCATATATGTTTATGGTCTTATGTGGTTTTTCACCCCTTGTTCATATCGTATAAAATATATGAACACATAACCCCGACGCTATGGACAGCGGGTGCAAACACTTACACAAATATAAAGATTTGGTATCAAGCTTAAAAAATAACACACATTCATATGATAGAAGTAACATGAACACAATGGTTCATGATTCATAAAAGTCGGTAATATGACAATATGAAAATGGGTCGTGCATGTACTTCCATTTGAACATATGAATTAGGTATGTATTAATAATTAAAGAAAAAAGTTATCAACGCAATATGAACTACAAAAAACACAACACATCATAATGAACATAATTTCGATTAAAACGAGTCTAATAAAATATTAATCCATTACCAAGACATTCGCTTTGGTTAATTTCTTCACTTCCCGAACTCGAACTCCGATTGTCACCATAAACCATTTTAATCTTCTCAATATTGTCGATTTTTTTTTCAATGCGTTTATCCATAATAGCTTGAACAATACCAAAGATTTTACTACCGTGTTTCCTCCACGAATCAAAAACTCTTAAAACAATAAAAATGAAAGATCAAGATTAAAAATAAATAAAAATATCAATATTATAAATGTATATTTTTAGGGATTTTATGATTTTGTAACTCTCCTTTAATGGTATGGGAGTTACATAGCAAATGAAATTATTCAATTACCCTTGGAATTAAATTGTGAACATGATAGAAACCTAATAGAATAATGGATTGTGATTGGTTAACATTTGATCTTGTCCATTTATATATATATATATATATATATATATATATATATATAAAATATCTTATTTTTGGATATAATCAGAAGCTTTGGTTGCAATAAGGAATCCCAAAAGATTTAAACGTCCAAATACAATCCAACCTAACATAAAACGTAACGGATTGGATTATATATTAAAAATAATATAAATGAATTATCGTTTTCAAAATAAAAAAATATATAATTAATATTGTTGAATTATTGAAATACAATCAATCCAACCAACTCACCTTAGGGGGTATTTACTTGTGATTTGATATTTAATAAGTTGAGTAGCTTATTCGCACAGTTAAAATAGGATGTTTACTTGTGGCTTATTCATTTAAATGATGGAAATTTTATGTTGTTCACATTCAGCCAAAAAAAGACATCCCTACTCTTATACAATACCTCCTTCCAGGTTAGGAACACGCCTTTCAACCCTCTGCTGGTTCGATTTCTTCATCTCCATAATCACCATCTTCATCATCCCTCTGTTGGTCGATATCTTCTCCTCTGCTGGGTCGATTTCTTCTCCTCTGCTGGTCGATTTCTTGTCCTTTGTTGGTTCGATTTCTTCTCCTCTGTTGGTTCGATTTCTTCTCCATGGGTGCTTGGTTTGCTATTGTTTTCCCAAGGATGTTGAAACTGAAGTTAAAATAGAAGATATGAACTTGGTTTTTGATATCTTGTTGGATTTACATATTTGAACTTGATTTTTTGAGGATTTGGTACATATGGAAAAAGTTTGAGGTTCTTTTTTAGGATTTGGTACAGATTTACTCTGGAGTAAAAAAGTCATTTATGTCATTCATATAGTTAATTCAGATAAAAAAGAAAATATAAACACAAATTTATCTAAACAGAAAAATTTATCCAGATAGACAAATTTATCAGTACATAACTTTATAAAAAATTCGTTAAACAGACACTTAAAGCATTAGGTCAACTGCATTCCCAATAAGACAACTCTTAGAAGTGCACACTACAACAAAATTAAACGGTTCAAAGAAAAACGAATCAACTACAAGGAAGGTGAACACGCTTTTGGAATGAAAACAAAAATTCAACTCATTAAACCTCGATTATTATTTTACTAATTATGTTACATTTTATAAAATTGTTACATTTTTATAATTGTCGATTTCAATATGTTTCTAGAAATATTATGCAACAAAATTACACAAAAAATATGGAGATTATGTTGTCTATGATAATCATTTTGAAGATATAAGAAATAATTTCATACAATAATAAAAAAAACATCATGAATCTAAAAATCTACGTAATACTACAACATAATCGAGTTTATAGGACACTCCCAATTTTTAAGCGTTCTAATAGACCTCTGTATAAGACTTAATTTATAGGACCAAAAAAATAAAGTGTCATATCTAAAGGCGTTGTAATAAGTTTATATGACATTTTTTGACGTCGTAATAAATTTTTTAGGACACTTTTAATATAAAGCGTCCCATTAGCAACTTTATAGAACACTTTTTGAAAAATTGTACCATAAAAACAAGTGTCTTATAAAAAATGAGTTTATATGACACTTTCTTAAAAGTGTCCTATAAAGTTACTAATGCGACACTTTATTAAAAATGTTCTAAAAACTTGTTAAGACGCCCAAAAACATCATATAAACTTATTACAACATCTTTAGATATGACACTTTATATTTTGGTCCTATAGATTAAGTCCTATAAAGAGGTCTATTGGGACACTCAGAGATTGGGGGTGTCCTATAAACTCAATTTTGTTGTAGTGTAAACAAATACGAGCGACGACAATTGTTTAACGTATCCATGATCGACGATAAAACTAGTCAGAAACGAATAGAAAACGTTATCTTTCCATGTATATAAAACAAACATTAAACTTCTTTTTTGCTACTTTAGTTAAATATAACCAATTTCCCGTTAGTACTTAATGGAATTAATGGAGTATGGGTCTTCCAATTTAATTTTTCATTTATTGTTGTAGGACAAACATCATTAAATTATTTTAAATTGTTGATAGATTTTACCTTTTGACTTGTTCCAAAATTCCGTATTCGAAAACAATATGACTGACTGGTCCTTAGAATAAAGGATTCTTGTCATACTGTGACATTTAAGACCCGTCCTCACTATTAATACGCGTTATCACTTTCTTCAGACATTTACTCAACAGGTATATATTGTTACCTGCAATAGCGGTCCTCCCATTTTTTGTAAACTATGTGTCACGTATTGTATACGTTCGATATGTATAATTATATGTATGTATGAACTGTTTAATACATAATGGATTGTTTGATGTACTGATTGTGGTTATCCAACATCGATTTGTGGGTGTAACTTTTGTGTCCGCCACTTGGTGTAGCGAGCCCGCCACAACCAAGTTGGCATGAAGACATTTTGGATTCAATAAATGTGGTACAAATTATAGATGTTGGATAGTAGACGGGATGTGTATAAATACAATAGAAGATATGTCTTTGACATACGTAGTGATGGCAAGATGTTGATAATGACATGACGAACCAATATACAGTATATATAATGTAGCAATCAGTGTATCCAAGTGTATATTTTTTTATTTGAGACAATAATGAAACCAAACATGATGGACCTAGATACAGGTGTACGCACATACTTTTGGAATTAGGGCTGTTTTTTGGTCTGGAGGCCTCATAAAAGTGCATCGACCACTTGACATTTATATGCTGAAGGAGACGTTAGTGGTAGTCATCGATTGCATCGCTGGATTGTGAAACAGAGATGTCTAGGTCTAAATTGTAAACGGAGTTGTCCAAATCCTGATACATAGTATTTTCATTCAGATTGATATTTGTCTAGGATACCAGTTAGGATTAGACTTCATTCCAATCTTTTGTAGGATGTCTATAGTTAGCATACGTATGACATAGTAAGAATTGAACATTTGAAAAAGAGATATACTTCCAAAATACAGTTCTGTAACTGTTTGAGCCTTTACATATCTTAAACTGGTTTAGCATAGTATCCTAATGTAAGGAGACTTATGTTATCACTATCGATAAATGCTTTATTTAGCATGTCATCTATATGTGAAAATCAACTACGTAGATGACATAGTCCAAACGATATTCTTGACAAGTTGTATTCCCACTTCTATGAACGAGTGCAGAGCCCGACAAATAATAGAATCCTATTACCTTAAATTACAACCTAAATTGTAACAGTGGCAAATAGGGTCAGAGGATTAAAACTATAAGCAACAGAAGATGAAAACTAGCAACGGGTATCAATCAACTAATTCTTTAGATTATGTATCATATACTCATTCAACTAAGTATTTTCTCAAAAGAATTCAACTTGGATTGAACATCAACACGTGTCAATGTCCCGTTAGTTACAAAAGCACGCCTAGTATGAAACGCTTCAATAACTAGTCTCTAATTAGCAAATCTAATTCAGTCACGGACTTGAGATTCAATTGCTAATTGCATTTAAGATTAAGCACACACCAAAACTAACCAACCATCGGACGCCGATTGAATTGAGTTAGATAATGCAATATTACAACACTTCCAACTAAGACATTATCAATACCTCTTCAACCAAGTAACCGATCAAAAACAATGAAATGCACAATCTAGGAGTCGTCGGCGACTTGGGCCGTGACTAAACCCGCTAAAAAAGTCGCCCGCTTCTAAAATTGCAATAGGACAGTGTGTAACACGGGATTATGGGCAACTTTTGTCGGGTCGTCCTACTCTGGACGGGGCATTGACAGCTTTTGGCGGTGAAAGAGTGAGCTGAGGGACCTGCACACTTGCATGCTGGATTGCAAGTGTATGAGTTTGGGCTTGCATTAGACAATTAATATAGTTTTTCTTTTCTTTTGTTTGGCTGCCACATGATTAAACATCAACTTAAATTAAAATGGACATTTTAAGCATCTATTTAACATTGATTGTTACGTAATTTTGATATTAAAATGTATAAAACCTCCATCAAGTCAAAGGAATTTTGTATTTTAGGGTTCACTAAAACCACTGTCATTAGTGGGAGGGACCAAAAATAAGAGAAAAACACAAACTGCGATAACAAAAACAAAATACCCTCCCACTAACCGTTGCCCGCTGCGGGTTACCGGTTGCCGCTTGCCGCTTGCTTGTTGCTTGATGTTCATGCCACTCCTGTTGATGGGTTAAGTGGAAAAGATGAAACCTTAAGTTAGGGAGACAAAAAATAGATTTATATTTATTTTAATTTTTAATATATTAAAAAAAGATAATTAAAAAAAAAGAGTTTAAGGGGCTCATTACCCAAATGCTTACCCGGTATGTGTTTATCTATAGGAAAACACTATTATTTATTTTGATGCATAAGATTTTAATACATCCAAGCGTATTGAATGCAACACAATTTATCGGGTAATCTACACTTGCTGGGTAAGACTCTCCATCTTTCTCATCATTTTTATTCGGTAAGATTATTGACCCTAGTCATGTTCATCCGATAAGAAAATTTATCCGGTAAACACTTACCAAATAAACGTTTAATAAACGGTACCTAAAAATGTAAAAACTACCCCCTAGCTGACCAGGTTAACAAATTTTGTTTGAGAGAAGGCTTATGCCGTGTAAAAATGTAAATCACAAAAGTGGGTAAAAACGTGAACGGCATGGACCAAATTTGTAATTACTTTATTTTTATAATAATTATTGTTATGAATATTTAAATTTTTAATTTTTTTATATTACTATTTTATAATTATAAAATCAGTTATTATCTTTTTTTCTAATTTTATTTCTTAATGGTTCATTTACACCCTTTTACTTTTTAATTCTCGTTGTCTATGTTATCTTATAAAACATTTGGCTAAAACTTTTAAAAACTCTTAAAACTCTTAAAAACTCTTAAACCCGTTCATCCCTAAACGATTTCATCCCTTTCCGATTTCATCCCTATCCGATTTCATCCCTATCCTATTTTATCGCCAACAGAAACTCAATTCCCTTCCTAAACGATTTTATCCCTAAATGATTTCATCCATATCCGATTTCATCGCAACAGATTTTGAAGAATACAGATTCGATTTCATAAATCCTAAACGATTTCATTGCCCTCCCTAAACGATATCATCGCCAATCGATTTTCAAGAATACAGATTCGATTTAATCCCTAAATATTCTGAGATGATATCGATTGAGATGATATTGACTACAATAGAATTTAGAGATGCATATATATTGCTTCAGACGCAGCCTGATTTCGGGTCTATCAATTACTTCAAACAAGTGGCTAAAACCTCAATTCTCTCGGGTAAGTTTCTCTTTATTTCATGACCTAATTCTTGGTTGGTTCATTGTTTGATCAATTAACAGGTCAGGTATGCATAGTTGAATTTTTTTCCATTATAATAAACTGTGATGCCTATTGATTTTTCTTCTTCTTGAAATTTTGTGTATCAGTCTCTGTTTGGGTAGTAGGACACTTAAATGAGTATTTCAATTGGAACTCAACCTGCATTTAACCTAAAGTTTTGCAATGACATTTACAGGTTTTATTTGGACTGATTTCTTCCTGATCAACGAAGTATTACCAGAGGTTGCTCTTCAAGATTTTGCTTTCGAGGTTGTCACTCTAACACTCTTTACTCATCTCATTAATGGTTATTTTGTCATAAATACACACACACACACACACGATTTGCAGAATCTCAACCACTCGCAGAAAGTGGGGTGGGGTTCTATTTCTTAAAGATGATGGAGACTCACGTTAGAATCAAATAGCTTAAGTTTTGTTATTTTGTTTAACTTCTGCATTGTGGGTTTTAGAATCCACATCGGCTAAACTTGAACCAATTCTCCTATTTATATGTTGGACCCTCCGTTCTCTCGTTTCAAGGGCTCTTTTGGGCTGGGGTTCCACATATTTTCATGGTAGGATTGTTGAGATGATAATAGAAGTAGTAATACTCAAAGAGATCTTGACCTATATATTAGGATAATCATTGAGTTATAACAGAATACTTAATTATTATCATTATAAAATGTTATATTATTAAACCAAAAATAAATTGTTTCGTTATTAAACTTAAATTAAATTATGATAAAAAAATTATAGAAATTACATAAAAATGAGGACTTTTAAATAGTTGATTTGATATTAACATTGATATTTTTTTTCAAAATTTTTTAATGTCTTCAAATTTATATTTTATTCAAAAATAAAATAATTATTGTTTTCTTAAAAACACATAAAATCGTATTATAACATTGATAGAGACAAAAAATAAAATAGAACATTAAAATCGAGATGTATCTCGCTGCATTGCACGAGTACCCTTCTAGTATACTTAAACCTATTCATGTACTAACTTAATTTATTAGTTAAATAAAAAAAAATATGTTTTTTTTAATATATTACATGATTAGAAAGTTTTTGTCACTACCTTCAGAATGATGTCAATATTAAACATAATATATGTATATACTTATATATACAGGGAAAAGTTCAAACGAGAAGTTAATATTTTGTGAGAATGAAAATTTCAATACCATATATGATTACATGCATGATAGACAAGCTCAATCATATATGATTAAACACATGTTGCATTGACAATATGTATATGCTTAATTAATCATATATGATTAAGCACACTCAAAAGAATGTAATCATATATGATACTGAAACTTCTCGTAAAATGTTTAACTTATCATATGATCCTTTCTTTATGTATATATAGGGGCATGTTCCGGTAGGAACCTAAAAGTGATTAGGAATCCGATAACTATTTACAACGCAATACGTAGTATATTCATCAAAAATCTAGAAGTTTTTTTCATTATTAATGATGTAAATATTTATCATGAATGTGTGGTTCATAATGAGTAGCACAACCATATTCATGATGAATAACATTTTCATATTCATCAGTATTGAGGTAACAATGATCAATATCCTTCCTGATCGAAGAGGGACACATGGCATGTTATGCTCAATTCCCGGATTACTAATCAATCTTATGTTCCTAAATAACTTCCCTATATATACATATATCATCAGTCATTAATATATTTTTTGAGAAGTACAAATCTAAATGTTGAAGGTACATGTCTAATTGATACTCATATGGGGTGGTCCATGTGTAGATGCAACGTCATCTTCGCAATGATACCATTTTGTTGTTGTAGTAAGACGTTGGATACCTCTCTGTTAATTCTCTTTTCACATAATGGTGATTGTTTATGTGCCTGATTACAAGTACAACATGTTGAGATTAACGTGGGATGTTGTGACTGAATATGTAAGTATGCATGTCGTACTGATTGTCATGATGAGAATGTGAAATACGTGGACGTACTTTGAAGTAATTAAGATGCCTATTTCATTCATATTCATCCTAAGTTTAAACGGTGCAATCATATTTCTCTTAAAGAAGTGCATCGATCTGTAAATACAAAAATATTCGTTTTTAGTTAATAACAAGCTCCAAATCTAAATTAAGTTACCATGGAATGTTAATAATTTAGTATCAAATATATGAATAATGTCAAAATGATTATTTTTAGTTAACAAAAATAATATATATGTATATGTGTGTGTATATATATATATATATATATATATATATATATATTAATATAAAAAAATAATACGTAGTTGGATTTGTAATCGCAATTTGTAATTCAATATTGACAATAAACCAAACCGCATAGTGGTGTTTGATAAAAAAAAAAAAAAACCAAATCGGAACCGTACAACAAAATTGGGTCTATAGGACGTCTTCAATCTTTAAGTGTCCGAATAGACCATTTTATAGGACTTAATGTATATGACCAAAATATAAAGTGTCCTATTTAAAGGTGTTGTAATAAGTTTATATGGTGCTTTTGGGCGTCTTGACAAGTTTTTTAGAACATTATTAATACAAAGTGTCGCATTATCAACTTTATAGGACACTTTTGAGAAAGTGTCCTATAAACTCAATTTTTTATAGGACACTTGTTTTTATAGGACAATTTTTCAAATAATGTCCTTATAAAGTTGCTAACAGGACGCTTTATATTAAAAGTGTTCTAAAAAACTTATTACGACGTCAAAAAACGTCATATAAACTTATTACAACGCCTTTAGATAGGACACTTTATTTTTGTTGTTCTATAAACTAAGTCCAATAAAGAGGTCTATTAGGACGCTTAGAATTTAGGAGTGTCCTATAAACCCGATTTTGTTATAGTGAACCCTATGACTTGAGACATCTCCACCTATCACCTTCAACCCTGACTATACATCTGACTATTCTCCAATGGCGCCTTCGGCCAGAGATATCTGCAAAGTTTGACGTTCCTATTACTTTTAAACCACTTGAAGTATGTGGGTATGATCGAGTAAGAGACCCTCATTCTCATCTTCGTGATTATCAATGTCATACCATGAGCCATTTTCCTATGCAAAAACATATCTATGCCCTTTGTGGTGAAAATCTATGTCTGGGAAGCTTCGAACTTGAGAGTCTCTCTTTAGCGAAAATGTTGGTTGATACATAGTTCGAGTTGTTGTCAAGGGTTGATCCGTAATATGGAATCTACTATGAGACTTTTGCCTTATTTACCTGTGTTATTTCAATTTGTAGTCATTTGGTCATCGTTGTTACCCACTAATGGTTTTTCCTATTTTTACTTTGAGATGAAATACGTTGGTCTTCTTTACTACTTCCATGGTCTTGAAGCACGTCTAATACCTTTGGTATCTACTAATGTCAAGGTAAGTATGCTTCTGATCTTCTTTCTAGATCTCAATGTCTATCTTACTCTTGGTTGAAATCCAATGGATTTAGGTAGATTCGATTAGATCCAATCATCTATTGGATGTTGGATTTTGTCATCCGATCCAATATGATTAACATTGGACATCCGATCTGATCCAAATCCAATACATGATTGGATCGCATCGGTTCCATCCATTGGACGTTACTATTGGTTATCCATTGGATCGAATCAAATTCATCCAATCTTTTAATCCAATACTCAACCAATTAATCCACCCTTTCAACCAATTATTCATATATTTTCTTAAGTTATTAAGAAAACTATATATATATATATATATATATATATAAAACTAAAAAACAATATCATAAAATGTTAATAATTATATATAGTTATTAATTAGATGTTAATCCGAATGATAATTGGATGAGGAATTGGATGGTCATTAGATTGGACTGGTTTGATTTTGTTGGATGTTAGACTACCAGCCAAAAAACGACCGATCTGATTTGGATCTTGAAATTTTGGATCTGATCCAACCCAACTACAATTGGACATCTGATTATGACTGGTCGATATAAATTGGATCGGATGACATTCTACACACCCTTACTCCTGGTGTAGGATGTTCTCTTAATGATAATTCTGTTTACCAGTAACTAGTTGGTTTCCTAGAATATCTCACATACTTACCGGATTTGATATCGCATTTGTTGTACACATTGTCAAGCATATCAAGATCGCTTCTTACACGGATTATTATGTTGTTGGTCATTAGATTCTCTGGTATCTAAAGGGTACTTTATTTCATGGGCTATACTTACTAGAGCAGTAATAAGCAATCTTAATCTTTCTCTAGTCCTTCGAGGGTACATAGATTTTGACTAAGACGATGACTTGATTGGTCGACGTTCAACTCGAAGTTACTGTTTCTTTTTTGGTAATTCATTCATTTCTCTGAGTAGTTTTAGAAGCAGTCCTTAACTGCCCATTCAAGCATCGAAGGTAGATATGGTGCGCTCATTGACACTACACAAGAACTTATTTCCGACTTTGATGGCTTCTTTCTGACTTAGTGTCTGACTCGCTTACGATTTAACAACAGTAGTGCTATTCACATTGCTCATAAAGATGTTTTCCATGGAACACCAAAGACATCAAGTTTAACTGTAACTTTGTGCGTCAACATATTTTTGAAATATCTGATATTTATAGACGAAAAATACTCATGTACAAATAAGACATTAAAAAAGTAAGAAAAATCAAATATTCCGTTATAAAAACCACGCATTAGGTCATGGCGTGCCACATGCTTAACTGGCGTGAGACACAAACCTTAAGCTACGACGCACAACTATGACTATTACAACGAGTATTTTTTAACACTGGTTACAATTGGTCTAACCCTTAAATTATTATAAATAAAACAATTATATATATATATATATATAATCAATATTCCATTTTGTTATGTGAAAAGTTCTTACAATTGCTTTGACCCATAAATTATTATACAATAAAACAATTAAATGCATAAAAAATCAATATCAATTGACGAAAGTTAGGGGTCGTTTACCAAACGCTTACTCGGTAAATGTTTACCGTTAAATTTAACACTATCATTTACTTAACGGAAAGATTTTAGTCCACCAAAATAGTATCGTATGCAACAATTTATCCGGTAAGCGCTTACCGTGGTAAGAGTCGACGTTCTCACTTACCAGGTAAGACTCTTGGTCATTGTCTCACTCTTACCGGGTAAGATTTTTTATCTTTACCATATTTATCCGGTAAGATAAAATGACTTGGTATTCACTTACCCGAATAAGCGTATGATAAACTGCCCATTAGACTATATGGTTATTTAGCCATAAATTAACAAACGTACATTACTAAAAATAGATGAAAGGAAAAGCATATTTTTATTCTAATCTATAGATGTGTTGGGTTGGGTTGCCATAAAGAAGTAGTAATAACATTGGGCTTATAAAATAAGATGGGCTCTAAATTATTAATGACCATTTTAGTCGTTTCTTTCTTTTGTTTTCATAGGCCCATTGGGTAATTCGGTACTTGAAGTTGAATCCAGGGGTGTTCATTTAAACCGTTAAACCATTCAGTCTGGCTTAAAACTTTTGTAATGTGATTTGCATTTTTATCAAAATGTACTATTATGTGCGGTTTACAGTATTTGTTATCAAACCGTAGTTTCAGCCACACCGCATCGCATATTTTATGTATTTTTTAATTTTATATAACATATATATATACTAGAAAGGTACTCGTGCAACGTATCGAGACACATTTCGAGTTCAATGTTTCGTTTTATTTTTTATCTATATCGATATAATACGATTTTATGTGATTTTGAGAAAGCGATAATGTTTATATTTTTGAATAAAATATAAATTTGAAAATATCATATAAAATTTGCAAAAAATATAGTTAATATTACTATCAAATTAACTATTTAAAA
>NC_037541.1:3307070-3334589 GCF_001531365.2 Cynara cardunculus var. scolymus
TTGAATTTTAAGTAATATGCATTAATAAACAGTATTTTATGCATAAAAAATATTTTTAAACTTATAATTATTGGATTGTAGACATAAAATGCGATAAGTACAAACAGCATAAACCACGGTTTGATGCAATTTGAGATTTATACAGTGCAATTTGGGAAAATGCTCAAACCGCATATGCGGGTGCAGTTTGGGCCAAAACCGTATTAACCTGCACCATGAACACCTCTACTTAAACCTAATTTAATTAAAGAATCATCGAGTTAACAGGGACCAGTAGGGGGATAAAGAATCTTCGAATTTTGAAACTAGGGACTGGGGCAGGATGAGGATACCCTCAACATCTTTGAATTTGAAACTTATATAATATAAATTATAATTATATGCATAGTAAATTACTGAGTAAACTACAAATTTGGTTCTGTGGTTTGTCGGAAATAATATTTTTTCCGTCCATATTGTTTTGAAATAACAAGATGGTTATAGTAGTTTATAAAAAGTCTGGATTTAATCCTTCCCTCTAATGACAGTTAAAAAGTTCCTTTAAATGAAAGGACGCTTTTGTCATTATATCAATATTTTTTTGTCTTTTAATCATCAAAATCGATTTTATAGATTTTGGTCCCTGTGGTTTTTGATTAGATAAAAAAGAAAATACCCCTTATTTAACCGAATTTTTTAACGGGTGTTAGAGATAGGGGTCAAATCTAGACGTTTTTGCAAACCATAATGATCATCTTGTAATTTTAAAACCGTGGAGACGAAAAATGTTATTTTCGATAAACCATAGGGACCAAATTTGTAGTTTACTCTATATTATATGTTTATACTATATTGTAAAATATTTAGCTGAAAATCTAAAAAACAACTTATTAAGTATTATGTATTATTTAGTAATATATTAGAAGGGTACTCGCGCAATGTTGCGAGATACATTTTGATTTTAATATTTTATTATTATTATTTAACTTAGTCGATGTTATAATATGTGATTTTGAAAAGGCGACAATGTTTTTATATTTGAACAAAATATAAATTTGACAAAAATGTATCGATATTAGTATCAAAATAACTATTTAAAATTCCTCATTTTTTGTGTAATTTTTTAATTCAATTTTTTTTATTATAATTTAATTAGATTCAATAACGAAGTAATTTATATTTAGTTTAATAATATAATTTTTTTATAAAGATAATAATTAATTATTTTATTAGAACTCGATAATATCTTATTTTTTTAGATTTTTATATTTTAAATGAGATATTTATCTTATATTTGATTATGTTTATCCGCAGTTAGTTTAGTTATACGAATTCAAACATGGAGCTTTAATAAGGTGTACTTACGAACAATTTACTTGTAATCTTGATTTTTAAGTAATATGCATCAATAAACAGCACTTCATGCATAAAAAATAATTTTTAAGAGTTTTTGTCAAATGTTTTATAATATAGTATAAATAATCTCTTAACTATTAAGTTTACTAGTAATTATTGCAAATATATAGTTTTTATAACTCTTTGAATTCCATAAGGGTGTGTTTGGTGCGCTGGACAAGGTGGGACAGAACATGACAGAACATATTTGTCCTACGTTTGGTATGACTTAATATGGAACTAAGTAGAACTAACTAGGACAAGGATGGGACACGGTTGTTCTCTCCTTACCCCTGGAACTAAGTGGAACACAAACATTTTTACCACACTACCCCTTCCCCCTTTCTTCCCCACATCGCACCCTCCATCAATCGGAGCCCCTGCACCTGCCAAAGACGCCGCCACTCCATCGCACCCCTAACCTTCTCCTTCTCCATCTCGACGGCGACGGGAGTTTCCTTCTCGACGGCGACATCTCTTCTCCTCCCCATCGACGACGACATCCCTTCTCCATACACACAGTCCGCCTCCATCGCTTCTCCTCCCCATCGACGGCGACATCCCTTCTCGACGGCGACCATCTCCTCTCGACGGCGCTCGCTTCCTCCCCATCAACGGCGCTTGCTTCCTCCCCATCGACGGCGCTCGCTTCCTCCCCATCGACGGCGACATCTCTTCTCGACGGCGACCATCTTCCCCTACCCGACTGTTGCTTCTCTGTTTGTGAGTAGTGAACCAAGCCCAAGATTTTCTTCATTTAATTGTTTCATTGTTTGTGGTAGTGAACACAGCAGCTCTGTTTGTAGTAGATTTTCTTGATTCCTTTCCTTGATCGAATTTGGTAGTGAACACAGCAGCTTATTTGTGAGTAGTGAACACAGCTAGCTCTGTTTGTGAGTAGTGAACACAGCCCAATATTTTCTTCATTCAATTGTTTCATTGTTTGTGGTAGTGAACACAACAGCTTATTTGACTGCCATTTATTTGTGAGTAGTGAACACAACACTTGGCTTTTTTGTGAGTTTTCAATTAAGATTGATTTTGGTGAAAAAACACTAAACAACTCATTGAGGGTAAATCGGTCATTTTAACCAGTCATGTCATGTCCTGTCATGTCTTACCAAATGCTGAACAACTGTCCTGTCCTGTCCTGTCTCGTCCTGTCCTGTCCTGTCCTGTCTGCGCACCAAACGCACCCTAATAGAACAAATTTAACCAACTGATAAATACAGTTAATACAAGATAATCATTGAGTCTAACGATAAATTACTCCATCATTATCTTTATCCACACAAAACTACTACATCATACTATCTATATTATATTATAAAGCATTTGACAAAAACTCTTAAAAAACAATTTTTTTGCGTAAAGTACTGTTTATTAATGATATTACTTAAAACTCAAGATTGCAAATAGATTGTACGTAAGTACAACTTATTAAAGCTCCATATCTGAATTCGTGTAACTAACTGTAGATAAACATAATCAAATACATGATAAACATATCATTTTAAATATAAAAAATCTAAAATACAATTAGGATAATTATTGAGTTCTAACAGAATACTTAATTATTATCTATTAAAATGTTTATATTATTAAATCAAAAATAAATTATTTCATTATTAAATTTAAATTAAATTATAATAAAATAAATAAATTATATAAAAATACGAACTTTTAAATAGTTGATTTGATATTAACATTGATATTTTTTTTTTAATTTTTATGATATCTTCAAATTTATATTTTATTCAAAAAAATCATTAATGATTTCTTAAAAACACATAAAATCGTATTATAATATCGACAGAGACAAATAATAAAATATAATATTAAAACCGAGATGTGTCTCGCTGCATTGCACGAGTACTCTTCTAGTAGTATTAAATATTAATAGGGATAAACATATATTAATGAGGATAAGTATTAATTGGTAGGGATATGCTTATTGAATGTTTATTTAAATCTATACTATATTATAAAACATTTGACAAAGACTTTTAAAAACTATTTTTTACATGTGAAGTATTGTTTATTGAGCATATTACTTAAAATTTAAGATTACAAGTAAGTTTTATGTAAATAAAACTTATTAAAGCTCCATGTTTAAATTCGTTAACTAACTGCAGATAAACATAATCAAATATAGGATAAAAATCTCATTTTAAATATAAAAAATCTTAAATATAATTAGAATAATCATTGAGTTCTAACAGAATATTTAATGATTATCTTTATAAAAAATTATATTATTAAACCTAAATTAAATTACTTTGTTACATTAAATTAAATTATAATAAAATTTTGAATGAAAGAAATTACTCAAAACAAGAACTTTTAAATATTAATTTGATACTGATATTGATATATTCTTTTCAAAATTTTATGATATTTTCAAATTTATATTTTATTCAAAAATAAAAACATTATCGTTTTCTCAAAACCACATAAAACGTATTATATCGACATAAAAAAACAAAACATTGAAATCGAAATGTGTCTTAATGCATTGCACGAGTACCCTTCTAGTAAATATGTAACAAAGAACTTGAATAGCAGTGATAAATATATATTAATTGCGATAAATACGTATTGGTAGAATTGTAAACTAACATAAAAATTTATTTTTAGGAGTAGAATTTTTTTATATCAAACAGTAAACACATATTGTGTTTTTTACATAAAAATTCTCCATTGATGACATGTAGTATTAGTATGAACTAGAAGCGTACTCGCGCAATGCAGCGAGATACATCGTGATTTTAATATTTCANAAAAATAAATTACTTCGTTATTGAACATAAATTAAATTATAATAAAAATTTTGAATTAAAAAATTACACAAAAAATATGAATTTTAAATAGTTAATTTGATACTAATATCAATACATTTTTGTCAAAATTTTATGATATTTTCAAATTTATATTTTATTCAAAAATAGAAGCATCATTGTCTTTTCAAAATCACAGAAGACCATATTATAACATCGACTGAGATAAAAAATAAAATAAAATATTAAAATCAAGATATATACCGTTGCATTGCACGAGTACCCTTCTAGTCTTCATTAACAACGGAAGATATCTCATTAAAACTAAAATAAATCACATATTTTTTTCAAATCTAAAATGTCTATATAATAAAATTTTAAATCAAACAAATTATATAAAAAAACAATAACGTTATAATCTATATCTATACTATATTATAAAATATTTGACAAAAAATTTTAAAAACCATATTTTATGCATAAAGTACTATTTATTGATGCATATTACTTAAAATTCAAGATTACAAATAAATTGTGCATAAGTACAACTTATTAAAGCTCTATGTTTGAATTCGTGTAACTAACTGCGGATAAACATAATCAAATAGAGGATAAACATCTCATWTTAAAATATAAAAAAATCTAAAATATATTTAGGATAATTATTGAGTTCTAACAAAATACTTAAAAATTATCTTTATAAAAAAATATATTATTAAACCTAAATTAAGTTACTTCGTTACGTTAAATTAAATTAAAATAGAAAAATTGAATTAAAAAAAATCAACAAACAATAACTTTTAAATAGTTAATTTGATATTAATATTGATGTTTTTTACAAAATTTATATGATATTTTCAAATTTATATTTTATTCAGAAATAGAAACATTATGGCCTTTTCAAAACCACATAAAATCGTATTATATCGACATGGATAAAAAACAAAACAAAACATTGAAATAGAAATGTGTCTAGATGCATTGCACGAGTACCCTTCTAGTTATATTATAAAACATTTGACAAAACTTTTAAAAACTATCTTTATACATGAAGTACTGTTTATTGATGCATATTATTAAAATTCAAGATTACAAGTAAATAATGCATAAGTACAACTTATTAAAACTCCACGTTTGAATTCATGTAACCAACTGCAGATAAACATAATCAAATACTGGATAAACATTTTATTTTAAATATAATTAAGATAATCAATGTATTATAACAAATATTATCTTTATAAAAAAATATATTATTAAATCAAAAATAAATTACTTCGTTATTAAACCTAAATTAAATTATAATAAATAATTGAATTAAAGAAATTACACAACAAAACAAGAACTTTTAAATAGTTAATTTGATACTAATGTAGATATATTTTTATAAAAAATTAAAGATATCTTCAAATTTATATTTTATTCAAAAATAAAAACATTATCTTTTCTCAAAACCACATAAAATTGTATTATAACACCGACAAATGACTGAATAAAACGAAACGTTAAAATCGAGATGTATCTCGTTACACTGAGCGAAAACCTTTTTCTAGTCTTTAATAATATATCAATATCGATATATTTTTTGATGGATTTTTACCATGTCTTTAAATCAGTATATGGTTAACCACCATTTCTAGTCTCTACCTTTTTTCAGACATAAATAACATTGATTTTAATGAAAAATTACTTTCATTTTTCGTTCTTAGTTTACAGTAAAATCTTATATCCCGCTGTATTGCACGAGTACATAGTTTCTATCTAACCTATAGCTTACTTGCTATTGATAACTTAATATTTTAAATTGTAGCACATTCGACTTAATTAACAAGTAACTTACAGATTTGGTCCATATGATCTATGATTTGTTTAGAAGTTTGTCTCTACAATTTTTTTTTGATTAATCTGGATATCCAACCCGCTATGCGAGCCGAATAATCACAGGGCGATCACCTGCTTTGCAGATAGATTGGAGTTACCGCATTTGAACCTCCGTGGCCACAAGAAGATTTTTATTTCTTTTTGAATTTGAACATGGGACCTCCTGGTACTTTTGACCTTTGAAGCCAAGCTCAAACCAATCAAGCACCATCTTTGTAGTTGTCTCTACAAACTTTTTATCATAAAAAATAGCTTTATGATATGTATTTTTGATTGGTTTTGATGTTCATCAGTATTTTCTATATTTTAAAAGGATTTATCGGATATCCTCTTAATAACTTTGATCTCTAACAAAAAGAAAATGGATTAATATATACCAAAAATTGCATATTCTACTTGTTATAAAACAAAATATAGAAAGAAGATCAAAAGTGTTTAGATTCAATAAATGGATCTCCATATTTCTCAACTCCTTCAATCCATGGTTTATTTAAAGAAATCTTTAAATTCATTATAACACAACATACTATATATTTCTTAACCAATTTTAGCTTAAAAATCAAAAAAATATTAAAAAAACATAACGGAATCATCAAGAATTATATACGTGAGATCAACCTGTTTTCGTGAGACCCGTGAGACCATTTTTTTACACTTGAAACTTCACAGCAAAATGCAGTAAAGATAAAAAGAAGTCGAACTTTTACAGAAAAAACACTGCGAATATTACCTTCACAGAATTTTGCTGTAAAGTTTTAAGTATAAAAAAATGGTCTCACGGATACAAGTTGGTCTAACGTGAACCCAACCATATATATATATATATAATTTGGTTAATATGATATGATAAAAAAAATATTTGTGCTCCGTAACAATCTTTGGGTATGTTTGAATTTGTTATTTCCCTTTGACTAAAAGAAATCTTTATTTTCAAAAAAGGGTAAAATTGCACATCCACACCCCTTCTCTGCATCAACATCTCTGCATGGCTTAAAGCTTTGTGCTATGGGAAGCTATAAAGAACCCTCACCATAGCTGTAACCCTCTAATACTTCCCCACCTGCCCTCTTAATCTTTATGTGTGTGTGTGTGTATATATATATATATAGCCGTTTCATATATGGAAGGGATTTATCAGTGTCGAAACGTTACATATATGGAAGGGGTTTTTCAGTATCGACTTTCTCTTCCACAAAATACCCATCTTTAGCCTAAGTCTCCTGTTCTATATAAATGGATATATTCATTAGAACCTTAAACAACAGCACTAGGGTTTTGTTTTTCGAAACAAAACAATGCAGAAGTTAAACTCCTCTGATGAGATCAGCATTCTGGAACACGATTTGGTAAAACGAACAAACCCTTTTTTACATATCCATTGATTTCACTCGAATCAAAGGAATGTTTGTATTCTTGTTTCTTGAATTTTCTGTGCAAACCCACTTCATATTTTGATGGTATTATCTGGGTTTGTGCTTATATAGAGTTTTGTTTTTGAGTTCTTGAAAAATCTTGAATTTCTTGAAGATGTTCTTGAGATTACATTCATCATAGAATAAAGAACAAGAGAATAGAATAGAAGATTCCACTGTTTCTATTTGGCTGATTTGAGTTTCTTTACTCATTCATTGTGTAATTTGTCA
The DNA here is from genome assembly GCF_001531365.2 of Cynara cardunculus var. scolymus. Classification (NCBI taxonomy): domain Eukaryota; kingdom Viridiplantae; phylum Streptophyta; class Magnoliopsida; order Asterales; family Asteraceae; genus Cynara; species Cynara cardunculus. The sequence continues at coordinate 3,314,746 of NC_037541.1, forward strand.
ATTAGTTTTCCCAATATGTGTTATGTGTGTGTATTTTGTATATAATGGATATAATTATGTATCCCAATTGGTTTTTGAGTGTCAATTTTGTCTCCTTCACACCCATTCAGTCTTCCCTGACCCACTTTACAGTGTACACTTACACACACACACACACACACTATTCTGTTATAAATTGAATGAGGATTTGTTTTATATCTTGAAAATGCAGTATGATTTACAGATGTAAATAAAGATTTGCATGATCAGTTTCTAGCTATCTACTGTTCCTTCAGTGGGAAATATTAATGATCCAACTTCTGATGAGTCATTAACCTCATTTCTTGTAAAAAAGACCATCAAAATATAAGGCAAAATTGAGTGGCTTTGAACAAAAATAGCCAGAGACTATGTTGTTCATAATCTGCCACTTTTCTCTTTTCTCACTTCTGCAATTTGCAAAAAAGAATAAGTCAAACCACTGTCCCACTTATTTAGAGATTGTTCTTGATGTGTGTTATCATACTTTATACCACACTTGTTGAGTAACTTTTTTGGTTTTCCCTTTTGTTATAGGCTAAATGAAGTAATGAGCCAAGGGCATGATTCTTTCTTTTCAAGAAAAGTTGATTGATTTCTCAAACCATCAAAACTTGTAGTTTTCTGTTAATATGCCAAAATATCACTATGCTTTACGATAAATGAGCAATTTTGGACAAAGGGTATCAATTGTTATGGTCTTTTGTGCATTTATACTATAAACTTCTTGTTGGCACATTTTCAAGAATGACAATCAGTTTGTGATGAACAGTTAAGTATGATGATTCAAACAATCATTCAGTCTTCCAAGTTTGATTGATATATGTATGTGTGTGTGTGTGTATATATATATATCAAACATCTGATTTTGGCATGAAATGATTTCTTGAATTGCAGGATGAATTGAAGAACTCGAATATCGTCGTAGATGACTACTACAATACTTCAACTATACTTAGAACTAGGCTTGAAAGACTCTTGAAGGAAAGAGAGTTAAGGAGATCATTGAAGTCTTACAATGATGATGTTCATAGTAATGGAGCTATAGATGGTAATATTGAGGATGGCCGGACAATTTCATCCAAAACTGAAATTTTGCCTACCGAAGAGGAGTTGGTGAATGGAGTTGCTCCAAATGAAGCGGTTAGAAATGGATGTGAGAGACACGATAGACGCCATTCGAGACAACGGTTATTGGTAGTAGCCAATCGTCTTCCTGTATCTGCCATTAGAAAGGGTGAGGCATGTTGGCAACTTGAAGTTAGTGTTGGTGGCTTAGTTAGCGCACTTTTGGGTAAGTTTTCCATTTTCTGTTACTATGTTGCCACTTCGTTTTCTGTTCTTGATTCTGCTATACAATGTGTGTTATATATCTCTATTCATTTGATCTTTACATTTTGTGGGGTCCATTTCACATGGAGAATGGAAGAAAATAGTATGAAAGAATGTGATATTTATGGGATTCTGATGGAGGGAAATTTTGTTGAAGGTATAACGGAATTCGAAACAAGATGGGTTGGATGGGCTGGCGTAAATGTACCTGATGAAATTGGACGGAAATCTCTCACTGAATCTTTAGCCGCGAAGGTTGATTATATATTTCAATACTTTCTGCTAAACCTTTATAACATATAGCTACAAAAATTTGAGTCTTTTTGTTGATATGCAGAGATGCATTCCTGTTTTTCTTGACGAAGATCTTGTTCATCTGTATTACAATGGATACTGCAACAATATCCTATGGCCACTCTTTCATTACCTCGGGCTTCCTCATGAGGATTGGCTGGCGACCATTTGTAGCTTCCAATCCCAATTCGATGCCTACAAAAAGGCCAATCAGATGTTTGCAGATGTAGTAAAAGAGCATTATCAGGAAGGCGATATCGTTTGGTGTCACGATTACCATCTTATGTTTCTACCTAAATGTCTAAAAGAACAAAACTCTAATATTAAAGTCGGCTGGTTTCTGCACACTCCATTCCCATCTTCGGAGATCCATAGAACAATGCCATCAAGATCGGAGCTGCTAACAGCTGTTCTTGCAGCTGATCTAGTTGGGTATGGAAGAATTACCAAAAATTTCAAATCTTTTTTCCAACTGGTGTGCTTTTCACAGCCCAAAAAATGATCATTATTTGTTTTTTTTCAGGTTTCACACTTATGATTATGCAAGACACTTTGTGAGTGCTTGCACTCGAATTCTTGGGCTTGAGGGTACCCCGGATGGAGTTGAAGATCAAGGGAGACTTACTCGTGTAGCTGCGGTATTTTCTTCTGATTTATTGACTTATTTACATGTGAATTTGTCGATACTATGTCATATTATTGTCGATACTATGTCATATTATCGTCGATACTATGTCATATTATCTTTGAAGCTTCTAACCATTGAATCTTGTGAACTGAAACCACAGTTTCCTATTGGGATAGATTCTGATAGATTCTTAAGAGCCATTCAGCTCCCTCAAGTCAAGAATTACATAAAAGAATTCGAGGAGAGATTTGGTGGCCGAAAAGTGAGCAGAAACCTGTCTTTAATTGAACAAACTTATCGTCTTCGCTTACCCTTTTTGTCCAAAAGAACAGATCATGCAAATACCCTTTTTTGAAAAGTTTCACAAATTAAAGTACTTTATGATTCACTGTTTCATATGGGCAGGTAATGCTAGGAGTCGATCGGCTTGATATGATCAAGGGAATTCCACAAAAACTATTGGCATTCGAAAAGTTTCTTGAAGAAAATCCAAATTGGCATGATAAAGTAGTCTTGCTGCAGATTGCTGTGCCAACAAGGACGGACGTCCCTGAGTGTATGTTTTACTATTTCTACAGATTATAGTTTGTGCTTCTCTTCATGATATGTTTTCTTCAAGTGGTGTTATTTCTTAATATTTTCGTCTTTCTCTCGCTGCTTTTTCTTGTTTTCTTGATAGATCAAAAGCTTACATGTCAAGTTCATGAAATCGTTGGACGGATTAATGGAAGATTTGGAACGCTTACAACCGTCCCAATTCATCATTTGGTACGTCTCTTTGATTTGATATCTTGCACATAAATCTTCTTGTTTTCAAGATTCCTTGCTACTATGATGGGCTTGAACGGGCTTTCACTCGATTCTTACTTTATGGATCCCATTTAACGAATGGGAGGAAATACGAGATGGGATCCATGAAATGGAGGAGCACGATCAGCGGGATGAATATACTTCACTTTCTTGAATTATATGCCTCATTTTCTTGTGCATTCTACAGGATCGATCTCTTGATTTTCATGCCTTATGCGCACTATATGCCATAACTGGTATGATTTTGATCTTCTAATACCATATGATGCAACGATCGTTGTGTTAGACGTTATTTTTGTTGAGTTTCTTTCACGTTTGTGTATCTATCTCCCTTATTTTGTTTATAAACATCATGTGAGGTTAGATGTGGCACTCGTTACATCTCTACGGGATGGAATGAATCTTGTGAGCTATGAATTTGTGGCCTGCCAAGCTTCAAAGAAAGGCGTTCTAATTCTAAGCGAGGTACTCATTAGTGTTCAAACATTTTTTCGTTGAGAACCCGGGAACCTCCCACAGTGCACCACATGTACCTCTTCAGGATGGATATTAATCATAAATAACATGTTCATGATGAATATGGGCGTGCTATTCATCATGAAAATAGACGTGTTACTCATCATGAATATGGATGAGTTATTCATCATGCATCACACATTCATGATGAATATCATGTCCATATTCCTGATGAATATGTCATGTTTCATGCTGTGGGCAGTCCCCCGGTTCTTAATAAAAATGAGGTTCCTAGCAGAACCTACTACTCCCCAGACCCCACCTCCAGGTGGGATATATTGGGCTCGTTTCAGTTTTGGTCTGGTATGTAACGAATTCCATGTTTCATATATGTAGTTTGCAGGAGCGGCACAGTCTCTCGGTGCAGGGGCAATTTTGGTAAATCCATGGAACGTCACCGAAGTGGCGGCTTCTATTGCTTACGCTCTAAACATGCCGTCGGACGAGAGAAACAAACGACATAACCATAACTTCATGCATGTCACTACTCATACATCGCAAGCTTGGGCCGAAACTTTTGTTAGGTTGATGTTTCTTTTTATTCGTGTTCGTATTCTTCTGTTCGTTATTTCAGTTTCGTTAACTATTTCTATTTTTTTCATGTAGTGAACTTAACGATACGGTTGTGGAAGCTCAACTGCGAACCACACAGATTCCTCCCGTTCTTCAAACCGAACATGCCCGTGACCGTTATCTGCGTTCCAATAACCGTTTGCTCATACTGGTATTTTTTTCTTTCAAATTTTAGTTTGTCCAAAATAAGTGTCCACTTCCAAAAGTAGTGCTTAGTTTATAATTCTACCCTTAACTATGAGATGGAGGAACTCAGTACTCTCTATTCTGGAAATTTATTTTGAGAAAGAGGGAGTAACAAGAATGTTGGTTGTAAGTAGCCAAGTATGATGATTAGAAATGTCCATCATGGATATCATCATATGTCGACCACTTTGGGACCGTAACTTTATCGAAAAAACGCAACTTTTTCATGAAATTTGGTACGATCGTGTTGTTTTCATGTCACAGGGATTCAACGCAACATTAACCGAACCAGTGAATTCTTCCAACAAAAGGGTTGATCAGTTCAAAGATATGGAACTCAAACTGCATCCTGACTTAGAAGAACCTTTAAAGAGACTCTGTAACGATCCGAAAACAACAGTTGTGGTGCTTAGCGGAAGCCACCGTTCGGTTCTCGATAAGGTAGCAACCGTTCTTTTCAAACGGATTTCGTGAGTTTCTTGTGCTCGGAAATTAGACTTTTTGCTGACTTGATGATTCTGCAGAACTTCGGTGACTACAATATATGGCTTGCAGCCGAACACGGTGTGTTTGTAAGAACCGCTAACAAGAAATGGATACAGAACTTGCCAGAAAATATACATATGGATTGGGTCGAAAGTGTGAAGGTGTGTGCATGCATATTTATGTTTCATCTAGAGATGCACAAGGCCCGTGCCTCCAAGCCCGTTTTTAGACCGAGCTCAGATTGGGCTTCTGGATTTTGTGCATCGCTAGTCTCGTGGTTTCTTTCTATTGTTGGCAAGATTTTGAAGTTGTTCTACTGTTGCAGCATGTCTTTGAGTACTTTACTGAGCGGACTCCACGGTCTTACTTTGAGCTTCGTGAGACATCACTCGTTTGGAATTATAAGTATGCAGGTTTGTGCTCGACTGCCAGCTACATATTGATGTTTCGTGATCTTAAAATGTTGATTTTCGCCTTTTTGGTTGATCATTAACGGAAGATATCAAGTGCCCACTTCATATTTGATGTTTCATGTCCTTAAAGTATCGAATTTTCACCCTTTTGGTTGATCTTTAACGAGAGATATCGACTGCCCACTTCATATATGATGTTTCATGACCTTAAAATATTGATTTTCACCCTTTTGCTTGATCTTTCACAAGAGATATCGACTGCCCACTTCATATTTGATGTTTCGTGACCTTAAAATATCGATATTCACCCTTTTGGTTAATCTTTAACGAAAGATATCAACTTCCTGCTTCATATTTGATGTTTCATGACCTCAAAATATCGGTTTTTTACCCTTTTGGTTGATATTTCACAAGAAATATCGATTGCCCACTTCATGTTTGATCTTTCGTGACCTTAAATTGTCAAATTTTCACACTTTTGGTTGATCTGTAATGAAAGATATCGAGTTTGGAAGGCTTCAAGCAAAGGATATGTTGCAGCATTTGTGCACTGGCCCGATATCAAATGCTTCGGTTGAAGTTGTCCAAGGTGGAAGGTCCGTGGAGGTTCGAGCCAATGGGGTCTCCAAGGTTCGAACTTTTTCCGCACCCTTTTCACTTGATGTGTTATGGCACGAACCCGTGTTGATCTTTCCCTTTTACATGACAACTTTAGGGCGCGGCCATAAGTGGCATTTTAGGACAGATTATACACGATAAAGATATGAAGACTCCAATTGATTACGTGCTGTGTGTCGGCCATTTCCTTCCAAAGGTACGTGTTTTCATCGTCCTATGAAAATTGCATTCATCGACTTTATATGAATATGACTTGGGGGCAATTACGTTCTGTTAGCTTAAGATTTCAACAAAAGACGACATCTTTTCCATTTTACTGGCATGATCTTTTGACCAGTGCTGTTTCATGAGAGATGCACGAGGCCCTGGATTTTTCGGTCCTGGGGACGGGCCTTACAGGCCCGTTTTCTGTAAGCATAAAGATAGCCCAGGCTTTTCGGGCCCGAGCTTTGGGTTTGGAAATAGGCCCCATTGGGCTCTTAAGCCTGGTTTGGCCCTGGGCTTCGGGGTTCTTGTGCTTCTCTGGTTGGAGCTCTGATAAATGTATTGAGTTTATACGTATGAATTGAAATCTATATCTGATCATGCGTTTATTACCGTCTTAGGACGAAGATATTTGCACGTTTTTTGAGCCGGAGCTTCCCTCTGCGGCAACACCGACTCAATCAAGCATTGGGAGTCCCAACAATGGCTTTTCTTCAAATCATACCGAAGAAAGAACCCGGTCAGAGAAGCATTCCATTTCAACTAGCTCAGATAGCGACAACGGGTGGACCATCACCGACAATGCGACCATGGACGCATCCAACAAGGGTTCATCGGTGCTCGATCTCCAGGGCGACAACTACTTCTCGTGTGCGGTTGGGAGGAAGCAGTCGACCGCCAGGTATTCCTTGGGTTCATCAACCGACGTCGTCGCTCTGTTGAAAAAGCTGGCGGCAGACTGATCATCGGAAAAGCTGATCATGGTATATATACAGATTATACACGTACGAATGTAGGTCGGAGGTCATGAATTTAGCTTTTCTTTTTCAAAACATCGTCGTTTTTTTGTGATCATGGACCTTAACGGCTAGTTTTTTCGTATACGGGTTTTCTTATGAACTAGATTTTCGCGGTCGTTTTTGAGTTCCATTTTTGATTGATCATCCATGGCCGTTGTTATGTCCAAGTTACGGTTTTGATCTTCTTAAAGGTTTTGATTATTAATAAAATTTCAGTTTTGTTTCTTTTCATGGTATCGATTACGTTTTCTCGACTAGAAACGCACACCGAATTTCGTACGTATACATTGTTAATGATTATGGTTTTAACAGGACGAACTTTGTTATCTGATAGAGATCTCCAACAATTATGATATTTTAGAAATCTTGAAGATCTGAGAAACATTTACGTTATGGATTTTATCCATGTAGTTTTGAATTTTCGATTTTTATTTATATGGTTTATGGTTCATTTTTATTTTAGTCTCTAAAGTCAAAAAAATTACTTTTAAGTATGAAATACTAAAATAAAAATGAATCGTAAACGATAGAGACAAAAAAAAAATTTTAATCATAAAAACAAAAAAAAATAATGAATTATATACTATAGGGATAAAAATTGTAATTTCAAAACTACAAGGACGAAAATTGAAAAGTTCGACAAACCATAGGGACTAAAAACGTAATTTACTTAAAAAAGTATGCATGAATATAAAATAAAGTTATATGTCATTTGATAATGGGATTAATTTTTTCACAGTCAAACGGTGTCATGATTTGAAAATAATTTTGACTGAGTCGATCACGAGTGGCTTGCGAGATGTCTCGTATCGTTTACACCCCTAGTCTAGCCTCTGCTATATATCTTCATAAACTAGTTATGATGGAGCAACATCGTACCTGTTTTTTTAAAATACAGTTATCTTACTTACAAAAATTAAAATCATAATAATATTTATATACGATAAATGTAACAAATAAACTCATTAAAAAAAACTTCGATGTAAGAAGATGGATGGGTGGGAGTGAGATTTGGTATCTTGCAAAATGGACCTAGTTTGGGTCCAAATGGACCACTCATGGTAAGGTGTGTCAGTATTTTGTTTTTTTTTTTTTTTATCGATACTGGGTTTTATACAAATAAAATTGTATTTTTTTTATTTTGATTTCAACTGTAATCCTTTGTTTAAGTAAGTCATAATACTGATATTGTTTACTTTTATGGTATGAGAGATTTTGTATTTGGAGAAATACGTTGGTATAAGATCTATCAAGATAGAAGGGAGGACGACCATGCGATCGTTGTCACTCTAAACACCTATGAGTATTGAAACTTTTTCCTACTGGACTCTTGTCAAAAGATGCGCATTTTCGTCTTCTTGGTCCACTTAGACCTGTATCAAAACAAGTCAACAGCAGAAAGTAGAAAATTACAGAAAGGACTTGAAAAAAATGATGTCGACTATTGTCAATGGGTAAGTGTGGTCCTCTGCATCCACTTTGACCTCTTTCCAATCGAGTGATACAGAGGATTGAAGAGTACATGAACGATCAGAATTGAACGGTTGTCACCTATCAGCATGCAAGATAGAGGGAGGCGATGTCTAACCGAGAGCCACTTTTTCAAGTAGTTTTCGACTTTTACTGTAAAATGATTCGATTCTAGCTACACTGCTACTTTAAGATTCTAAATATGGTATATCAAGTTAGGATTTTATCGGGTTTCTTAGAACGTGGACCCCATGGATAATTATACAAGTTACTATGATCACTTTCGAGAATTTTAAACCAGTAACAAAAGTTTAGATCTACTGGAATTTAAAAAATAATACAGCTTTCGCTAGATTCAGTATTAAAAATCCTAAACTGAATTGAACTATTTGGTTATAAATTTTATAAACTAAAACTGAACACTAAAACCATACTGAACTTATCAATTCGATCCAAACAACCGTCACGAAGAAAACACAGAAGAAGAATGAGAACAATAATACTCATTGAAAGTAGTCAATGAAGACGATAAATCTTATAATCAAAAGTACAATAATGAGAAAGAACTCAAAGAAGATAAACCAATAACAGATAAGAATCTTATAATCAAAAGTACAATAATGACAATTCCTTTATAAACTCAATAATTTATATAAACTTACAAACAAGTTTTCATGTGTTGTTTCATATGTGAAACAACACGTGTGAAAATGCAATGTTTATAGAGTCTTTTCCATGTGAAACATTCATCACTGTTTTTTTTTTCCCACATATAAAACGGTTCTGAGTGTTTCACATTTGGAACAACATCGTATAAACACTACATTTCCACACGTTATATTTCATATGTGAAAACTACACATGAGAATAAGTTGTTAGTTTATGCAATTTTATTAGGTTTGTAAAAGGATTAAAGATTATAATTTCACGTCCCTCCAATTTCAAATCCTTCTACAAAATTCAAATCCCTCAAAACCATTCCATCAAATCAAACGACCCCTAAAACCTTAACAAATAATCGAAGTTTTATATCTATACTATATTATAAAACATTTCACAAAAACTCGTAAAAACAAATTTCTATGCATGAAGTACTGTGTATTGATGTATATTACTTAAAATTCAAGATTACAAGTAAATTATGCGTAAGTACAACTTATTAAAGCTCCATGTTTGAATTCGTGTAACTAACTGCGGATAAACATAATCAAATAGAGGATAAACATCTCATTTTAAAATATAAAAAATCTAAAATATAATTAGGATAATTATCGAGTTCTAACAGAATCATTATCTTTATAAATTTTTTATTGTTAAGCCAAAAATAAATTACTTAACTATTTGACCTAAATTAAATTATAATAAAAGAATAAATATATAAATTATATAAAAATCAAGAACTTTTAAATAGTTCAATTTGATATTAATATCGATACATTATTTTTTTTAAACTTATGATATCTTCAAATTTATTTTTATTTAAAAGTAAAAACATTATTTTTCACAAAACTATATAAACCGTATTATATCAACAAAGACAAAAAAATAAAACGAAACATTAAAATGAATATATATCAGTGCATTGTGCAAGTACCTTCTAGTTTAATTAAGATAACCATCCAAATTAAATCAATAATATTAATAAATGATTTAGAATCTTACACAATTCAAACACTATTTCATATAATGTCACGTCATGACATGAAATGTATCATAGACTCAAGGTCTAGCCTCAACCTTTATATAAATAAAAGTCACGCGTTGCATAAATACGCACGTCTCCGCTTAACATGATGTCAGAGACGCCTCTTGAAACTGTTGTTCATTTGGTTTATTCTGTTTTGAACATCTTTCAAGCTATCAAATAACCAAACCAAATAAAGTTCGGTTTAATCGGTTTCGTGTTATTTGGTTTCAGTTTCTTCTGTTCAGTTAAATAAGGATTTCGATTTTAATAAAGCTCGTTGAACAAAATCCGTTTTTATTTATCTGATCGGTCAAAGCTCAAAAATTAAAAATATTTGATTGAAAAAATATTAAATTGGATTGATTTAACATCTTGGTATTTTTTAACTATTTAGTCACTTAATAATGTGACATTGCATGTAGTTGTTAGATATAAATTAACTTATGGATATAACATATAAAAGTTGATTTGATTATTTGGTTTGACCAAAACCAAAACCCAAAAAACATTTAAAATAATTTATTAAATACAATTTGCTTAACTTTGACCTCATATTTGATGAGGTTTGAACCCTTGACCTCTTAGGAGATCAAGCACTCACATATTGTTAGGCCAAAGTCCATTTGATCGGTCAAAATCAATATGTTGTCACCATGATCCCTTGCTTTAGGCTTAAACAACTCAAGATTCTTTCCCAATGGTACATCTACTCTATGTTGCTTCATTTGCACCTCTTTCATGGCTGCAAATTTTTTATCCATTTTTTGGATTTTAAAATGTGATAAACCAAATTTCAATATGATTTGGAAAACTAATTTTTATAATAATTAAAGAATTATTTGTTATATATTAATGAATATACAAGTTTTGAAAACCATACAGATTACAACTGTTCAAAAACACGACACAATATGTAATATTATGCAGTGGTGATCTTAGTTGGTCGTTAATTGCAACAGGATTTTCTTCATAACTGTATAAAAAGATGATTACAAGTCTTTCTATCTCTCTATGTATGTATAAATGTTTGAGTATAAAAGGGTATATTCATTTTCAAGATTCTTACCTTTATTTTTCATTCATGAATCTTTATCTTTCAATTTCGTTGGGTCATCTTTCTCTTTTTCACACGCTTTTTACGTATCAGGAGTTTCCACTGAAACAATCACTCTATTTTTTTTAGTAGAGATCGAGTCTATGTACATTTTACCTTGTCCAGAACTCACCCTTGGGTTATACCATGGTTCTGAATGACTAGTTATCGAGTCGACGCTTGGCTTCTGCCGCCATGTTGACCTCTGTGGCTTCACTCTAAGGATTGGCTTCCGTTGTGACGCGTTATGGACACACTATTTCTGTAAGGCATGAATTTCTTTTAAACTCTTTTCAAACATATAACTTGAGTGATAAATGATAATAATATACGACACCTAAAAACTAAAACATTAAAAGGAAACATAAAACCCCTAGTTAGGTAAATTTATACTCTCATTCTCATACACAGTGAGTCGAATATGAATTCTTTGAAAATTGAAGAAAAGTAACAAGAAAAAACTCAAAAGATTTAATCCCGATTTTTACTGTTGATATCGTTTTCTTATATGTTTGATATATTTAATATAAATACTTATTCTTTCCTTTTTGGTTTTATAACTTTATATGGATTTAAATTGTCTACAAGATTATATAAAGCACTAACACACACAGAGGGGTGTTCAAATAAAAACCACCAAATTTGTACAAATCGTGCAAACCTCATTCAATCAATCATAATTTTTTATTTTGTTCATTTTTTTTGTAATTATGAGAGGTTGATTAACCATTTTTATTGTGGAGGGTGTTAATCATGGATATTATCATCTTCATTATTTTAATTTTAGAGAAATACATGAAACAGTTTCATTAAAATTTCATTAAATATTATATGAAACAATTTCATAACCATATATGAAACAAATTCATCAAAAAATATATTATATGAAACAATTTCACAAGATTAAACAATTTCATGAAAAAAATTCATAAGATTAAACAATGAAATCGACGTATGAGGATGGTTTGTACGGTTTGTACAAATGAGGTTGGTTTTCATTTGATTGCTCCTCAACACACACAAGTATATATATATATATATATATATATATATATATATATATAGACACACACACACACACGCATACATATATGGACTTGAGATCATGTGAGACCAAAGGTTTTTCGTGAGACCCGTAAGACCAATTCTCAACCCTTGGATTAGATCTACAATTTAAACATTCATAATCACAAAATTGCCACCAGACTTCTCAATAATCACAAAATTGCCACCGTGCAACTTTAAACCTAGATCATTAGCTTATAAAGTTGATCAATGAACATAAATCGGTCTTACGAGTCTCAAGAAAAACCATTGGTCTCACGTGAACCCAATCCCACACAAATATACACACACACACACACACACACGTATACATATGTAGCTAAGGAAAGGCCTTAAAAAACATCATGGCCTTGTGGTAACTTGTAAGGCTTGAGGCTGGCTTGATCTCGCTGCCACATCACAGCTCACGTCATTTAGAACATTGGGTTAGTGTTCATTCGGTTTTGTTTATTTCAATTCCTCAAACACCAATAAACATAACCCATAATCATATTTTTGTCTTTTTACACAAGTCTTATACGTACAGTAAATCAAAATTATTGAGATAAAGTCAGTATAAGAATATAGACAGTTGACGTTTACAACAATAGAAAAAAGAGACAGTTTGTCAAGTGGGAAGCCATTCTTTTCTTTCTCTCTTGTTTTCTTCTTACTTGTTTCCATCCATCCATCCTTATATTCAATTCAAGATTGATTTCTTGATAAAAACCCTAAGCTTCTATGCCACACCATTTCCTCATATAAATACCCCAATCTCAAAACCAACGCAACTTAACATCCATCAAATATTCAACTATGAACACTTCTCTATTGCTTTCACTTCTTCTTTTGCTACCTCTCTTGGCCTCATCTATTGATACCAAGGTTCTACACACTCTCAAAAGTGAATACTTTTTATGTTAATTGAAAAGACGTTACGAGTCAAAAATACGTTCAACGTATGCACAAACAGTGGTTTTTCATTTGTATTCACAAATTTACGTCTTTCCCTAAACAAAATGCACATTAGTTCACAGTCTGAACAATTGTTCGGTTAATGTTAGAAGAATCTTTATACCGTAAAACAAAACATGTTACTTTTTCATTTGGATAGAAACTAAATATCAAGAGGTTGTAAGCCAAGAGCATGTTTCATTTTACTATTTTATAGCATAAAGACGTATGCATTCATGGTTGACACTGTTGGTTCTAGTCGCTTGTGCATGTGTTTGATCGGTTCGCTTATTGTTGGCAGGTGTATGTCGTGTACTTACGACACAATGATGATAACACAGAGAAAACAATACATGAGATCGAACAATACCATCTTTCTTACTTGTTTTCTGTCAAACAATTCGAAGAGGAAGCCAAATCTAGCCTTCTTTACAGCTATAAGCGTAGCATCAACGGCTTTGCCGCTTCACTTACCGTCGACGAAGCCTCTCAACTCTCTGGTAAACCACCACTACTCTCTCTTTCTCTTACTAACATGTGAAGTATTGAACGTCACCATCGAACCAGACTTTGAAAATGTAAACAAGAAGAAGTATAATTTGACTTTTACGAATAAAAAGGTTAATTTGAATATTCCAATATTTATCATGTGAATAATTTGATGTGTCAGCACCGAGTAGTAGGTATTCACCAATAAAAAATCACCCAAAATATATGATTTTATTTTTAAATTTATATTGGGTTTTTATTTAAAATATTAAAAACACTTTGGGATGAACTTTACTAATAACAATTCTATATACAAAAAGGATACTCACACAATACAACAAGATATATCTCAATTTTAATGTTTTTTTTTTGTCTCGATCGATGTTATAAAAAATTGGGAAAAAAAATGATATTAGTATCAAAATGACTCAAAATTTTCTCCTTTTTACGTGCATTTCTTTAATTCATGTTTTTGGTTTAACAACACAATTTCTATAAAGATAATGATTAAGTATTTTATTAGAACTCAATGATTATCCTAATTATATTTAAAATGAGATATTTATTCTCTATTTGATTATGTTTATCTATAGTTATTTACACAAATTCAAACATTAAGCTTTAATAAGTTGTACTTACACAAAATTACTTGTAATCTTAAATTTTAAATAATATACATCAATAAACAGTATTTCATGCATAAAAAATTGTTTTAAAAAGGTTTTGTCAAACGTTTTATAATATAGTATAGATAATTTAGACTTATACTTTTATTAAATAATTTCTGAAAACTAAATGTATAATTAAATAAAAAAATATTGACTATAATTATAGCATCTAAAAATCTATTATTTGATTTTCTTTATCTTTTTGAAGTTTTTGTAACGTATTATTTGTAAAAATTCATGATCAAATGTTAAGTTTTTGTAACGTATTATTTGATTTTCTTTATTTTTTTAGTATCTTACTTTTTTAATTTTTAGTATATAAAGTTAAATTGTTCAATATCATTGATTCGTTAAGTACTAGTATAAAACGTATATAAGATATACATATTTGCCACCACTCCTTGAAAAATGTCGTGGCCTTGCCGTGGCTCTTAAGGTTTGACCTCATCGTCACGCCATGTCTCACGTCATTTAGAACCTTGACTACTGGATATAGAGATTTGACTTGCGAGTACACAACCCTGATGAACATGGATTCCCACCTTGGGCAAGTAACAAGGTGGGGACGAGGTTGATTTCTATATCCAAAGATTTCTATATCCAAAGCTAGCTCAAGGCAAGATCAGGGATATATTATCCTTGTAATCCGACCTTGTATATATATACATATAGACGAAAGACCGTTTGAGAAGTAGAGTTAAGGTGGGAAGCGTAAGAAATGATCTCGACTCTTGATCACCTTTCTCATCCTAATATGCATCCAAGGATGGAGATCGTTTCTTACACTTCTCACAAGAACCAACCCTAGACATGTCTCTGTGTGTGTGTGTATGTATGTAATGACTGTTTGTGTTAAACATGAACAGATATGGAGGAGGTGGTGATGGTGATTCCAAGCCATGAAAGGGAGTACTCATTGCATACCACAAGAACATGGAAATTCGTAGGCTTAGACGAAGAACTAAAGCCAAAACAATTGGATAAAGAGGACTTGTTACTCAAATCTCAATACGGGAAAGATGTCATCGTTGGCATGATGGATAGCGGTACGTTCTCTTCTTTTCCCATCTATCGTTTTCCTTTTCAATAAAACAAAAATCCTATACCGATCAGAATGCTAATACTGCTATCTTCATATCGCCAAACAAAAACCCCTAATCTTTTTGTAAAAAGAAGAAAATTCTAGAATGATGGGAATACAGCTGTGTCGACATCAAAAGATGTGGACCCTACATTCAAATTGGTAGCTGTAAATAGCCGTAGGGCTATGGAACAAAGGAGTATCCCGAACCTACACCGAGGCGTTGACGGTGATTTTCGAATCTCCTCGAATAGGATTAGAAATTTTCTTTGGCTTA
Organism: Cynara cardunculus var. scolymus; assembly: GCF_001531365.2. Classification (NCBI taxonomy): domain Eukaryota; kingdom Viridiplantae; phylum Streptophyta; class Magnoliopsida; order Asterales; family Asteraceae; genus Cynara; species Cynara cardunculus. The sequence goes on from NC_037541.1 coordinate 3,330,387, forward strand.
ATTTGAATAAATAAATTAAAAAAAAAAGAAAAAAAAAAGTGTGTTCATGTGATATGTTTAACATGTGAAGATTTGGTGTATTGGTGAAGGAGTTTGGCCAGAGTCAGAGAGCTTCAACGATAGAGGAATGGGACCCATTCCAGTTTCTTGGAAGGGTACATGCCAAACTGGTCCTACTTTCAAGAAATCACACTGCAACAGGTCAGACAACATTTTTCCCTTCATTTATTATTATTTTTCATTTTTTATTTATTATTTTTATATTATATATTATTTATTAAACAAACAAAACACACTTCATGTTGATCAGAGCACGACATGTGACATATTTATAATGAATGTATAATTTATGATGAAAAACACGTCCACATTCATCATGAATCTGACTCATAATGGATATTCATCCCGAAGAAAGACGTGGCACAGACGTTTTCCATGTTTCTAATCAATTTTGGGTTCCCAACGGAACTTCCCTTCCCCATAAATCCTAGTATTATATGTTATTTCTTATAAGAATAATCATAAAGGTTCATATGAACCACAAGGGTGGTGCCTGATTGGTTTGAGCTTGGCTCCAGAGGTCAAAAGTACCTGGAGGTTCCACGTTCAAAATCAAGAAGGAACAAAAATCCTCTTGTGGCCACGGAGGTTCAAATACGGTGACTCTGGGCTATCTGCAAAGCAGGTGGTCGCCCTGGGATTAGTCGGCTCGCATAACGGGTTGGATATCCAAGTTAATAAAAAAGTAGGTTCATATGAGGTTTTTCAACACTATATCTATACGTTCTTGTTCAGTCACATGTTCTTATCAATACAGGTCATGCTAAGTGAACCATTCCTACGTGTTAATTGAACGGAACATCTCCTCAATTTCATACTCACACACATTAACATCAAACCCTCACTTTCTATATTTCCGATGATAATGATTTGACCTAAAAAGGGGTTCAAATAGCAGCGTCCTACCATTATCAGTACCAATTTTATTTATTAAAAAAATGGAAATGGACCAATAGTTGCCTGTAATTGAAGTAATATGTGGTGTGATTGGAAAGCCAAGATTGTCCATATCATAGAATACAAATATATGAGCTAATAAGTAGACCATTGGTTTATTACCTCTATTTGGCTGCTTCTGATTGCCATCTTGTGAACTTTTGTACCCGGCCCATAGTGTTTGGTCCCTCTCATAAAGTCATCCCTGTTTATAATTTCAAATCTTCAAACATAAATATAACATAAAAATAAGGGGCTGTTTACCAAATGCTTACTTGGGTAAGAGCTTACCAAGTCATATTACTTCACCGGATGAAATATGGCAAGGACCAAAAATCATACATGATAAGAGCAAAGGCTAGGATCGAGAGTCTTACCCGGTAAGTGATGACGACAACTCTTACCACGGTTAGCGCTTACCGGGTAAGTTGTTACATACGATGTTGTTTTGGTAGACTAAAATCTTACCAGGTAAGCAAGCGATAGCGTTGAATTTTACCGTTAAGCGCTTACCGGGTAAGTGTTTAGGGTCGTTTTAATCATCTACCCATTTATTCATTACAACAAGATCGTAATAATTGTACGTCTTATGTAAATGTGTTGCAATAAATTGATATGACGTTGTTAAGACACTTTGAAATAAAATATCATATTAATATTTTATATGACATTATTTAAAAGTGTCTTGTAAAAAATGAATGTCTTATAAATAGATGTATTGACAGGATATTTCTCAGATAAATAGAAATTAACGGGCCGTTTATTGAACGCTTGTCCAGTAAGTGCTTACCGAGTAATTTTCTTTACCGAACGAACATGGTAAGGGTTTAGAATCTTACCCGGTTAGAGCGGTAAAATGATAGAGAATCTTACCCGGTAAGAGTGGTGAAAGAATGGAGAGTCTTACCCAGTAAATGAGAGTGACGACTCTTATCTGGGTAAGCGCTTACCGGGTAAATTGTTGCATACTATATCATTTTGATGCACTACAATCTTACATAGAAAAATAAATTATAGTGTTGACTCCAATAGGTAAGTGATTAACGGGTAAACATTTGAGTAAACAGCCCCTAACATGACATATTATTTAAAGTGTCTTAAAAACGTGCTAGTTAGCCTAGAAACCTTTTATAGCTTATTGCAACACTTTTATATATAACACAAAATTATTTAATCATAAAACATTAAATCCTATAAGAACATCTCTAACAAATTCTTCAAAATAGATAATGAAAAATTAAAATCTATAAAAATAGTTACGTACTTACGTACAACTTCAACGGCTTCTCCATTAATATTTATATTAAAATATCAATAGATTTAATATCCCAATAAAATTTCGATTAAATATTACATACATTGATGATACAATTAACTCTATTGGTGGAAACAATAAAAAAGAATCCCCTCACTTGCTGAAGAATTCTCCAAATTTGGAGATTTTTAAGCTTCTCTCCTACTTTCAACATTTTGAAAAAAGATTTAAAGAATCTGATGGAGCAAAAAGTATGATAAAATCTCCAAAATCTCACTTTTCTCCATTTTTTAGAATCTGTTGGGGATGCTATAGACCAGTCTATCAAACATTTAGGGGTCGTTTACCAAACGGTTATTCGGGTAAGTGAATACCAAGTTACATTACCTTACCGGATGAATATGGTAAGGACCAATAATCTTACCCGGTAAGAGCGAGACAAGGACCAAGAAGTCTTACCCGGTAGGTGAGGGCGACGACTCTTACCACGGTAAGTGCTTACCGGGTAAATTGTTGCATACGGTACCGTTTTGGTAGACTAAAATCTTACCCGGTAAGTGTGGGCGACGATTCTTACCACGGTAAGCGCTTACCGGGTAAATTGCTGCATACGGTGCCGTTTTGGTAGACTAAAATTTTACCCGGTAAGTAAATGATAGTGTAAACTTTACCGGTAAGCACTTACCGGGTAAGTGTTTGATAAACGGCCCCTTAGACATATTTGACATCCTCTGTAACCAATTTTCTTATAGTAGCAATACAGAAAATTTGTAAGGACTAAACAAGAACATCAGTCTCATGTAATACCTGGACTTTTTGCCCAAAAGAATTGGATCATAGTGATTGATTAGGCTTCAATGATGCTAAAAAACTTAGAACAGCCATGCAGTATATTGTAATAAGCTCCCAAATATCATTTAACCTGAAAAGCAAATAACCCAAAACTGTTGCCTTTTTCGTTGTCTTAAAACACATGCAAATTTCCATATAGCCATTTTGGATTAATGGCAAGATAAAGTCATGAAAACACTCATGTATAGCCGAGTGAATAAGTCATCCAGACCATTAAGCTCATTAAGATGTAAGTAAACAACTCTACTGTCTCTTCCTTTAGCCTTCTTCAATAGGCACTTTCGATACTTGTATCTCCAATTTTTGCCCTTCAACCACAGGCACTTTCTATACTTTGCCAATACTTGGAAATTTCAATATGAATCAAACAAAACATACGAGATATATCTCATTCAAAAATAGTATTCGGATTATGTAGACATTTCATCTACCCCAAGGAATAGAGAGCGTTTTATGATGAAAACCATGAACTTGCAAAAAGGTATTGGACAAAAAACAGAGAAACCGAGAAATTGTCTTTTCTTTTCTTTTTAAAACTTGCAATGATTTTGAAAAGATACCAGAGAGTACTTAACATGGAAAAAATTACAACAAAAAGATTGGGCAAACAAACAACAAAGATAGTAAGCATGAGGACATACACGAGAGAGTATAAGAGCAGTCGGGGAAGGGGCCGTTTACCAAACAGCTTACCGGTTAAGCACTTACCAGCAGGAGTCACTACACTCACTTACCTTATACAATAGCATTCTCGGTCATTATAATGGATTGTTGGTAAGCGTCTTTTATCTGGTAAAAGTCTTCTACCTCGCATACCGGGTAAGGTTCTGTGTCCTTATGTCTTTTACCGGGTAAGATTTTCGATCCTTGTCATGCTAACCCGGTAAATTTTTGGTAAACAGCCCTAAGTGCAATGATAATGTTAGAATAAGAGAAAGAGAGGGCCAAAAGATTGCCGTTTGTATTGAATGAATATTGTTGGAACGTTACAAGAAAAGGAGAAAACCTAAGCTACTTATATAGGATAGTACAGAGTGCCTAAACCCTAAACCTAAAAGCCCACGGGCTTATATATATGAGCTTCTTATATACAACTAACA
>NC_037541.1:3336641-3347402 GCF_001531365.2 Cynara cardunculus var. scolymus
AACGTTACAAGAAAAGGAGAAAACCTAAGCTACTTATATAGGATAGTACAGAGTGCCTAAACCCTAAACCTAAAAGCCCACGGGCTTATATATATGAGCTTCTTATATACAACTAACAAATAAAATATTAAAACATCAAACCACTTAAAACAAATTATAAGGCAAATAATTCAAACATTTAAAAAATATTGTGTCAAATTAAAAACTGTATTTATTTTTGGAACAGAGACACTATGATGCAATATTTTAACTTGAAACACATTTAATAAAAATATTTTATTATTAATCATATTAAAATATTTTATTACTAATCAAATGTTTAGCATATCTCTTGATAAAGAACAAAACAAAGGCCATAGGTGTCATGATTCCATTTCTCACTGTCAAACAAACGACTTGTTAACTTCAAAAATTAAGATTGAAACCGAATAGTCTTTGGTCTAGCGGCATGCAGAGACGCAGCCTTTTCAGGAGGTCTGCGGTTCAAACATCGCCAAAGGCGAAGAAGGTGCATGTGTTTATTTGTCGTTCATTTGCTGGATATAAATACTATATACTTAAAAAAGAAATAAGATTGGAAATTAATATACGTCTATATAAGCAAGAAGAAATGAAAATTATATACAAAATGGATGTGGCACGAGTGATTTTGACTTGTATGAATCCACCAAACCACTTCAAGGTTTAAAATGGTAAGAGATTGTTTCATTCATAGTGGTAAAATGGCATAAAACAATGTTGATTCATGATTGAATTTTAATAATAATACCAAGTTTCTCAAAATCTAAGATCCATAATTCAGAAGGGAGGTCAGGTCGAGAGGATGCTATAACACATCACGTAAAGACGGTGTAGCCAAAGTGAAGAGTTGTCATGGGGGTGTTGTGTGATACGAAGATCCAACTACAACTGAAAGGCAAATTTTATAGGATAGCCATCGGACCAGTTATGTTGTATGGGTTGTTTGGGGGATAACAAAGGCACATGAGAAGAAGATGGAGGTTGCAGAAATGAGAATGCTTTATGGTAGAACCATGTTTGACAAAATACCGAACGGGGTCTTCCGGGCAGTGTTAAGAATTGCACTTATCACGGAGAAGTTGAGGGAGGGAAGATCGTGGTGGTCCGGTCACGTTCATAAGAGACAGATGGAGGCTCCACTGAGGAGGGTAGAAAGTGGGACAGTTGAGGGGCGAGGAGAAGGGGTAGCATGAGGAGGACGTGGGATGAGCAACTGAGATTTGACATGGCCATTTTAGGCATTTCAAAGAACATGACTTCTGATAGGAACTCTTGGAGACGCAAGACTAGGATAATAGACTAACGGTGGGAATCTGGACGGCAAGAAGGGAGCCGGACAGATAGAGAGTAGGGGATAGGGTCAGTGAGTCAATAGTTATGTTACCAGTACTTGCTTCTATATATTTTGTTGTTGCTTACTCAAATATGCTTTCTCAAAATTTGGCATACCTGTTGTTCTCTCTTTCTATTTGTATTGTCATTTCTTACTTGCATCTAGCTTTTCAAATCTTAGCTTATCTGTATTTTTCACTTTTACACACTTTTCACTGGTCAGAGGCCTTCGCAGAAACAACCGCTCTCTCTGGTCTTTAGGGTAGAGGTCATGTTTGTGTACAACAACCCCCAGGGCGCGGGACCCCACCTCTGGTTGGGATATACTAGGCTCGTTTGTTTTTTCTCAAAGTTAAAAAATAGTTGCAAAATGAAATACAGTATATATGAATCTTACTTATAATGACAATGTGTTATGGCAGAAAACTAATAGGAGCTCGATATTACCTCAAAGGTTATGAAGCACGATATGGGCATCTAAATACCACCAACGATAGCCGGTCCCCACGTGACATGGATGGGCATGGGACCCACACAGCCTCGACTGTTGGAGGCCAAGGTGTGCCCAACGTCTCTGCCCTCGGTGGATTTTCCAGTGGGACCGCCTTTGGCGGTGCACCACTGGCTCGCCTGGCGATCTATAAAGTCTGCTGGCCAGTACCAGGAAAAGGTAAAGAAGAGGGGAACACATGCCTGTTTGAAGACATGCTAGCCGCTTTCGATGATGCCATTCGTGATGGTGTTCATATTCTGAGCATTTCTATCGGATCATCAAGACCCATCAATTACACACACGATGGTCTTGCCCTTGGAGCCCTTCAAGCAACCAAAAATAACATTTTGGTGGTATGTAGCGGAGGTAACGAAGGCCCTGCTCCATCGACAGTGGTTAACACTGCCCCATGGATTCTCACGGTTGCAGCAAGTTCCATTGATCGCACTTTTGTTGCTCCAGTTCAGCTAGGAAATGGCAAAAAAATCAAGGTCAATATCTAAACTCCATTTTTTATGTTACGTGTTAGATATCATCTTCGTTTCCCCTTGCATCCATAAATAAGACCAATAAACACATCAAAATAGTCCCTCCATCCCAAAATAAATTTCCATAATGAAAAAGGCACACAGTTTTAGAAATGTACAAGTGTTACACTTTTTAACTAACTAAATTACATTTTCACCCTTAATTTAGTAATTCTAGAGAGAGTAACGAAATTCTGATTAATTAGGGGTAGAATTGGAAAGTAGGCACTACTTTTGAAAGTGGACGCTTGTTTTGGGACAAACTATAATAGAAATGTGGACACTTATTTTGGGACAAACTAAAATAGAAATTTGTAGTTGTTACACATTTTAACTAACTAAATGACATTTTACCGTTAATATAGAGGTGTAATGAATTTCTCCATCTCATAATTAAGGGTAGAGTTGGAAAAATGGAAAGTAGGCACTTACTTTTGAAAGTGGACACTAATTTTGCGACAAAATAAAATAGAAATGTGGACACTTACTTTGATAAGGGAGTACAAATTTAAATCACCTAAACCAAAAAGGTCAAGTTTTCAAACTAATAAAAGCCAAACCTTTCTTTCTAACAGGGGCAGTCAGCAACTCCATACAAGCTACCACAGAGGAAAATGTATCAACTTGTTTATGCAGCAGATGTTGTGAATGCAGATGTACCTAAAACATATATAGCAGGGTAACTAATTTAAATTATGTTCCCATACTAAAAAATGAAATTTGTAAGCAAAATAACAATCACAATATGATGAATCCTGAAATCATGCAGTCAATGTCTACCTGGTTCTTTATCATCTATAAAAGCCAAGGGAAAGATCGTCTTTTGCTTGCGAGGTAACGGTACAAGAGTCGGAAAAGGGATGGAGGTAAAGAGGGCTGGCGGTATAGGGTACATCTTAGGAAACAGCCCAGCCAACGGAGCTGAGTTAACCGTAGATGCTCATGTTCTTCCAGCAACTGCAGTTACATCAGAGGATGCAATACAGATTCTAAAATACATCAATTCCACAAGAACCTCAACAGCATATATCTATCCAGGAAGAACTGTATTACAAGCTAAACCAGCTCCATCAATGGCTGCCTTTTCAAGTAGGGGTCCAAGTGCGGTTTCTCCTGAGATTCTCAAGGTAATTGATAAAAGCCACAGAAACAAACACCCATTTTGAGGGCTTTAACACTGTGTTCTTGAAACCTATTTTTTTAGGAAAAGAAAGCAAAAGGAGGGGAAAACAAAAAACACTCGTGTTCTCTGAACCTTTTAGGAAGGAAATACAAGGAATGGGAGGGAAAATATCATTAACATTTCCTCCCAAATGTGGGAAGAAAGGGAGGCAAAGAAAATGTGAAAGGAGCCTATGATCTTTTATGACAAAAATACCCTCTTAAGGAAAAGTGAGAAAAACATATATAAAGGTCAAAGAAAGGAGTCTATGATCTTTTATGACAAAAATTCCAGCGTAAGGAAAAGTGAGAAAAATAAATATAAAGGGTATATTTGAAACAATGACATTATTCCTTTATTTGCTCTGGTTCAAGAACATAGAAAAGGTTTCCTTTCCATTCCTTCTCTTCCCTTTCAAGAACACAAATAAAAAACTTCTTTTCCTTTCTTTTCTTTTCTTCCCAGATTCAAGATCACAATGTAAATGTAATATGATTGATAATTTTGGGCTTTTGAGCAGCCTGATATCGCTGCACCAGGGTTGAATATATTGGCAGCCTGGACAGAAGGTAATTCTCCAACAAAGATAGAGAGTGACCATCGAAGGGTAAAGTACAACATACTTTCAGGAACTTCAATGGCTTGCCCTCACGTATCCGCTGCAGCTGCACTGCTCAAAGCAATTCACCCTGATTGGAGCAGTGCCGCCATAAAATCTGCCCTTATAACCTCTGGTACAACTTCTGCAGCACGAGTCAAACAATGTGAATAACGCAACTATTGTTTGATAGTTTGGGAAATGACATATTTTTTAATTTTTTGATTTGATTCACAGCTGGACTACTTAACAATGAGGGGAAGCAAATAACTGATGCATCAGGCAATCAGGCAGATACATTCCAGTTTGGATCAGGTCATTTCAGGCCAGAAAAGGCAGCTGATCCTGGACTTGTCTACGATGCTTCCTACAATGATTACCTGTTGTTCCTTTGCAGTCATGGTGATTTAGGAGCCAACACACCTTTCTTATGCCCCAAAACAACACCCTCGACTCAAAATCTGAACTACCCATCTTTTGGTTTCCCAAAACTAAATGGCAGGGTGACAGTGAGGAGAACTGTCACGAATGTTGGGGGCAAAGGAAGTGTTTATTTTGCCACTGTGGAACCGCCCTCTGGAATCTCTGTGAAGGTGTCTCCACCTATTATGTACTTTAAGCATGTAGGCGAGAAGAAGAGTTTTGAGTTAACGGTGGAAGCAAAAGAAGATAGGCAGATTGGGACAGTGAAGAAAAGTATGTACTCATTTGGGTGGCTCACGTGGAGTGATGGCATCCATATTGTTCGCAGTCCTATCGCAGCATCTCCTGTGTAGTGATTATTATCTTAAAAAAAATATGTATCAGATAGAAAGTTCTTGGAAAACACAAGAACACGGACAAATAATTTATGAACTAAACAATACGTACAAATACGAAATCAAGAAGTTGCAAATTATGTTTTCTAGCGAGGTTTTCGTTATTTTTCCAAAGTGTTTGTAATAATATCAAAGCTAGTCTTGATCAACTACATAAAGACCTTACAACTATCCAAGCAAGGTACTTACCACATGCTACAAAATGACATGAACATTTCAGACATAAATTGACGGTAGGACCTAATAACCACCAAAAGATGGATTTTTTGTTAAAAGCCAATATGGCATGCTTGAAGTTGTAGAACATAGTTCGGCTTCCATTGTCATTGAAGCAGTATCAAAGGCTTGATAGCAATTCAAATTAAAGCATATAAACCCCTCATCCATCATAATCTTAACTCGTTTTCTTGGCAGAATTTTCTTTCTGATGGGACACCAAAAATTAATTCCGTTTCAAGTACCATATTTCTGGCCAAAACGCAACAGATGGTGACTTCTCATTTACAAAATGATGATCTCGCTCTTGCTCGTGTAAATTTATAATACTTAGAATTTTTTGTAATAAATTCAAAGCTCCCTCTATAATCTTCTCAAGCAAAAACATGGGAAACAAATCTATCTTACTCCGGATATTTGATTAACAGATGAAAACTTAGGTTGTAGGGTTGATTCATTTATGGAGTTTGTTTTGGCGATAGCCTGGGAGAGCTCCAGCCTCTCGAAGAGGTCAAAAACCTACTGTAACCATTTGATTGAAAATGCAAATTCAATTCAATTTAGACATATTGGTATGGGGTACAAACCAAACCAAATGAACCTAGTAAATCCTACATGCAGTGGGATTAGGATGGTAAGATGTATACATCCTTTCCTTTACCTGAAGGAGTAGAGAGGCTATTTCCATGAAAATACAAAATGAGAAGTGTCATGTTTTTTTCTTGAGCAGATGGAGTAATAGGGGTAGAGATTAGTTCTCTGAATTTGTTTTCTGAAACCTACACACATTCACACATAAATAATCCTCATCTATCCAATTAATAGTTCACCTCAGATATTAATAAATTCCCAACAGAAGATGTAATACGAACAGTACAAAAACAATAATAACTAATTAAAGAAACCTATGACATTTATGGGTCGCATTACAGTTTTAACGAATATTTCTTATTTGACAGTTGAATGTGCCATCCTATCCTGGTTGCGGTCAGGGGTGTTACAAGGTCTGATGTAAAAAAGTTCAAAAGCATAGCTTTGTAGCTAGAAAGGAGTTAAGGAGGAAGTAATTCTCGATCAATCATTCACAATATCAATCTCCACATATACGATACAAGATGTCCCAATTGCATCGTTTTCAACTTAGGGTTTGTAATTCATATCTTTAAGTTCAAATTCAAACCAAAAACTACAAATTAAAATAACTTCTGATTGAAATAATCAAGAGAAATATAGTAACATTAACTAAATTGAAATTCGAACTTTCAATTTCCATTGTGAAATTGACAAAAAGGTTATGAGAAATTAGATACGATGAATCTCAATGCGAAAAACAATTAACCTAGTCGAGTAGACTGAGCCTTCTCCCCCGATCGTCGAGCAACAGGCGACGGCAACGAGGTGCCGGTGGTCCGTATAGCAGAGTGCGAAGTTCATATCCTGAGACTCCGATCAATCATTTTGCATTTCCTTTTTTCCCGGCAAAACTACTTTTGTATGTTATTTCCGGTTATCTACCGTTGCAACTAGTTATAGTTATGTACCGAGTGAAAGGTAAACTTTCTTGTAAACTAATAATCAGGGCCGCCCACCGTGTTGACATCAAATTGTCATCTAGTTTTGAATTTAATAATTTAAGAATTTGACAAATAAATTTTAATTATAAAAACAGTCTGGGATAGTAATAATGAATACTGAATGTACATCGTGAACCGGTTAATGCCATCAATCCAACAACTCAATCTAATTTCTATTGTTCTTCAAAGTTCGACTATTTTGATTTTCAAGGCATGAAGTTCTCTTTCCACCCGATTAACAGTCATAAAATTAGATTCAATAAATCAAAGATGGAAATCTCGAATGACTGATTTCTACTGTTGATTGAACTTACTGAGTTGCTGTGTGATTCATATTATGATTTACGAATCTTTAAAAATCTTTTTGCAAAAAAAATCTAAATTTTTAACTGATTATAATAAATGTGGGTCATGTGGTCGTGTGGGTTACTGACCTACTAAGCTAAGGGGCTTTTGTTATTTTGATAACGAGTCTTCCTCTTGTATATTGAGATATCTGAGAATTGAAATTTTCAATGCACATGGCGCATCACTGTATCAACATAGTTGGAGCACACTGCACAACATTAACAATATATTGTGATATTGTCTTAGTTATTGGGTATTTGTTATTCGCAATGCACATTAACATAGATTATGAATTTTACCATTTATTATTGTTCCTTTGACTTTTGTTTACTTTGAGGTTTGACATTACCGCATTAGATTTAGGGGCCGTTTGATTGGTTTTTTATTAAGTTCTATTTGGATAAAGTTGTCTATATTAATTAATCTGTATGTATAAGTTGAAAAAGTTTTGTTGGGGAGAGTTTTTTTCGAGATGTAAGGAACTTTTTTTTAATTGGAAGTGACATGTTTGGAAGAAAAAAAATTTGGCTTTATATAAAAGCTCCCCGTAGAAGCTTACTGAATAAGTCATTTTATATATCACTAAGCCACTATGAAACAGTCGTGCATAGTTAAACGAATAAGTTGTTAGTTCCATTAAGCTTATTAAGCTGCTAACAGATAGACCCTTAGCATTTAGTCGTTAGACCTGTAACTTTTGAGTTTACTTTTTGCTTATTATGATAGTAATTCGGATGGAATTTACTATTTTAGTTAAAAACAAATCATAGTTTTCCTTGTCTTTTAAGTCTCATATATTGAAATAAAGTTTCCATTTGTTAATTTCAATTTGAAAAAGAGAAAACTGGAAAAGAATGAAACATCATCTTAATCCAGGATTTATTCTTTTATCATTTTATATTTTGTATTCGGGGTGTTGGTTTTTATGTCCCCCTCCCTGTATTTTTTATTACAATTAATAAAAATCAACATGGGGATGAAACACTTAGCTTGAATAGGCTCTAAACTCTGTAAATAATCGCATGTTTCGTTGTTTCATTGACTTAAAAAAAATAGACTTAGGGGCATTTTTTTATTATTATTTTCGCACAGGACATCAAAAATCTTAGGACCAGCCCTGCTAATAATGAAAAATTAATACAATTATCTATAGAATGTTCAATACCTCTAAATTATGGAGTTGTTTGCAAGTAAAATGTATTTTAAAAGGTAAATGAAAACTATAAATGTTAAAATCCTATAAAAATCATTCATTCCACACAGTTTATTTCAAAAAATAGTTCATTTTTGAATCTTGAATGAATTTGAGGACTTTGTTTTCGACAACTTCACATTAATTGAATACAACTAATGAAATGACCCTTCATCCCATATTTCAAAAAACCAACGGTAATCTGAGAACATTAAAATTATCATAATATTAAACTTTTCAAACAATAAAAAAAAAACTATAAACTAGACTTATTTTAAATAAAAGTATGTAAAAGACATGATATGTTAAATGTTGAAATTACTCTGTGAGTTCAAGTAATTTATTGTATCTACAAAAAGCCAGATTGGCATGAGCTCGAACCTGTCAAAATCTGCTCTTATATTTACTTTAATCTATTTCACTGTATCATGTGATTATCACCACCACAATCGTCTTTATTGTTATCGCCGCGTCTACCACCATTGTCACCACTATAACTGTCGTCGCCACAACCATCACAGTCGCCACCAGCGTTGTCACCATCTTCGCCACCAAATTATCTAATTTTGAATAATTTAGTCCTTAAACTATTATTCCTAGCGGTGGAAATGTGTTTGAAACAAGAAACCTTTATGAAGCAATGGTGGTGGATCTAGATGTTGGTGATAAAGGTCAGGTTGATGGTGTACATGAAAGTCAAACGGTTGATGACACTCGTACTTTAGATTAGCATCACTTTGTTATTGCAAATGAAATAACTTTTGGTGTATTCCGATTAGTGGGATGAACGTATATTTTCGGCATAACTTTTGAATGTTTCGAATTAGTAGTGGAAATGATACAGTATTTTTCTATTGAATTGGTTCATTTTACTTTGTTCTCTTTTAGAGGTACTGTATATATTCTTTTGTTCAAAAAAAGTTGGATTTATTTGTTCAAAATTAAGTTCAGGATTTTGTTTCATCAAAAAAAGTTTGAGATTATTTGTTCAAAAAAAGTTCAAGAATTTTTTTGGTAAAAAGAATTGGGAAAAAGTGTAGAGATTTATTTGTTAAAAAAAATTCAGAGAATTAATCATTTAAAATCATGGTTTTTTTTAGACTTTTCCCAAATTTTTATCGCATTAACCTGTTTTAGAGGTCACAATAATCTATTTATCCAGTTTTAGAAAGTTTAAGAGTTTTATCATTCAAAAATAATAATTTAAATACTTAACCATTCAAAATCAGATAGTTTATTGGGTTTTTTCAGACTTTTCTCTTTTGGTAATTTATCACAAGTTTTATTACGATTCTAAAGTTATATTTAGATAACCAAACAAACAAATTTCAATTCTTTTGTGACAAGTGTCATTCTAATTCATGTCAACCAAACACATGATCAAACCTGATTAAATTTCAATTTCTTCTACAGATTCCATTATGTTAACCAAACGCTGACACTTTTATATCTTACTAAGTTTTTATGTGTTCTTTCGAATAAAGAAAATATTTGAACTTAATGAAACAAATAAATAAATCCTTAAATTTATTAAAATGGAAAACAACCAACAGACTTTCACTTTTTGAGTCATTATATATCTTTATAAAACAAAGCAAATATATAATTTCTCCCTTGATGTGTCAACAAATCAGTAAAAAAGTACAGTAAACTAATAAAACAAACTGATTATATATTTACTTTCATTAGTCATTATTTTTTTTATATTCAAATTTATAATCATAGGAGAAATTACTAATGGATACATGTTTTTTTGGTATTATATAATCAGATAATAATATTAAAAACATATGTATTCATATTTGAAAATAAAATCATATAGATTATTATTATAAAAATATGTTTTTGATTAAATATTTAAAGCAGAACTTAGAAATGTAATTTTACAACTTCATTTTAACCGTGAGCATGTAACATTTATGAATTTGTAAAATTGTGAGTGACGTGATTAGTTATATCTATAAAAATGTAAAATCTAAAGTTAAAAGTGTGAAAACACAAAAGATAAAAAATAAAAAATAAAATTTTTTTTGAGAAAAGAATCACGTGTTACAAAACGCTATGACATGAGCCACGCCTTACAGAAACGCTATGAGTCATTTCGTAATGGAGGAGACGCGTCTTGCACCATATCGCGCCCTTTTGAACACTTGATACATCAAGAGAAAAATGACATTCATTTTGTTTTACCTGTGTAATTATTATTCATTCAAAACATGTTCGGGGACTTGGTCGCTTAAAATAGGGGTGTTCAAAAAAACCGTTGGACCGCTTAAACCGGCCGAACCAAGTCAAACCGGACCGTTTTTGGCGGTTTGAGCAGTCTGGCGGTTTGGTTTGGTTTGGAAAATAGTAAAACCGGGCGGTCCGGTCCGGTCTGCGGTTTGGAACCTTTTTTGGGCGGTTTGGACCAAACCGACCGCCAAATATGTGTGTGTGTGTATATATATATATATATATATATATACATACAGGGAAGG
>NC_037541.1:3347687-3348151 GCF_001531365.2 Cynara cardunculus var. scolymus
ATTTTTGGTGTAATCATGTGATATGAGTGTGATAATCATGTGACAATCATCGTTATACATCACTTGGGTTATCGTTTTGGTTGATAAGTTAAAATTTTGGTGTAATCATGTGATATGAGTGTGATAATCATGTGATAATCATCGTTATACATCACTTGGGTTATCGTTTTGGTTGATAAGTTAAAATTTTGGTGTAATCATGTCATGATATGAGTGTGATAATAATGTGATATGGGTGTGATAATCACCGTTACATCACTTGGGTTATCGTTTTGGTTGATAAGTTAAATTTTTCGGTGTAATCATATGATATGGGTGTGATAATCATGTGAGATGGGTGTGATAATCACCGTTATAAATCACTTGGGCTATCGTTTTGGTTGATAAGTTAAATTTTTCGGTGTAATCATGTGATATGGGTGTGATAATCACCGTTATACATCACTTGAGTTATCGTTTTAGTT
>NC_037541.1:3348171-3359265 GCF_001531365.2 Cynara cardunculus var. scolymus
GTGATAATCATGTGATTATCATACAATTATCACATTATCGCTTATATCAACATGATTTGGTGTGATTTGGGTGTGATAATCATGTGATTATCACACAATTATCACAAGGATTCCGTTCGGCTAGGGTTAACTTAAAAAATGGACTACCGATTTGGTGTGATATGGGTGTGATTTGGAGACACATGAATGAAGGAGAAGAAGACGTGAAAACGTGAAGATAAACATGGTTAATTAAAATAAAATAAAAATTATAAAAATTACTTAATTACATTACTGCCCTTATTAAATTATTTATATATAATAAAAGTTAATTTATTAATTAAAAAAGTTTGTGGTTATTGAGTTGTTCTCGCGTTTTTGTAAATCACAGGGGTTCTCGTTTGAACCTCCACCTATACATACATACATTATTTAATTATTTATTTTAATATTAGCAAACCCAATTTTTTTAACTTATGGACTATGGTTCAAATATATATCTAAGTCCAACATAAAGTTTAACATCTAACATAATCAAAATGGATATTTAATCTAAAATTGTAAATTATATATGTTTTTTTAAGTTTAAAATTTAAAGTCCATTAAAGGCCCAAACCGCCTAAACCGGTCAGACCAGACCGCCTTTTCGTGGTCTGGTTTGACCGATCTGGACACTTGATGTCAAACCGTTCGGTTTGAAAATTTTATAAACCGCCATTACGGTTTGGTTTATGGTCTGAGAGTTAAACCGCCCAAACCGGACCGCGAACACCCCTAGCTTAAAATACGAAATTTCCTTGGTTTTTTAAAGTTATAGCAAGTTCAAGGATCGAATTTTTCGTCAATAAGTTTAAGGATTTATTTATTAAATTTCAATAAGGAATTATTTGTTCAAAAAATGTTCACCGACTTAACCACTTCAAATATAAAAGTATACTCGTGTTTTTCAAACTTTTTCCCATTTCTATTAAAATACGACATATTTATATTTTAAGTAATAATATCAATAACATTATTTTCATTCAACGGTTTGAATCATCTCATATAGACATTCAGTAGAATCAACCACCGACAAGCCTTAAACATCTTAAACCGGAGGATTGGAAAACTATGCATAACGGTATTTACGATTATTAGTCCCTAAAAACGAGATGGTCATAGTCTTCAATGTGTTCAGCCACTATGATCGATATAATTTTTTTTGAAGTATATAATATTTATATACGCCAAATGCAACAAATAAACTCACACATTCTTCTTATCTTTGGTGAGGTTTAAACCTCTGACCTCCTAGGAGGCCAATGACCACGATACCGTTAGGTTAAAGGCATATACCAAGTGAAAATAAAAATTAAATCAAAAGTTTTAAAAGATATTTTATTATAGTTAATGTGTTGTGTCACTGTTTGGATGCATATTATGGCTTTCATAACAAGTACTATTTAAAATATCGAACTTTGAGAGTGACAAGTACCGTTTTAGACCTTGATTGCATCACATAAATAACACGAAAAAGAAACATTTCAAGAAGGGTTTGAATTTTTTTAGGGGGGGTGAAGATAAAGATGAAATTTACATGAAAATACAACGTACTTTGATCTGAGTTCTACTTTTTATAAAGTACACTCAAGATCTTTATGTTTATACCAATATCTGATATCTCATACATATAGACCGAACGGTGTTACATAAAAAGAAATCAAAGTATGTTTCATTTTCATGTGTTCTTAGATGTAAATAGAAGTCTAAAAGCATCTGTGTAACACCTATGATTTCAAAGTCTTTTTTCACGACCGTTTGGCATACAAGATGGCAAGGAAACGAGGTTTTTATATAATTATCATGTGAAAAGAATTGGGGATTGAATCGGATTGTGAAAAACGAAAGAAAGGCTGCGAAACAGAGGTCCACATGACTTGGCGCACGACTTAGGTTGTGGCTTGGGTCGTGCAACTCACTGAAGTTCACCCCTGGGGAACGGGCGACTAGCCATGCGACTTAAGTCCGAATGACCAGTGCGTTTTAAATGTCCAAATTATAGGGTTTAACCTCATTTTTCTTCCCCTCTCTATTCCTCTGCTCCTCGATGCAATTTTTGGGAGCTTTGATATCAGATCTAGAACATCTACTGTGGATTAATCTTAAGGGGGTACAAAGATTTGGTGTTTAGAAGCTTAGATTTTAAAAGTTGGAAAGATTCCATGGAAGGGTTTGGTTGAGAGATCTCAAACTCTTGATTACATGGTTTTTATATCTAGGAACTAAAATTATTTCTTTCTCATGATAATATTTTAGGCGAGCTGTCTCTGACATGTAGCTCAGTTGGCAAATAGATCAGGTGACTTTGTCCAGATACAAGACAGGTCCGAGGTTCGATCTCTGACCCCACACTAACCTCAACCACTAAATGATTCAAAAAAAAAAATGTTATTTCACATTGATGCGTTCTTGGAGACGAGTTTCATGCCACGCATGTTATAGTTAGCGGTAATTGTCAAATATTTTATGTGAGTTATTCAAATTTAAATAATTTCGCACTCACTTGTTTCATTTTAAAAAACTTGTTGATACAAAAAAGGTCAAAAATTCTCAAAAATCTTCGCTTTCTTTATTTTTAGAAAGTTTGTTCTTTGAATTTTTTTATTAATAAATAATTATTATTTTAATATTATAATCATATTTAATTAATGAATTTGAATCATTTTGGAGGTTGTTTGTTTACCTCTTAATAGTTCAATTAAGAGGCAATATCTGAATCGTTAAGAGGCGAATCTTGTTTGACAAAAAAAGGGGTTTGTCTCTTAATGATTCCAAAATCCACTGAATGATTTTCTATCATGGGTTTCCCATAATCATTCAGAGCCCTAATTTCGTTGAAAATAATTACCAGACAATTATATTTCATTTTATATTATATCATAAACACCTATTAAACATCAAATCATTCAACAACCGTCAAACAACATCTTTCTCATTAATCTTTCTTATTTGTTTGACGAAATGGAAGACATTGTTTGATTGGCTTCTTTTGTAAGAATGGACACACACAGCCTTATCCATTGGCTTTATAATAATTAGGGCAACGTGTCTTCACAGATGACGGCCAGTTTGGAGATTCTATTCCTCCACGTGTCGTTTAAGCTTCTCCATAGTACTTGTGACACTTGTCAATCTCTTACTTGCAACCCTTTATTTTCTCTTTTCTTTCATTTTAAAACTTAGATTTGCACACAAAACAAATCTCTTTAAAAACATTCAATATATTTAATTTATTATATTTGGATAAAAATTTGATAACGATCTTCAGTCTTATATGGAACCAGTTTTTAAAGATGTCAATATAATGAGATATTTTTTGGTTCACTCAACGTTTGAGGTCAATGAAGGGGTTTGGGATCGAACCCAATAATATGTCGTGTATTCGGATAAAAAGCACAAACTGAAATAGAGAAGGGGGAAGATCCATCCAACGGTTGACCCGATCTTTGCTCAGTCATTGATAAATACCTAAAAATATCTTTCATATCGATAAAAATAAGTTTTAGATACTAATTAACGACATTGACGGTAGAGATTGGAGAGATCCATACGATCCACCTTGTATCTGTTCGAAAAGGGGAGAAAAGGAAAGGTACAAACAAAAGTCGTACATCAATAATAAGAAACAAATTGTGGGTTTTGTCGTGAAGAATAAACCGCATAAACCCTTAATCTTCATCCAATGGTGTCAATATCATATGCTTTTTTCATAAGTTCCAAAGCATTATAATTACTCTGACTATGACATCTTTCTTGTTGTCTTCTATGTTAAACCGGTGTCGTTTTGAAAAAAAAAATCCATTATTGCTTTACAATATGCTTTTAAATAAGAGCATCTGCAGCATTTGTGTTATTTTAGAAATTTTTGAGGTTTGGAAAAGGTTTGCTCGAACAGCTATGTTAAACTATCCTCTAAAATAGAGAAAAAAGAAGAGAAAAATGGAGTCGGATGCTAACAGTAAGTACTGTTTTAATTGTATGATTCATAATCACAATTGGCTAGAAAAAAATGTATGCTCGTGAGAAACTTTTAATAGGGTTTTTGAGCATGTCGATTTGACGTCACTAATTGTTATATTGAACATGATTTAATTGTATTTAGAATCGACTAAAACTCGATAATTACCAAGTTTAAGCTCAAATGACTTGTTAATTGATTGAGTCATCAACACTTGTTAGGATAACATATAATATCTTTTTAACAGTAAATGTCTAAATCGGTTTACATTCATCTCGATTAATTCTATTGGACCCTAAAGAAGAGTCAGAATAAGGGACCGTTTACCAAACACTTATTCGGGTAAACACTTACCACGTTACATTACCTTACCTAATCAATATGGCAATGACCAAGAATCTTACCAGGAAAGAGCGAATGTAAGGACTGAGAGTCTTACCCGGTAAGTGGCTACGACGACTCTTACCACAGTTAGCACTTACGAGGTTAGTTGTTGTATACGATACTTTTTTGGTGGACTAAAAAATCTTACCCAATAAGTAATTGATAGTTTTGAATTTTTTCGATAAACACTTACCCAGGTAAGTGTTGGTAAACAGCCCCTAAATCTCGATGTTCTATCATATGAAAGATCATATTGCCTAAAAATGAATATGGGAGGGCCCACAAAAGTTTGCCCATATTTAATGGGCTAGTTTTGGTTATAATGGGCCTTTTCAAATGAAACAAATTGAATTGGAAATTTTGCATATTGGTCCCACAACATTTCTTTTTGACAAAATAGACCCATGTGACCATGCACTATATTGTGTCCTCTAAAAAGTAAAAAACATTAATAAACCAGAAAAAAAAAGGTTACTCTATTTTTAGAGTTTTCAATTATATATTTTTATGTCTTAAAATAAATGTTAATATTTTTTATATATGTTTTGAAATAAGTGTTAAGTTTCAACCATAGATAACATAATTTTTAAATCTAAACCACAAAAGTGGTGTTTGATTGGTTTGAGTTTGGACTCAAAAGGTCAAAAATATTTGTAGATCTCATGTTCTAATTCAAGAAAGAATAAAAATCCTCTTATGACCACAAAAGTTCAAATACGGTGACTTTGGGGGTCCGGACTACTCTAAAACAAGTGGTCGGCCTGTAGTGATTGGTTTGAACTTGAACTCTAAAGATCAAAAATATCTGTAGATCTCAGGTTCAAATCTAAGAAGGAAAAAAAATTCTCTTATGGCCACGGAGGTTCAAATACGGTGTCTCCGGGTCCGAACTACCCTAAAACAGGTGGTCGCCCTGTAGTGATTGGTTTGAGCTTGAACTCAAAAGATCAAAAATATCTGTAGATCTCAGATTCAAATCCAAGAAGGAATAAAAATTCTCTTATGGCCACGGAGGTTCAAATACGATGTCTCCGAGTCCGGACTACCCTAAAACAGGTGGTCGCGCTGTTGTTAGTCGGTTCACATAGCGGGTTGGATATCCATGAAATGAATGTGATATAGTGGAGTGATTGATATGATCTTAAAATACATTTGATATGATTAATAAATAAGTTTTTGTTTGAATACGTAACTGAAATTAAAAAATACAACAATACATTTTACAGAATGATTATTGTAAAGTTCAAAAAGTAACGATTCAAGTCATTTTTTGATAATCATAAGTTAACTTATTTTTTATCTGATTAAAAAAACTTCAATTAGTTAACATTTTAATAAGTTTCAGGATTCTTTTTCAACTGTACCAGGTTCATCATTTTAAAGATTTAAATACTGATTATATATTATGAAAATATTACATTCATCGAATAAAATATTATTTTTCACTAAATATTTATTTTCAAAGTTTTTTGTTGATGAAAATATATTAAAAGAGATTTTTACACTCTCTCTTCCACTTTCTGTGAAGAATTTATTAGAACAAAAAACATGTCCAAAATCCCTAAAATCTCTATTTTCTTTATTTTAAGAAATATGTTGGAAATTTATCAAATAAGAACATTTCCAACAGCTTCTCAAAAATGGTGTTAATGAAGATTTTGGGTGTTTTTTTTTTGTTCCAACAGATTCTCCAAAACCTTCTGCAAAATGAAAAATGTAGAAGATAGAAAAAGTTCTTCAAATATGGGGAATCCCCTAAAAATAATTACTTACGATTTTCACCAATAAGAGCATATGAAATCAGATATATAAGAGAGAAATAATATTTTAATATTATAACCGATGTTATGATTTCAAAAACGGAATCTGTTGGAAATGGAAGTACAGTAATATTTTTTTTGAAGCTTTTGCTCTTCAACTTCCTATTTCGAAGAAAATTCTGAGAATATGATATAGATGCTCAACATCTTCAATAGCTATGTTATAATAGAAATTTTGGTTATTTAAGGGGTGTTTGAGATTGCTTATTTGAAACAACTTATACTTTTCTATAAAAGCACTTATCAACTTATTATAAATCAGAAGGGTTTATTTTTTTAAAAACTTCTTATTACAGGTTTGGCACCGGTATAAGTTGTTTATCCAAACACTAAAAAATATTTATTACTGGTACCACACCGAAATAAGTCAATAAGTTATTTTTATAAACAATCTCAAACACCCCCTTAGTGGAGATTTGTGCTCCAAAAACTATGTTATATGGTACTGAGAAATAGAAAATGTAGAAACAATATAAAAATCTCTAAATATAAAGAAATCTCTACAAATTCTATACAGGAGAGAGAATCTTATTTCTCTTTTACCAATAAAAGATGTATTAAAAATAAATATTTATAAAAAATATTTTATTAAATATATAAAATATTTTAATAATTTAATTAAGTTAAAATTGTTAAAATAGAGTAACGATAAATACATTTTTTTATAAATATTTTAACTTTTCATATTTTATTTAAAAAACGATATTTTTCCAAAAATATCATAAAAATTAATTAATAATAAAATTGATATTTAAATTAGCAGCAGATATATCCATTGAAGTTGGTGTAAATTGTACTCCATGCAAGTTGACTTGTATACATAATAAACACAAACAAAGGAATAACAACTAGCGTAAGTTGTACCTCATGCAGGTTATCTTGTACAGAGTTACGTGAGCCACAAGTAAGCCGAGTAAGCTAAGCTGTATATTAGATTAGGCAGCTCAATTACTTTTAGAGAGAGAAAATATAGACTTTTAGAGAGAGAAATCTGGTCCCACACTCAAACGACAGAGAATGATTGAGTACTCGGAACGATTCCGATTCCGATTCTAATCCTCTATAAATTCACCATTTTCGACTCTTCAATCCCCAATTCCTTCACGAAACTAACTGAATCTGAGCTGAAATCGATTTCCGATCGGTCATGGCGGAGGAGTTTGAAGAATCTGACGTTGTGTTCACCGGAAACAATGATTATGAAGACGGTGATCATCATTGCTTCGTCAAATGCTTTGGAGATTCAGATTCAGAGGAATCACGAGGAGCGAAGAGGAAGAAAATCGATAAGAAGATCTCGACAAAGAAGGCGAAGGCGAAGGCGAAGGCGGTGAACATACCGGAGATCTTCTCGTGGTTTCATGTAATGGAACCGAGTTTATTCGAACACGAAGAAGGAGAAATGATTCCGCCTCATGTGATGGTACTGCGGCGGCGGGTGGCGGAGAAAATGGCGTTTTCCGTTTGCTCTGGTATGGGAAGGACATTGAAAGGAAGAGATTTAAGTGAAGTTAGGAATTGCGTGCTTAGGATGACTGGTTTTCTGGAAACTTGAAGAAGATGAGATGAGATGGAATCACCATTTTCGAACTGAAGAATTCATTCGATTGATGATGAAGAGCTTAATTTGGAAGGCATTTTCGTGAGTAAATCTCTGAAGTAACATTGAATTGATATGAATTATTGTTCATTTGAAGACAAATGAATTTAAATTAATTATATTAACCATTTTATTTTTTATTTATCTATTTAAATTTAAAAATGAATTTATGTAAATTTATAATGATTGAATTTGTGTGTGTGTATAATATATGTATATTTTTAAATACTATTATATATTTACATGAAGAAAAAGCATTAACAAACTTTAATTGCTTTTATTGAGATATAAATTTTAACATAAATTACAACGATGGTATCTGATTGGTTTAAATTTAAACTCCAAAAGTCAAAAATACCTGGATTGAATTGAATAATGTGGGTTGGATGCTTGGATTAGTTGATCCATCCATCAATATTTTTGGTTATTTTATAATTTTATAGATAATTGATATATTTAATATTATTACATAAATGTAATAATATAATACCATTTATCTTACGTCATATTTAGGGATTGTTTATCAAAAACTTATTCGGTAAGTATTTATCGGTAAATTTTAACATTATTATTTACTTACCGGATAGGATTTTAGTCTACCAAAAAGACATTGTATGCAACAATTTACCCGGTAAACACTTACCGTGGTAAGAGTCGTCTCCCTTAGTTACTGGATAAGACTCATGATCTTTGTCTCGCTCTTACCGGATAAGATTCTTGGTCCTTACCATATTCATTCGATGAGGTAATGTGACTTGATAAGCACTTACCCAGGTAAGTGTTTGGTAAACGGCCCCTTAGAGTAAGGGGTCGTTTACCCAAATGCTTATCTTGTAAGCGCTTATCAATAGAAGTTAATACTGTAGTTTGTTTTGATGTGTAAGATTTTAGTATATCAAAACATATCGAATGTAACAATTTACTTGGTAAGCGCTTACTTGGGTAAAAGTCGTCATCCTCACTTACCGGGTAAGACTCTTCATCATTCTCATCGCTCTTACACGGTAAGATTATTGGTCCTTCTCATGTTCATCCAATGAGGAAATTTATGCATTAAACATTTATCAAGTAAGTCTTTAGTAAACGTCCCCTAAGTTTACAAGTTTTATTCTTTCGATTTGTTGCAAAACAAAATATAATTTTTAGGTTCGAAAAATTTGAGTTGGAATTATGTATTTTTTGCATTGTTGACAATCGGTTTGCCTAACATTTGGTTTGTTTGTCTTGCCTAAAACTCGACCTTCTATGAGCGGTATTTATGAGTTTCAATGGGCTCGTATTTGCTCAGGAGTTGATTTCGCTTCAATCATATAATTTATAAAAGAAATAAAGTTTATATATATATACATAACGATAAAAAAAAGTTCAATTGTGAATCTAGTTTCATTGTGCATTGGGAGATAATCAAGAGCATGATACGTGTCACATTCATCTTTTATAATGTTTGTGACACATGGCGCGTTATATATATATATAGAGAGAGAGAGAGGGGGGGAGGGGGGGAGGTAAATTTAGGAGAAAACCTTCTAAAAAATGAAAAATTGAGGTACATATTGTTAACCATTCATTTGTACAATATACAGATAAATCATAAAAATTGAAAACTTTTCATCATAGTAAAAGCAGAATCTTTCCTTCTAGGTAGAAGGAATAAAGAGAACATCCTAATAAATCTTGCCTTCCTCTACCTCTACCTCATGAGAGTGAGTTTGTATGCTTGTTGCTGGCTTTTTCACCAGGCAAATTATCAAGTCGATGTTCATATAACTGCATTTTGATATTCTCACTTTTCTCTTCGATGAGCTGATCTTTAAAGTATCGAACAAATTGTAACGAGTTATTTATATTAATTAACATACATATTATACAGATAAATGGTTATTAGAGTGTTTCTTAATATATATATATATATATATATATATTTTTAAATAAATCTGAACCTGTAATATAAAATTTGATTTTAAAATATCTTTTGGGATCTGATATGATTGTTTCTGTTATGTGTATGCAAATAATTATATCTTAAAAAAATAGTTACTTGTTTGAGTGTGTAAGATTGTTGTCATGTTGATAAAGAGAATTCATTCACCTCCCAATTATTAAATTATTATTTATTATTTATTATTTATTTTTGTATTTTTTAGTTAGTTATTCTTTAAAACAGTATAATAATATAATTAAAAATAATGAATTGGTACTCTGTGTTTTTTGTTTAAATTATAACATATTTAATATTTTAAACATATTTAATTTAATTTCCAAAACTAATATATTTATCTTGTTCACTAATTTTATTCCATTATCTCACATCATATGCTTCAAAGAAACCAGATAATCTTTGGGAATTTCATGAAAGCATACCAAAATTTATTAACATGGTATTTTCATATATATATATATATATATATATATATAGAGGGAGAGAGAGAGTTTGTTTCAAATACAACTCATCGCATTTGTACAACCAATGCAACCCAATATATTGAGATATTTATGGAAATGATGAKAGWTCATTTATTATGATTTGAATATTTATAGAAGATGAATATGATTCATTAATTATGATTGATACTTTATATTATGGAATTTTTTTTTAAGAAATCACATATTAATCAAATGAAATGGACGGTTGAGATCGGGTTGTATTGGTTGCACAAATGTCAAGTGTTGTATAATAACCAACCTCTCTATATATCTATACTATCTTATTAAGCAAATTTAACAAAAGTCTTAAAGTTTTAAAATTCTAAATGACCAAGATACCATTTATACTACTCTTTAGTCACTTTTTCACCCCCTCCTCTCCTCACATACACTCACCCTCTCACATTTTTTTTAAATTATAATTTTAAATTTATACTTTATACCCCTATAATTAATTAATTAATTTATTTTACGTCATTTACTTTTAAATGTTTCATTTTAAACCTTTATCAAATTAACATACATAATCGTATATCAATTAAAACATGTTTAAAAAATGCATTTTTATTGAATAGTTTTTTAGTTCAATATTGAATAGTTTTTGACTTAATTATATTATTATATATTATATATACTGTGAAAAAAATATTTTTAATATTTACGATCTATAGTTTTATAGTTATTTATTTATATATATACTATATATTTTGGGGTTAGGCTGTCCAAATTACACCGTATAATATGTTTTGAATTAATATGTTCTTGAGTTTTTTTGAGTTTCTGGACAAGAAAGAGGGTAAGCAGTTGAAATTTCATTCTAAAACCCATCTTTTTTTGTCTTTTCATGGCTTATGATCCGTCAAATTTGTAGTTTTCTTTATTGGTTTTGA
>NC_037541.1:3361035-3387881 GCF_001531365.2 Cynara cardunculus var. scolymus
TATATATATATATATATATATATATATATGTATGGGCTTAATCAAATGAGAACTGTTCTATTTGTGGTAACCGTGAGATCTAATCTCAACCAATCATTTTTATATATTAATTATTCCTTTTAAATAATGTAAAAGGGCATGTTAATAAATTACTAAATTTAGATTAAATATTTATTTATTAATTCCATACGTTTCAAACTTCCAATTAATTTTACATTCTTAAATTACCACATGAAACCACAATTTTTTTTTACCACAATGTAACACAACATCTTGTGTTACCTAATACACTATTGGTATTGTAACACCTTGTCCCGCATCAGTAACTATTGGAATTTGTAGCCCCTTATGACTTATGAGCTCTTGGTTGTAGGCTACCAAAAGAATTCTCACCATGGGTTTAGTGGTTTGAAGGTTGTCTTATATGGTTTGCTACTATGTGTGTTGAAGGATGTCAAAATTACCACATGAAACCACAATATTTTTTACCACAATGTAACACAACATGTTCAACCAAAGCCTACAAATTGTTTTCCACCTCTTTTCGCACAACCAACAGGATCTTTTGTGTTTTTTATTTTGATTTGATGAAATGTAATTTTAGAAGATTAACGGATTTCTAGCGCGCTAAAAATAATATCATTAAACTAAAAAAATTTGACCCTTTTGTCCTTATTTACATACTCACATTAAATATTGGAGAGTTATTTTTGGAATTTCAGTAATTAATTTTTCTTTTATTTTCACCTATTGATTATTAATTTGTGCGGTTGAGATTGAATCTCACGGTTACCACAAACAGCTCAGTTCTTCCTTGAATGAACCCATATATATATATATATATATATATATATAATATAATATACTAGAAGGATATTTGCGCAACCAACGAGATACATCTTGATTTTAATATTTCATTTTATTTTTTTATCTCAGTCGATGTTATAGTATGATCTTATATGATTTTAAAAAAGCGATGATGTTTTATATGATTTTGAAAAAATGATGATGTATTCTCATTCAGGTTTTGGAATTGTGGAGTCCATGAAACCAATTTCAATGATGAAACGAATTTCATTAACGAAAACATGTTATTCAGATTTTTGGAAAATGTTTCATTGACTAAACCATATCTGGCTAAAATTTCATTATGCAGATGAAGAATGAAACCAATTTCACTAATGAAAAAATGAGATACAGTTTCCAAAATGTTTTTATTGATAAAACCAATTTTACTCATGAAATCGTATTATTTTATAAAATGAGATATAATTTCCAAAATGTTTCCAAAATGATCGAACAATATGGCTGGAAGTTAAAAATAGTTTGCCAATTTTGTCCTTTCTTGATTAAATATTAAATCTTTTATTTTATTTTTTTTATTTTTCCTAATATAACACATTTTAATCATGACAATTGATCAAGAAAATAGATAGATAAAATTGGTTTATAAAGTTTGCACAAAAATAAGTGGTTTGTATTTAATCGTTTCTCTCTCTCTCTCTTTCTATATATATATATATATATATATATATATGTAAATATAACAATATTAATGATATATGCAAGCGTGGAGCTTTCACTCTCACTATAACAATCATTCTGAATGCTATAACGTTATTGACTTTAACAAACCAAGGATAAATTGGTAATTTCAATTCTTATAAAGTCTTTATTCATCACATATTGTCGACATGAAGAAAATTAAATAGAAAAACTTGTCACCACTACCCATTGTCTTCCATCCTCACCACCACAAAATCATCCCTAATTAAAACCAAAGTCTAATACCTGCAGAAGAAGAAGACCGAAAGAAAGATATCGGTGACGAAAAAACGGTAGCAAAGACAATAACGACAATCGTAGTACGATATACCTACGCAAGGCGGTCCGAACCAAGATGATTCGGTTAAGTTAACACATAAAAGTAACTTATTTAGTTCGGTTTTTGGTTATATTTTACTGTTTCGGTTAAACCAATTCAATAACATATTATATTATTATTTTATATATTTTACTGTTTCGGTTAGACCAACAAATTAAACCACCACAATCAATTCGTAATAAATTTAGTAAAATAAACAAAACCCTTTTTATATAATATTTTTACATAGTCCAACAAGATTGATATAGAAGAAAGTATAAATTAACGATAATTATAAATAAACTAGAAGCGTACTCGCGTAATGCAGTGAAATACATCGTGWTTTTAATATTTCATTTTATTCTTTATCTCAGTCGATGTTATAATATGGCTTTATGTGATTTTGAGAAACCGATGATGTTTTTATTTTTGAATAAAATATATGTTTGAAGATATAATTAAAAATTTGACAAAAATATATCGATATTAGTATCAAATTAACTATTTGAAATTCCTCATTTTTTTGTGTAATTTTTTATAATTTTTTTATAATTTAATTTATTTACAATAACGAAATAATTTATATTTGGTTTGATAATATAATTTTTTTTATAAAGATAATAATTATTTATTTTGTTGGAACTCGATAATTATTCTAATTATATTTTAGATTTTTTATATTTTAAAATGAGATGTTCATCATCTATTTGATTATGTTTATCCGCAGTTATTTATACGAATTCAAATATGGAGCTTTAATAAGTTGTACTTTTGCATAATTTACTTGTAATCTTGAATTTTAAGTAAACATTGGTTTTATGTGGTTTTCAGAAAGTGGTAATATTTTTATTTTTGAATAAAATATAAATTTAAAATATCATTAAATTTTGAAAAAAAAATATTGATATCAGTATTAAATTAATCTTTTTAAAAGTTCTTGTATTTTTGTGTAATTTTCTTAATTAAATTATGTTAGTTATCAATGATTATCATAATTATATTTTAGATTTTTTATATTTAAAATGAGATATTTATCCAATATTTGATTATGTTTATCTGCAGTTAGTTAGACGAATTCAAGTATGGAGCTTTAATAAGTTGTACTTWTGCATAATTTACTTGTAATCTTGAATTTTAAGTAGTATGCATCAATAAACAGTAATTCATGCATAAAAATTGGTTTTTAAGAGTTTTTGTCAATTGTTTTATAATATAGTATTATATTTTTTTTTATATGGCAAGAAATGAGCAGATTTTGTCAATCGATCTACAATCACCCAAATGACATCATGCCCCTTTCCAGTTCGGGGTAACTTAATTATAAAGTCCATCGATATTTGTTCCCATTTCCATTGAGGAATTTCGGGCTGCTGGAGCAGACCAGAAGGTTTCTGGCGTTCGGCCTTGACTATTGCACAAGTTAAACACTTATTTATATATAGTGCAATGTCTTTCTTCATTCCAGGCCACCAATAATGAGCTCTTAAATCCCTATACATCTTATCTGCTCCCGGGTGAATCGAGTATTTTGATCGATGGGGATGAAATCTAGTTTAAGAGTTTTCAAGAGTTTTAAGAGTTTTCAAGAGTTTTAAGAGTTTTAGTCAAATGCTTTATAATATAGTATAAATAGAGAGAGAGAGAGAGAGAGAGAGAGAGAGAGAGTTGAGTTTAAACGAGAACAATGTCAAAATAAGAAAATACTAGAATGTTTTATACATATCACATGTGATTTTAGACTAAAAATCACATGTGATTCAGGTTCATTCAATGCATGGCTGCACGTGCACGTGCACGTGCATCCTTGACCCAACGACCTAAGATTGTGGACCAATTTTGAATCACATGTGATCGATATATGTGTTCTCATGTTCCCTTATTTTGACATTGTTCTCATTTAGACCTCTCCCAATGTGTATACACACACACACACATATATATATATATATGTATATATATATACTATATTATAAAGCATTTGACAAAAACTCTTAAAAACTATCTTTTATGCATGAAGTACTGTTTATTGATACATGTTACTTAAAATTCAAGATTACAAGTAGATTGTGCTTAAGTACAATTTATTAAAGCTCTATCTTTGAATTCGTGTAACTAACTGCAGATAAACATAATCAAATACATGATAAACATATCATTTTAAATATAAAAAATCTAAGATAATCATTAAGTTCTAACATAATACTTAATTATTATCTTTATAAAAAATTATATTATTAAACCTAAATTAAATTACTTTAAATTAAATTATAATAAAAAACTTTGAATTAAAGAAATTACACAAAACAAGAACTTTTAAATAGTTAAGTTAATATTAATATCTATATTATTATTTTTTTCAAAATTTTATGGTATTTTAAAATTTATATTTTATTCAAAATGAAAAACATTATTGCTTTCTCAAAACCATATAAAACCGTATTATATCGACATAAATAAATAATAAAAACGAGACATTGAAATTGAGATATGTCTTAATACATTTCACGAGCACCCTTCTAATATATATATATATATATATATATATATATTATTTAATATAATTCTGCATCTTGTTCTGTAGGGAAGTAATCAAATAACAATCATAAAAACGTTGATCAAAATCATGAAAAGCAGTAATAATACGCTATTTCAGTTATAAGACACCGCATACGAAAATATATATATATATATATATATATATATATATATAGTGTTGATCAAAATCGTTCTGGATCAATGAGCGTCTGAATGACACCAAGGCCACGTGGATAAGACATGTTTGCATCTACATGAACATGTGGACCAATCATAAGGAAGAAGATACAAAATACCCATAACCATTTATTATTAATTTAAAATAAAATAAATATAATTTCATGTTTTTACTACTCAATTAAAGAGAATATACGTATTATGATATGTTTAAGTATCTATATTAAGCCAGTATAAATCATTCAGATTTTCTTGAATAAAAGTCGAACATCGTTACATGGTTAAAATCTTCCTCAATTTAGTAACTATGGTGAAAATAATGTGTTAGCAACGATATTTTCAACTTCCAAATTTGAGAAAATAAATAGTTAAAATGCAATAAATATATTATATTTCAGTTCCTGTGTCTATCGTTGTCGTCCTATTTTCTCTCATTTCAATGCGGATCGAAGCATATGGTTGTCGGGGCAAGCAAATGAACTAAGGCTTTACTTTTAATTGCGTTGGGAGTTACACATTTCATGAGCCATCTTCGCTAGCCGATCTGTTAGTTCCCTGTTGTTTCCTTTTTCCTTCCGCACCTTTTCCTCGGAGATGGAATCACCGGCCGCAATGGAAACTGCTTGAGCAAATCTCGGTTCGCTCCTTGTTGTGTTGCACTTTCTGCTCCTCCGCTCGCGAAAATAACCACTCCCTCGAGGGGAAAATTTTTCATTTTAGTAGCAACTTGATACAATTTCGGAGTAAACTATATATTTGGTCCATGAAATTTGTTGAAAATAACACTTTTCGTCCTTCCAGTTTGAAAATTACAGATGACTATCATGGTTTGTAAAAACGTCTATATTTGGTCCTTCTATTGAAGTATCCATGGTTTGTTTATTTTTTACGGTTAAATTGGTCTTCTAACTATTTCTTTCTAGGCATGGCGATAGGGTGGGGATGGGACGAGTTTTGTAATCCTCGGCCCCAGCTTTGGTTTGTAGTAACCTCCCCCGGCCTCGGCCCCGATCCCCGGCGGGTACGAGGATTTAGTCTCTCCTTTTACTCTAAACAGCCCCAAACCCCTTGCTCTTGTTTGCATGAAACTATATATTATAGGTTAGTCAAAGTTTTTTCCACGTGTCATATTTTGATTGATTTTTTAATAAA
Source organism: Cynara cardunculus var. scolymus (assembly GCF_001531365.2). Taxonomy (NCBI): domain Eukaryota; kingdom Viridiplantae; phylum Streptophyta; class Magnoliopsida; order Asterales; family Asteraceae; genus Cynara; species Cynara cardunculus. Next base: position 3,366,764 of record NC_037541.1, read on the forward strand.
ACTTAATTTCTCTTATATTATATTTTATTTTTAGAGTGAATTGCATCGATGTTTTATATGATTTGTTCAAATTTTAAATTTGGTCTTTAAAACGAACTATCTACATTAATGGTCTCTAATTTTTCTATTTCATAAACACTTGAATTCTATGTAGTTACACTGTCTCTTAGCAGCCGGTAGGAAAAACAAATCAGTGTTTGAGGGAAAATTACAAGGACAAAAAATGTATTTCACTCTAAAATTAATTGTGTAACACATATTTTTTTTATAAATAAAATCATGTATTAAAAATATTCTAAGTATGGTTATCAATTAATTTTTTTTTTGAGAGATGGGAAACATGTTCAATATCATTTGATTGAATAGTTGACTCAACCCCTTGTTGTTTGAATAAACCCTCCACTTCAGTTGATATTTTTTTTAATGAAAAAGCATGAATGAGATAAAAAAAAATCAGTGTTTCACAAAGATTTCAAATGTTGGTCTCAAATTCAAGTTGATATCAAATACTGAAAACAAATTGTATTTTTGTACATGTTGTTACACATGAAGAAAAAAAACTGCTTCCATCTGTTCTTTGGCGTAGATAACATATCTGCATATATCCGTACAGTAGACCCCACATTTGAATGTGATATAATGGGCTCGTTTGCATTTGTCAAGTTTTTGGTATCTGAAGTCTTAAAAAGAAATGATAAGATGTGTTAGTGAAAAAGATCAGTACAGTTTGACAATTAACTGATTGTTTTATCTAAACTTTACATAAAATAATTTATGGTCGTTGTTATCTTCGTGAATGGACCATCTTTGAGTTTGATTGATTGGATCAACGAACAACTAAACATATTTATTTGTTTTGTTCCTTGAATCTATACGAGACTATCGAAACCGAATCATTATGATAAAAACTGTATCCAAAATGTAGATACAAGTCAAAACTATCAAAAGGAAAAATACTGATAACGAACACAATAAAACTAATTTATTCATGTCACATATCACTAGTCGGTCATTATTGATGTTTAATTTGAAGTTTCACTGTATACCACTAATTATTTCTTTCAGTTCCTTTATATACTACATATTTTTATTTATATTTAAAACTATTACTGGTTATATTGATTGAAATATATATATATATATATCTATATATATATTAGAATGGTACTCACACAATACAGCGAGATACATCTTGATTTTAATATTTTGTTTTATTTTTTTATCTCAGTCGATATTATAATATGGTGTTATGTGATTTTGAAAATGCGATAATGTTTTTATTTTTTAATAAAATATAAATTTGAAAATATCATAAAAAATTGACAAAAATGTATCGATATTAGTATCAAATTAACTATCTAAAATTTCTTATTTTTTGTGTAATTTTTTAATTATAATTTAATTTAGGCTCAGTAACGAAGTAATTTATATTTGGTTTAATAATATAACTTTTTTTATAAAGATAATAATTAATTATTTTGTTAGAAGTTGATAATTTATCCTAATTATATTTTAGATATTTTATATTTTAAAATGAAATGTTTATCCTCTATTTGATTATATTTATCCGCAGTTAGTTACACGAATTCAAACATGGAGCTTTAATAAGTTGTACTTACGCACCATTTACTTGTAATCTTGAATTTTAAGTAATATGCACCAATAAACAGTAATTCATGCATAAAACATGGTTTTTAAGAGTTTTTGTCAAATGTTTTATAACATAGTATAGATATATATTGCTGATACAAAACAAAAAAAAGAGTTATGATTTTGATATGTCATATCACTATACGGTATGGTCCAAGAAACAGATATCTTCCATGACGTAATACGAAAAAATCATATATCTCTTCTTCTTCTTTTTTGTATTTTTGTATGTTTACGTTTCTCATTAGTTTACATACGTAAATGATGCATATGATGTTATAAAACAGTTTTAGCTGACATTATGATTTAAGACGTGTGTCTTAATGGTTTACAATGTATAATTAGAATAATTTAATTATGACTTTATGTTAGGAGATTGAGATTATGACGTATTATTACTTAAATTATCTTTTATTAATATCGTCTAAATTTATAATGGATTAAAAACGAAGTAAATCGTGCCAAAATAAAACGTACTTTGTTTTTGCTCTTAGCTTATATAATCTATTTTCAAAATACTCACTACAATAAAATCAGGTTCATAGGATGTCAAAAGTATTTAAGTGTCTTAATAAACTACTTTATAGAATTACAAGTGTAATACCCTCAAAGCCCAAAGCAACGGATTGACCTAATAACTTCGAATCCAACTTAAAATTATGGTGAAAGTTATTGGTAACTCACTTGGGACTTATAATGAGCTAACAATTCTCACTTTCTATCCATGTGGGATGAGTTGTTACAACTCCCTCACTTAAACTCCTGACGTCCTCATCAGGCTTGCCCATAATCACCCTTCTTGTCAACGGTTATGTGAGATTCGCCTAAGATGTTATAAACACCCCCTCTCGAGGACTCATCATACCCGATAAGGTTTGACACACCATGTCAGGATTTTAAGTGAGGAAGTTGTAACAACTCGTCCCACATGGATAGATAGTGAGAATTGTTAACTCCTTGTAAGTCCCAAACAGTGGACTACCAATAACTTCAACAATGGTTTTAAGTTGTATTCGAAGTTACTGGATCAGTCCATTGTTTTGGGCTTTGGGGTGTTACAATAAGTTTATAGAACCAAAAATTTTGGTGTCATATGTAAAGTATTGTAATAAGTTTATAGGACGTCTTAACAAACTTTTTTTGAAACAAACTGTTGTATTAGCTTATTTATAGGATACTTTTTAAGAAGTGTCCTAAAAACACATATTTTTACAGAAGACTTGTTTTATTCTGACACATTTTCAAATAATGTCCATTAAAAAAACTAATAGAACTCTTTGTTTCAAAAATGTTCTAAAAGGATTATTATGACACATAAGTATCTGGTCTAATAAATTAATCTGTTAATAAATGCAGATATTTTTAATATCATATAAACCAGATTTTATTACAGTGACTTTTTAAGTAACTGAATATTGTATATTAATTGAAAGTGGTCCAAACCACATAACATGTATCTTGTGGTTATGGCTTAATTCGTTTTCACTTCTTTCGTACTCTTTGTGGCAATTCTTTTTTGGGATAAATGATTGATTAATAATTATATGTCTTGTTATACGTCTTTACAGAAATCGTCTTAATAGAAATCGTCTTTATAGAAATCGTCGTAATTGTCTTAAGGGTGTGTTTAGCATTCAAATAGGATATAAAAGAGATGTATAATCGTTATAGATTTTTTATATTTTAAAAATAAATGTAAAACAACTTATAAACACAAAATTAATTCAATTACAAGTATGCAAAATAGAGAGTTTAAGTAAAAGACTTGGTATAAGTATTTATGTGTTGTTTGTTTACCTCTTAATAATTCAACTAAGAGGTGAATTTTGTTTGACAAAAATAAATCTGCCTCTTAACAGTTCTAAAACTCTTCGAATGATTTTGTATCATAGGTCTCCCTTAACCATTCAACGCCCTAATTTTGTTATAAATAATTTCCAAACAATTATATTTCATTTTGCACTATATCATGAGAGTCTCTTAATCAATCAGCACCAAACCATTCAACAACTGCCAAACAGCCCCTTAGACCATCTCTAACAGATTATTTAAAATGGAGAAAATAATACAGGTTTTGAACAAATTTTTGCTATACATGTTTTAAATTTAAAGAGCTCCTTAAAAATGATTATCATGATAGAGAAAATAAGTTTTAATTATATTCTTATCAATAAAAAAAACTTGAAATCATATGTTAGAAAATATAATTTATATTTTATTAACTGTATCAGTAATATAATCAATGTTGCAACCTTCAAAACGAAGAAACTGTTGAAATTAGATGTAACTTTTTTAGAGATTTCAAATTTTGATTATTTATTTTAGAGGAATTTTATCGAAATCTATCTTGAGAAACGATAAACCACAAGAAAAATTCTTAACCGATACTCGAATTTAGAACACTTGAAAACAAACCATTCGAGTTTGAAAATTTGTGGTCGTTCAAAGCTTCAAAAACCGATTTTTGACTGGTCCGTATTTGGACATCGGGTCCCAATTCGACTGTTTTCGTAATCACTCTTTAATCAGTTTTTGGTGTAAAAAATATGACCGGCCCAACACCTAAGAACTGGACCAATCCTTTTATGTTTAACCCTCGAACCATATTCAATCAACGATCCCCTTGTCCATCGATAAACAAAAGTGTGCAAAACTCTATTACGAATCGTAAAACTAATACATAGAGTCAAAACCCTGAACCAATATTCTCAATTCATTTGTCAGTTCTAATCAGTGTTCAAAAAAGCTCGCTGCAATAGCCGCCATGGCACGTTGTGACTCAAAGATTGTGTTTCACGCCACATTATGCCGGAGGCATGCCACGGCGTAATGCACGGTTTTTGTTACACGATGTTTGATTTTACATATCTTTTTAATGCCTTATTTGTTAGTTTTTAATATATAATTTAATATAAATTGCTTAGTATCACTGATTTTTTAAGTGATAGTAGAAAACATATATTTATGTATATAATTTTATATATGGATTTGCCGCCTTAAAAACGCCGCAACCTCGCCATGGCTTCCGAGGCTTAACGCTTGACCTCGCCGCCACGACTCACGCTATCTAGAACCTTGGTTCTAATTACCACGACTCACGCTATCATATTGAATTTTTTAAAGTTTTTTGGTTCATTTCAAGAGGTTTTTTTAAGTTTTTTAATTAACTTTGAGGTATTTTTTCAGTTTTTTGGTTATTGTTCACTGTATTTTCTAATATCCAGAAGTACTCCTCAAAGTTTGACATGTGCACCTTTCATAACCAAAAAAATTTTACTTGCGAAAATAAGTTCGGGTACACGGGGCCCAGCTCAGGACTTCATAGGTATGCCGACCCCTGAACATCAAACATGCACTATGATTCATTATAAATTCAGTAGAAAACAGACAGCTAAAAACAAAGTTCTAAATAGCGTGAGGCATGGCTGAGTAATGACGTCAAACCTCTAGGTTTAGGAGCCATAACGAGTTCATGACATTTTCAAGGCGTGACAACCATGACTTATGATAGCAAATATGTATATCATATATACAATTATATATTTATATAATGATATTGAACAAATCAAATTAAATTAAATTATGTATTAAAAACTAGTCTTTATGACATTAAAAGTGTAAAAGAAAATCAAATAACTCCTTAGAAAACACACATCACGTGTCATGGACTTAACATGACACTCAAGACAAGTGCGTTTGCAACTTAGAACCTTTTAGAACACCGGTTAAAACACATTAACTTCCACAAAAACCAATTACAGAAGTTAATTTTATAGCTTTTACAGTCCCCTGTAATCTAAATCGACATATACAACAACTAAAACACCATAATATTTGATCATAATCAAAAAAATGTTTCGAGAACGTATCTCTACCGTGCAGATGCCAATCCGGGGAATCAATTCCGTTGGCATCGATATCAATGAAAACAAACGTTAAAGAATACAAAAGATTAGGGTCTTTGCGATGGTAACGGCTTTGTTTGTCTTGGCGTGTATGCAAATTTGGTTATATCGTTAATGCACGATGATTTTTTGGTAAATGTGTTTCGAACGTCCTTAAGAGGGGCTCGTAACCCACTGGCACGAGAACCGGATGAAGTGCAGCTGAAAGACGATATAACAGAAATGAATCTATCCATTGATTTCTCTGCTATGTCGGAGTATTTGCCCAAATGGGAGATATCACATCCAAATTTCTCTTCTTTGTCTTTTGTTACTTGCATTTGATCAAGCTCGGAAGTGCACAAACCTGAGATTAAAACCAATGTTAGAATCCGTAGCAAGTGCAAGAAATCATGAATCCGTAAGATTATGCAAAAAGGACATGACCGACAACATCCGAAACACCCCCACTGTATCGGTCCCACAACCATCATAAGGAGATAAATCACGTGTCCCAAGAAAAGATGGACTCTAGACGTCCTACTCATTCTGCAAGGATGCCTATGGTAAGATATAGTAATAGCCTAGGGGGTGCCCGTGCCTCCGCTCTATCCTCATTACGTAATGGGAAAAATATCATGGGTCTTAAAGGCATCCGCTTTAATCTGATGTGTGCTCTACTAAGTTAACAAAAAGTGGTTGCAGCCTACTGATAGTGTCATTACATGTGGTATTATAGGTTCCAAGTTCCAATCCGTTTGGCAAAAAAAACGAAAAACCCATTTGGGTGTTGCATAAAAACACGTATATATGTCATTTCTAATTATACCATACTTTTTATATTATTTTTTATTTTATTTTATATCATGTTAATTGTTTTGTGCCCCGCTCGTTATGCTTTTTCTAGATCCGCCTCTAAGAATGCCCACCTCTTTGTCCGCTAAGTAAAGTTTTGGGAACTCAAATCCATAACTATTTACCCACATCTACAGTCATCGGGATTCTTGTTTCATATTATGCTAGTTCGTAGCGCATACAAATTAGATTAGAAACGGAAAAAAAAAAGGAAAAACCACTTGGGTGTTGCAAGTTTGTACCTTGATCAGCAGGAGATCGACTTGCACGCATGTATTTTTGGTTCATATTTTCCTGTGCAGATAAGCGTACAGGTTATTAGAAATGCTAGAAACTCATGGCCAAAATAAACGACTGCCTATGCTACCAAAAAAGAGGTATGCCTTCGGCTTTGAAGTCGAACCAACTACTTCTCCACATCATATTCAATACATACATTTAAATTTCGAAAAAAAAGTCCCAAATAGTACAAATCATAAGCATTTTGGTCCCAAACTTGTCAATTAATTCATTTGAAGTAGTCACAATATTGGATATGATCATGGTTCGATTGTAGATTGGAGTACAACTTCGCAAACCCGACTTTGTAAGAAAATTACTACAACTATTGCCATTGGTCTTTCTTCATTGATCATGTGTTGCTATAATTCGGGATGGAATTGTAAAATAAAAACTACGAGAGTAAATGTAGGCAAATTGCCAAAGCAAACCAAACAAGCACATTATGGTAGCATTTGGTACGCAGACATGATTGGACAGAACTGGACAGAATAGGACATGACTAAACAGGACAAGAGGGTAGGACTGGACAGGACTCGACAACACAAGAGTATGTCTGGTGTTTGGTACGACTAGGATTGGACGGGACAGAACTAGGCAAGCTACCTCCAAGAGTTATTTGATGATTTTAAATGTTATATATTAGGTATAGTTAACACAAATAAAGTAAATAATTAAAGAATTTAATTTATAAATATTTGTACACAATTTTCATATAAATGAATACATACATATATAATGGTACCAAATTTGAATGAAAAATTTGATATAATTGATGGTAGTAGTGTGGGCAGTGGAGGTGGTTTTGGTGGAGGTGGAGGTGGTGGTGGTGGCCGACGGTAGTAGTGGTAATGGGCGGTGGTTATGGAGGTAGAGGCAGTGGTGGTTGGTGGACGGCAGTGGTTATAGAGGACATGAAGATGGTGGATTGTGGTGGTGCTGGCGGTTGATAACGGTGGAGGAGGTAGTTGTAGTTGATGTAGTGAATATAGTTGTGGTGGTGGTTATGGTGGAGGTGAGGTTGCAATGAATGGTGGTGGTCAATGGTGTGGAGGTTGTTGCAGTAGAGGAGAAGTTGGAGGTGGCCAACGGTGGTTGTGGAGGAGGTTGTTGCGGTATAGGAGGATTTCGAGGTGGCCAACGGTGGTGGTGGTAATGTGTTGTGGTGGTCGGTAGCTGATGGTGGCTGTAAAGGTGGCAATGGATGGTGGTAAAGCAGATTGTTGTAGTAGAGGAGGAGTTGGAGGTGGCAAATGACGGTAGTGGTGGTGGCAATGGATGGTGGTGGTCGATGGTCGACTATGGTAAAGGTGGCGATGGACTTGGTGGACGGTGGTTGTGGAGGATGTTGTTGTAGTGGAAGAGGAGGTGACGGTGGTATTGGCCGTCGGTGGTGGTAGCGGCAGCCGAAACTAGAGGTAATGACCATTAAAACAAATGCCATATTAAAGTTATATATCAAACTAGGGTAGATTAATAACATTTTAGTTTCTGTCTCATTTTTGTCCCATCTTGTTCCACCTATTTTGGTAGAACAAGAAAAAACCTCTTTTGTCTCATGTTGTCCCACATTGTCTCAGTTTTTGTCCCTGTCCCATGTCGCACCAAACATGGGACAATGGGTTCTTGTTCTGTCCCATGTTGCGTCAAACATGGGACAATGAGTTTTGTCCCGTCTGTCCTGTCCCGTCTCATTCACCAAACGCAACCTATATGACCTGCCTAAAGGAGGTGGGGTCTGAAGAGGATAACATCCATTTACCAAACGCAGCCTATATGACCCGCCTAAAGGAGGTGGGGTTTGAAGAGGTTAAGATGTATGGAGATGTCAGTTTTACCTGTAGACCCATAGCTGTGAGAAGTGTGTGAAAGATAGAAAAGCATATATGCTTAAATTTAGAAAAGCCGGATATATAAGTAAGCAAAATGTAGGCAAATTGATCAACGACGTAAATTCTGTGTTTTCATTGTACCGGAAGAGAAAGGTGCTTACTTTTTCAGCACCGTCTTCGAAATTGGAAAACTTCCTTTTCATTGTTGACCCTTCATAGTTGTTTGTCTCTACATGTCTTTCATTTGTGGTTTCTTGATTGATATGACTAAAATAACGACTCACGTTTGTTTTCCTGTTCTCTACTCTCGTTTTGACCTCAGCTGAACCCAAACCAGACTTGGGTTCACCATCAGAAGTTGGATTCTGTCTCACCACTGTGACCTCATCATCACAAACTGACGGGTTCGTTTTCGTGTTTGCCAGATCATTTTCTTCCACATTTTTGTGTTGAAAATAACAGCTCCTCACGACAGTTTTCTTCTGCACCCTTGTTTTGCCATCAATTGCATCGAAGGAAGAATTAGATTCCAAGTCCTTTTGTTGTGAGGCTATACAAGGGTGTATTGGATGCTTTGAATGTTTTACATTTCGCTTGTCATCTGCAAGAAATTTAATCACATGGCTCTTTATTAAGTATAACATAAGATTAGTGTGTTAATGGGCATGTGAGATTATTCAACAAGAGAATTTTTTTTCTAACCGTGAGATGGTAATTCCAAAAGCATCGAGGTCTTTCTTGCAGCAATGGTATCCACCTAAAGAAAGGAATCAGTTAATCTCATAATATTAGATATAAAGGATATGTAAGAGAAGGGTATTGCTGAAATGATATTTTCGCTCACAATTTCTTCGCATATGTCGATCTGAGGAGTTGCATTTGTCGGAGTTGAGTGTTTTGGAGAAACTCGAGGGGCCCTGAACTTCCTCTTTGCTTCGAGAGATGCAAAACCTTTTCAGCATCAAGGATAAATGGACAAAAATGAATGGAATCAAATGTAGAGGAAACTAGAGAACCAAGATGATCTTCAAAAACAGAAGTACTTATATCGATTCCTTTATACGTAATAATGGGTCCCGTTTAGTTTCTTCAAGAGGAAATCAAGATGGGACCCACAAAATGGAGAATGGTTACAACATTTTCAATTTGAAGGTTTTGTTTCAAACAAGTAGCATGTCAAAAGCCACAAACATGTGTTTTTTAGGATACAGAAATAGTTGGTTAAGAGATTTTTCTGTGCAGGTAAGTCCAGCCTCTTGTTTGCGTCTCCGGATTTGAAGCTTTTAAGATTGTAAATTCCATCAAGCAGGGGTTCTGCTTTAACACTCTCTCCCTGTTTGTCAAAAGAAGAAAGAACCTTCAAGCACATATCCTAGAAGTAAATGTGTAATTGTAATTAGCATTTCAAATTTTCATATCTGGCTCTTTGTTTCTTGAACAACAAACCCACTTGAAAAAAGCAAAAAAGAACACAAGTTGGTAGAATATACAAAAACGAACACTATGCTTAGCTAAAAATAGCGAAAAAAAAAACACTCAAGTTGACAACTAAATGTTGTGTTCCAAGTTTTCTCCTAAATAAAGTTTTTTGCCATTTCTGAGTATGTTAGTTGTTTAAACTGAAGTCTTAATTATAATGCTTGAAATGCTCAAGTGGTTGACACTTGCTCAAGATAACCTTGCGGTCCTGAGTTCAAATCACACATTTGTGTATTGCCTGATGAATCGCTAGGGGAGCACCAACTGGTTGGTAATAGAAGTTTCATCCTTCAAGTGTGTTTTCAAGGGTCTTCCTAAAAATAGCAAAAAAAACACTAGTTGCCATCCAAAGTATCGTGTCACAGTATTTTGCTAATCGGAGTGTACTTTTGCATATTTGCAAGTATGTTGGTTGTTTTAAAATGAAATGTCAAGTGCATTGGTTTCAAATGCTAATCAATACTTTACCCAAAAAAAAGGCTAATGAGTATAATGTAAATTGCTAGCTACATTAAACAGTTAGTTAATCATTCTAATTACATGCAGTCATGAACTTGCAGTATGACGAGAATCAAAATCTCCATTAAAAGTGACAGTAATCATTATAAAGCGGAGACGATACCTGGATAGGCAATTTGGTAAAAGGATCAATATCTCCACTTGCTATGCCTTTGGCTAGATTTTGGGGTATCAATGTGTCGTTCAGTCAAGGATCAAGAATTAAGAACACAACCAAACACACAAGTATTTAAATAACATAGACTATGCACCATTAATGGGGTTGCTTCAGACAAAAACCTTGATGTGCTCATGATGTCTATATGCTTATGTAAAAATATACCAAAATAGCAATGCAAGGATATGGCCCTAAGAAATCTAGATCTTCATCAATATTGTCAGACAAATCCGACAAATGAACAATATCTTCCGTGAGTGGATCATAAACTCTTTGATGCTGGAAAGTCATTATTGCTTTCCTGAAAGATTCTTCGTAGAGAAGCGGAACAGCAATGCCACTAAACTTCAAGTGCTTGATTACCTGCAATATGAGTTGGCAAGCTTAGAATTTTTCAAATGGGAAAAGTTAAGAGAGGCCTAAAATAAGAACTTTCAAGTATATCAGAATAATATATTAAAAATGGCAATAAAATACACCTTGTCATAGCTTTTAAATTTCTTTATTAGTGCATTAGCTTTTTTCAAGCCCATTCCTGGCAAAGATTGCAAATAGTCACAACCACTGAGAATGCACATTTCTAGAATCATTTGCTTGGTAAAACCTGTCAAATTCAGGTCTTTGTTATGTTGTAGTTTTGAATGCTGAAATTCAACACCTTGCCCGAATTTGTCCATCTTGTAGATGATCTACACTTGTGGGAAAGTTTAAGAAAGTGTCTCAGACGACGTAAGAATGCTATGGAGCAAAACAGAATTGTTAAACGAATTACGATCTTACTCTAGGGCAACCAAATGGTATTAAGTCCGAGTCTTCAGTAATCACAGCATCAACATGCTTGCTGATGGCCAAGAATGTCATTTGGGCATCAGCCTCATAAGGGGCCACAACGTATGAAATATTTTCTTGTTTCAACACCTTCAGGATGAATACGTCTAGTTAGTATAGAGTATAAACAAGTGAATATTAGAATCAATAATCACACCCACATTAAAGTATAGCTGCATCTTGCATGAAACAAAACATCAAACACACTATGTACGTGGATTCGCAATTTGTCTATGTCCATGGTCACTTCATTATTGTTGATTGATGAAATCAACATTCTATACATAGAGGTTAGCACCATTTATATGCACAAATTCAGACTAGGAAAATGGTTAAGATAAAAAAAACTGTTGTTCCTAACTAATTAACTAATATTTGTAATTATTTTTTTATTAAAATGGGCAGCCTAATCGTTCTTTGGTTTACAATCCAATTAGGGTGTATATTAAATAGTGTCATATTTTCATAGGAAGGAACTTCATTTAATAGAATCTTGGTAATTGCAAATGTGGTTCATTGAATCACTTATTTAGTGCCTTCTATTACCTGTATCAGTTCATATGCAATTGCAGGTGATATATCCACAGCTTTTTGATAGCATTCATAAGCTGCTGATGCATTTCCACATGAATCATGCTCAATAGCACGCACAAGATTTTCCTTCCTTGACCTGCGATTGAAACATTCGCATTGTGTTACTGATGTATGCCTCGTAAAAGTTTGCAAACGATATATAAACTTAAAGGCATCAATAAACAATGAGTTGGTTTATTTATCATCTAGATGTATTGATTTATGCATTTGGTGTCAACTACCCTTCAAGAGTCGATCTTTTGAAGCAATAAATTGTGTTTGAGTGATGGATATAGAAAGCTCTGAACGTTTCAAACGTTGAAATATATATATTGATAGACAGCTAATACAAAATAAAAATGTAGATGTTAAATTGATGATGAAATCCATACACATTATTCATCAGACCAACAAAATTATATGATAGGTGCAGATAATGTGCGGTATAAAGTAGTACCTTGCACGCTTTATCTCCTGCTCATTCTTCATTGGTAAATGACCTCCATCGAAGACCAAAACAGGTTTAATACCATAATGCCGCAGCAAATTCACTCGGTGCATACAATAATCGACATGCCTGTGAGATTAAAGACATTACATGAATAAATAACAGAAAATACATTAAACAAGTCTTCTTTCCATGTTTTTTATCCAAACATTGTTGAGTAAGATGATTTCGATTAGATTATTTCTTATATCACATAATATGAGATGCAATTGCAATCAAAAGTCAAATTGACATTCTTAAGAGCAATGCTTTTTAGAAGCTGTAGTAAAAACCTCCACCAAAATAAATAAGACCCATCATGACAAAATGTATCACACACAATAATGCATGAAATTTTGCTTTTGAGACAATTTAGGCTGTAAACTATAAGAATTGTAGCTTAATTTCAACTATCCATAGAAATACAACACTGAGAGGAAGCACTTGCAATTGCCAATTGATATTTGTGATGCAATTGCAATCAAATCCCAAATTGACATTCATAAGAACAATTCTTTCTAGAAAGATTGTAGTAAAACCCTCCACCAAAATAAATAAGACCCATCATGACAAAATGTATAAAACACACAATAATGAATGAAATTTTGGTTTTGAGACAATCTAGGCTTAACCTATACAGGATTGTAGCTTAATTTCAACATTCATCAAAAAATACAACACTAGTAAGAAGCGCTTGCAATTGCCAATTGATATTTGATTAAAAGTTGGCTCAAAGGCTAAACCAACATCATTGATTGAAAAGCCTATTATAACAAATTGAAAACCATACACAGAAACTTATCAATTATCATCATAAAAGACAGACATACACAGATTTTTGCAAAAAATGTAAAAGAGTAAAACAATATTTTGATTTTCAAATTCGATCATCGCCATTTGCATATGCAAAAAAAACACTAAAAAACCTTAACAAGTTACCTCAGGGCAGTAAAAACACAAAGCATCATTTTGTAAAGCAATAACAAATCGGAAATCCAATGCCAAACTGGAACTTCTAAGAAAAACTGCTTGCAAAAACCCTTGTAATCCCATTACAATACGATATAACATACTGAAAAGCCAAACATCAAACAAAATAAATTAAACCCATTATACGAAATGTAATTTGAGATCAATAAAAGAACACAAGTGTACTTGGAAGTAGGTAGAAGGTTGCAGAGCTCTTTGCTGCAAGAAAGAGCTCCTTTATGAAGCCAAGAATAGGTATCCACGGCGACTGAACAGCCCTCCAGATCCTTCATATGAATCGGAACCATAATCGACTTCAATAGAGGTAACAATCCCTGTATCCCCATTTTCCTTCTCGCACGGAAAGCAACAGTCGATGATCACTGTTGGTATAAACCCTAAATTGGTACCGGAAGGGACGAACACTTAATCCCCCCCAATTTAGAGGGAAAATGGCGGGAATAATTTTGCCGGCTACTTGAAGAAGATAAATTTTCATTTATACCCCCTGAGGTTATTGGAAATAGCAATGAGGTCCTTGATATGTCAAATTATAGGTTACCTAATTTCCATTTTGATGTAATTACTGTTATATTAAAGTTAAGATGACATTTTTGCCCTTTAATGTGATTTTTGAAATTAAACTTTCTTCAATGAAAAGTCATAAAAGTCAGTGGTATTTTTTTTTTAGAATTAAGGGGGTGTTCGGGATTTGCTTATTTAAAACAATTTATGTTTTTTGTAAAAATATTTATTAACTTATGATCGCATCCCCATTTCTATCCACAACGGGAAATCGGAGATCTTTTTTCCAATTCAAATTTGCAAATAAAATATGTGTTGTCAAGTGTCAACCGTAGTTTACAAATATTTGAATTACAAAACCGAATCAACATTACCAATAATCAAAATCATTAAATTAAAAAGAAAAGAAAAATTATAATCAAAATCATGTGATTCAAAGTGGTATATCAACAGTGATTCGGCAAAATCAAAATAAAAAAGAAAAATGTCAAAAATACTATTTCTAAATTTATAAGACACTAAGGGGTTGTTTACCAAACGCTTACCAACAAGAGTCATCACTCTCATTTACTTTTTGGGACAACATTCTCGACCATAAAAAATGGATTAACTGCAAGTGTTTTATAACCTGGTAAGTGCTTACCGAGTAAGAGTCATCACCTTCACTTACCGGATAAGATTCTTGATCTTTATCTCCCCTCTTATCGGGTAAGATTCTTAGTCGATATTATGCTCATTTGATAAGATAATTGAACGGGTAAACGCTTTCTAACACAAATGTTTAGTAAATGACTCCTAAATCTAATTCTTTACAAATAATAAATATATTAAATAAATGGAGATGGACGGTTGGGAATCACGTTACCTGTTGACCTAGTCTCTGTCTTCGATTTTTTAAACTTTTGGGATCCATATCTTCACAGTCCCCGGTTTTTAGGAAATATTAGCCCCAATAAGACCGGATATACCAAGTTCCCCAACAGAGCATGTCTCATTCCCATCCTACATCAGAAACATTGAAAAATGATTGTGTTTATTGTTAGCATTATTTAAATTGATATAAATATATATATATATATATATATATATATATATATAGGGTGTATTTCTTTTACAACCTTGTGTATTTGTTAAATTTTGTTATTATTAATTAGTAATTAAACGTTAACTATTGAAAATTTAAATTGAAATAAACATTGTTTCAAATATAATGTAAAAATCTTATAAAATTTAAAATAGAACTTATTATTGTATTTAGGGAAAATTACATCAAAATGGAACCAACTTTCATCTAATTCCTATTTTGGGGAACCAACTTTCAAAATTGTCATTTTGGGGAACCAACTTGCACTTGATTCCTATTTTGGGGAACCAACTTTCAAAATCGTCATTTTGGGGAACCAACTTGCACTTGATTCCTATTTTGGGGAACCAACTTTCAAAATCGTCATTTTAGGGAACCAACTTGCACCTGATTCCTATTTTGGGGAACCAACTTGCAAATTAATTATAGAAAAATAACTAAAATTCGTTTTTTTTCCAAAAATTAATGCAATAAAATATATTTTTCATTTCAAATCTCGTTTTTTTAATTCAGATATCAAATTGAACATTTTTAAAAAAAATCCAAATTATCACAATAAAAATTATTTTTTATTAATGCAAAAAAAATAAAAAAAATTAATTGATGCAATTGGTCAGATATAAAAATCTTGAATGTGATATTTAATATTTATTTTTTATTGCATCAATTAATTTTTTTCTATTAAATTGATTTTTTTTTGCATTAGTAAAAAACAATTTTTATTTGATAAGTTGGATTTTTTTTTGCAAATGTTCAATTTGATATCTGAATTAAAAAAAACGAGATTTGAAATGAAAAATAGATTTTATTGCATTAATTTTTGGAAAAAAAAAACGATTTTTTGTTATTTTTCTATAATTATTTTGCAAGTTGGTTCCCCAAAATAGGAATCAGGTGCAAGTTGGTTCCGCAAAATGACGATTTTGAAAGTTGGTTCCCCAAAATAAGAATCATGTACAAGTTGGTTCCACAAAATAGGAATAAGGTGCAAGTTGGTTCCCCAAAATGACGATTTTGAAAGTTGGTTTCCCAAAATAGGAATTAGATGAAAGTTGGTTTCCCAAAATAGGAATTAGATGAAAGTTGGTTCCATTTTGGTGCAATTTTCCCTTGTATTTACATATATTCTTTAAAATTCATATTTGAATATGATAAAATTAATTATAATAAACTACTAAACACATTGAAATACAATATACTTTATAAGTTCATTATTTTTAATAAAAAAATTATACATATTAACTTACAATAAAATATTTACAAATTTTTAAAGACGGTCTAACCAGAAATAGTGTTGGTTTTGTACCATAAAAACCCAGCTCGTTTAACAATCGTATTCAATTTTCCGTCTTCACATAATTTCCCCGTCGCTGTACCATCATAACTGAAACAACATCTCACTGGCTTTAGGTAAGCCATGTCAATCCAGTGCGTTTTCAACTATTCTGTGTCAATCAAATGGCACCAGGAGCCGTAGGCATACTTCTAATGTACAAGGGGTTTGAAGATCTCAAATTTAGCTTGTCGATTTGATGTTATCCAAACAAGAGGTTAATGTAAGATATACGATTAATACTAGTTATCTTCAGTTTCATAAGATTTTGAGAGAAATTTTGAGTTATGACGAGCATGCTAAAAAAAACAAAAAAAAAATCAAGAATATTCTCAGCTCTATTTGTGAAATGTTAGGAGAGAGATGGATATTTATATGTTACAGTGTTATCTGAAGTTAAAAATATATTTTTATTAATGAGTTATTACTTTAATTAATTTATTAAGTATATCATAAATAACGTCAATATAAATATCTATATTACATATATGGGTGAAAATTAGGCTTTATAATGGCACGTGTTATATATATATAAAAGAATGTGGCGAGTCGTGTGGCGCGCTTTCCATGTAACATGTCAAAACTACACAAGATATCAAATTACGAAACATTTGTTGCGTTTTTAATTGCACCATTTTCACGTTTTTATAACATCTCGTCTACGAGTTCTACGTTTGTAGCGAGATTGTAGTGTTTTTTAGATTAACTTTGTCAACTGAGAGTTGTCAAATAGGCCAAACGGCAACCTTTATTGGATGACACGCTGTGTTGTCATTTCCCGGTTCAGCTTTGCATCAAATGACCAAATTGTGTCATGTCTATTAAGTTGAGTTTGCGTCATGTATTCGTTCCGCCGTAAGGATGGATTGACACCCTTTGTGAATTCTCTTTCCACTTTAAAAATAACCTAATTGAATGCATAGCAAACACCGAAGGGACTAATGCCTTACCGCTCCTGATCCTACATCGGGTATAGAGATGGCCAAAAATCGGTCCTGGACCGGGTCGAACCCAAATCGGTTCCGGCCCCAAACACTTTTCCCGTAACCGGTTCCGGTCCCGACCAAAAATCCAAGGCCCGGTTAAGATACTTTGTAACCGGTTATGAGAACCGGTCCCGGTCCCATGCCGGGCCCAAACCGGTCCTATGTATTTTAAAAAAAAGTTCGATTTTTTAACATGTTTTTTTGAAGTTTATTTTAAAGAATACAAAAGTTTTATTCCAATACACTTGAAAATAGTACTTGAGTCAATTAAATACATTTAAAAATACGTTTTTTACGAGAATACAAGACTGAATCATGAATTATAACAAGAATTGTGAACGTTTGTGAGTTGACATATTTCTCTATACACCATATGACTTATTTATAGTGAATAAAACATAATGAGACAAAAACGGTCAAAAATGTGGAAAAAACGGTCATATGACCGTTAATTATTGGTAATATTTTTAAAAAATCGGGCTGGTCCTAGGCCAGACCTTCTTTTTTGACGAAAACTATAACGAGTCCCAAATCAGTCCTAAATCGGGCCGGACCCATTTGGTCATTTCCACCCAGGCATGACAATGCTTGGCCATCTCCAAACTCTTTATTGGGCTTTCAGTGGGTTTAGCTGGCCCAATGGGCCCTGGCTCAGCTCAAGAAGCTAACAGAATTTAAATCTATGAACAGATTCTGTTATTATCTCCGAATAGAGTGAGAAATCGGATTATAGAGAGAGAAAGGTGTAGTTATGGTGGAGGAGGTAGAGAAGTCTGAGGATCAAAGGACAAAGGATGCCAATAAACACAAAGGTGTTCGATCGGACGGAGAAGACGATGAACGGCCGAAAGAAGGCGGAGAGAATGTCGGTGACGGAGATACGTTTCCGAGACCAGCTAAGGATATAAAACGGCATCCGCTTGAGCATTCATGGACGTTCTGGTTCGATAATCCATCTGCTAAGTCTAAACAGGTCACTTGGGGTAGTTGGATCCGTCTTATCTACACTTTCTCCATCGTTGAAGAATTCTGGAGGTCTTATTAATTCATTTTTCTTATGTTTCTCGAGATTATTTCTAAATTATATTTTCTGCATTATGTTAGTTTCAATCGGATCCGGTGCTTGAATTGCGGTTTCATCAGTCGATTTTCTCGTAGTTACTTGTATCTTACGATTATTATAGTACTTTCATCAAAGGTTTGAATGTAAATGAAATCAATTAGTGAAATCAGTTGAAACTTGATGAATTATGGTCCGTTGGGCGGTCAATATCCCCAGAATTTGATGAAAAACTGGAAAATATATTTGGAAATGGAGGAAGAATGAACATCCTTTTGAATTTTGTTTTTAATTTAATCTTAATTCGATACTGGATATTCGAATTGTAGTTCTACGTCTGCGTAGGTTTCTAGTCAATTCATCATTACATGCATCTATGTATCCTTCGAGTACAGATACATGCATAAATACCGCCAATTATCGATATATCTTCTATTGTTCTAAGAGATTATGAGAATGCCATGAAATCATCTTTCCAAAAGTAGTTTGATGTGAAAAAAATTAGTTTAACAAACACTTATCTGGTAAGCACTTACCCTGCTAGAGTCGCTACCCTTGCTTATGTTATCGGATCACATTATCAGCCATCAAAATAGATTGTTGGTAAGAGTCTTTCACCCAGTAAGTGCTTCCCTGGTAGGAGTCTTCCCTCTAATTTACAGGATAAGATTCTTGGTCCTTGCTATGTGTCTTACCGATAAGAAGTTACCATGCATCCGGTAAGGTAAGTGATACCCAGTAAGTATAAGTATTTGGTAAACGGCCTCCTTCTCAAGTGAGGGTTTTCTTTCGTATCTTATTATGCATATGTGTTCCTTGACATTATTCTGTAATTATTTTGTTATAAAAGATCTTGATGTTCCTAGTGATTTTCTAGGTTTGGAAGGTTGAGACTGAAAATTTGACTCCCTCACCAGAATCTAAAAAGAAAAGAGTTGGCTTACTACTTTGTTGTATCATTTGTTTATAGTATTTGATAATATTAACATGTACCATATGATTTTGGCATGTGAATAAATCGTCCACTTTAAGCTTTAAATCCATCTTATATATCAATTGCTATCTACCTGTTCAATTGTTTACCGTAAGTATCTTTTTAGTCTTCCTACTATCTCATCAGAGACAACAGTGTTCAACACTTTGTGTGTTCCACAGCATAATAACACAGTACATATTAAAATGTGATAATTTAAAGGAAATAGCCAGAATACTATGATTAAAGATAGTGCCAACTGGACATACAAGAAGCCTAGCATCAATTGCTAGTTGAAAGAAAATGTTAATTGGTGAAACCAATAGAAGACATTAAGAAGTATATCCCCAAGGTCTCTGGTCTATTCCACCCAAACAAGTTCCCATTCTAATCTGTCATACATTCGTAGGTGGCAGAAACACAAACTCCTGATGAAAAACACACATAACATATAAATCTCAACAGTTACAAAATGAATCTGAATCACTTGGTCATAGTACCATGATTCTAGTATGACAAAATACCACTTAAAAGACAAAGAAACAACAATATGATGCTTTCTTTGAATGCAGCCTTTACAACAATTTACATCGACCGAGCAGGCTGACGGCAGGAGCAGCCCTCCATTGTTTCAAAAACAGAATTGAGCCCAAGTGGGAGGACCCTGTTTGTGCTCCTGGTGGAAAGTGGACTACGACCTTTCCTAAGTCAAAATCTGACACATATTGGCTCTACACGGTACTTTTTTCTTGAAGTATATAATATTTATTTACTACAAAACTCACACACTCTCCGCACTTTTGATGGGCCTTGAACCTTGACCTTCAAGAAGATTGGGATTGACCGGATAATGCTGGGTGTACACGGTACTTTGTGTCTAGTCATTCTGCTATCACTGGATGTCTTTGTAGAAATATGAGAAAGTAACCGATAGCTTGGTAGCTAGGGTTTTATTATGATATATGTGTGTGTTTACAAGAGAAACATAAAACCTATATATAGACTAGGAAACTAGGGTTTCTAAGCCCAACAAGAGAATAAGCCCAATAGGCTAAAACCCATTTATGCTAACATCCCCCCTCAAACTCACAATGCGACAACAATAAGCATTGAGGGTTTGTCTAACAAGAAACGAAATCTGGAGGCTGACTGAGCCTTGGTGAACATGTCGGCAATCTGCAAAGTGGAAGGAACAAAAGGTAGCGAGATAGTTCCGAGCTGATAATGATGTCGAGTAAAGTGACAATCAATCTCGATATGCTTTGTCCGTTCATGAAAAACAGAGTTCTTTGCAATCTGTAGCGCACTCTTATTATCCCAATGTAGAGGAGTAGGCTGAGAAATAACAACACCCATGTCTTCAAGAAGCCAACGTAACCAAACAATCTCACAAGTAGTCACCACCATAGCACGATACTCAGCCTCAGTGGAGGATCGAGAGCAAACATCCTGTTTCTTACTTTTCCACGAGATAAGAGAATCTCCAAGAAAAATGCAGAAACCAGTGGTGGATTTGCGATCATAAATATCGCTATCCYAATCAGCATCACTATAGGCACGCAGCTCAAAAGAAGACGTCGATGGGAGCAAGAGACACTGAAACTGAGTGCCTCGAAGATATCTCAAAATACGAAGTACAGCACCC
>NC_037541.1:3388479-3399114 GCF_001531365.2 Cynara cardunculus var. scolymus
AACAGTAGTCATTTTTGCAACCGGTGCAAATGTCTCCTCATAATCCATGCCATACTGTTGCGAGTACCCTTTTGCAACGAGTCTCGCCTTGTAACGCTCAATAGACCCATCYGCTTTGGTCTTGATTTTGTACACCCAACGACAACCAACCGTGTGCTTTCCCTGTGGGAGGGGCACTAAATCCCAAGTATGAGTCTGGTGAAGAGCAGTCAGTTCCTCAGCCATAGCATTCTGCCAATGGGGATYRGAAACTGCCTCTCTATAGGACGTGGGCTCAGATAAACGATGTATATTGGAAACAAAAGAAGCAAATGCAGGTGAGTAAGAAGAATAAGCGAAATCAGGAAGTTTGGTGGACTTACAAGTGCGAGAGGACTTACGAGGAGGAGGCACGGTCGTAGTTTCATCTGGTAAGGGAGCGGTCGTAGGTGTTGGGGGGGCTGGATCCGTCGAAGGCTCATGATTATCGGTGTTGATAGTTGTATCATTAGTGTCATCATCGGTGTCAAGATTAAAAGGATCAATATTGCGAAGATCTGACTGGGTAACACTAGGAGTTTGAGCAGGAATAGAAAAGAAGGGAATGTGCTCTAGAAAAGTAACATGACGSGAGACATAGAGCTTTTGACTTGTCGGATCATAACAACGATATCCTTTTTGTCCTGTACCATACCCTAAARATACACATAAGGCGGATCGAGGGGACAACTTGGTCCTCTCAACATGTGGACGAAGGACAAAACAAGTACAACCAAAGACACGAAGAGAAGAGTAATCTGGTGGGTGTCCATAAAGAGTTTCAAAAGGTGACTTGCCTGAATTTTGCTTGGTCGGAATTCGATTAATTACATGGGTAGCGGTTAGAMGAGCTTCCCCCCAGAAAACAYTAGGAACCTCAGAGGACAATAACAGAGAGCGARCGGTTTCAACCAAATGTCGATGCTTCCGTTCRGCGATACCATTTTGTTGCGGTGTGTCGGTACATGATGACTGGTGTATGGTACCATCAGAGGCAAGCAACTTAGTGAAATCATTAGAAGTGTATTCACCACCTAAGTCACACCGAAAACACTTAATGACAGCGGAATGTTGAGTTTTTACAAGGGCTCGAAAATTACTAAAAATAGAAAAGAATTCAGATCTTCGTTTCATAAGATAAACCCAAGTGTAACGAGTGTAATCATCTATAAAAGAAACATAGTAAGAGGAGCCTCCCTTTGAAGCAACAGGAGAGGGACCCCACACATCAGAATGTATAAGATTAAAAGGAGCAGAAGAAAAAGAAACACTTCTAGTAAAATGTAAAGCTGAAAATTTTGCAAGTTTACATCCACTACAATCTGAAATGTCATGACTACTTAAACGACCCAAAACACCAGTGGATGATAAAAATTGTAAACGAGGACTTGATATGTGACCCAAACGCGAATGCCAAAGATAAAAATCAGAAGACGAATGACTCAAACGAAAAGAGGATAGATCAACACACTGCAAGCTACCACACCGGATAGATTGAGTTCTTCAACGACATAAAGCTCCCCAAGCCTACGGCCGATCCCAATCACCTTCTGAAACTGCGAGTCAAAGACATAACAAACAGTGTAAGAGAAGAAAACCCAATAGCCAGATTTACATAACTGACTAACAGAAACAAGGTTTAAAGCAAGATCTGGAATGTAATATACATCAATAAGAGAGACTTGGGGGGTAACAACAGAACCAACTCCTTCTACTTGCATAGACGATGCACTAGCAGATAAGACCGAGATGGGAGAACCAGGAAATAAAGAAACAAAAGATGATCGATGAGGCGGTGTAGTAGGGGATGGGGCTGAGTTGGTTGTTTGACTAGTGGAAGGAGATGAGGTTGTGAGTGGGGAATTGGGTGGGGTAGCGTCGGAGGCAGAAGTGGAAACGTGGGTTGGAGTGTTTTGAGTAGGAGAAGAGGACCAAATAAATGGGTAAGGAGTAGAAGTTAGAAATCCATAAGATGAGGGGGTGTAGGATTGAGTGGCGAAAGGAAAGATGGTTTCATCAAAGACGACGTTGCGAGAGATGTGTATTTGTTTGGTTTTGATGTTATAACATTTGTAGCCCCGGTGATTTGAAGGGTAGCCAAGGAAAACGCACGGAGTTGAGCGGTCCGCGAGTTTATGGATGGTAGTAGAGGGGAGAAGTGGGTAACAAAGGCAACCGAAAACGCGTAAATGATCGTATGATGGGTGGCGATTGTAAAGACAAAACATGGGTGTGGAGTTGTGAAGAACTTTGGTGGGTAAGATATTTAAGAGATAGGTTGCATGTGCTAGAGCATGGTGCCAAAAATTGTGAGGAACGGAGGATTGAGATAAAATGGTTCGCATTATGTTGTTGATGGACCGTATTTTGCGCTCCGATTTACCGTTTTGAGCGGATGTGTATGGACATGAAAAACGGAATGTCATGCCATTCGAGGTGCAAAAATTATGAAATGAGGTGTTGTTGTACTCACGTCCATTATCGCATTGGAAACATTTTATGGTTGTTTGAAATTGGGTGCTAATTAATTTATGAAATTCTAGAAATTTAGAAAAAACTTGAGATTTGGAGGCGAGAGCATATGTCCATAAAAAATTAGTTTTATCATCTAAAAATAGGACATAATAGCGACACCCGGTAGAAGAGAGAACCGGGGAGGTCCATAAATCGCTATGCACTATGTCGAATGGTAATGCGGTGCAAGCATTGGAATCAGAAAAGGGTTTCATGTGATAATCTTTGAATTATTAGTCTCCCAAGTATCAAGCAAGGTTATATAATTTTCCACTTTATTATCAGTAGGTTTACGAATAGTGCCACTGATATGCCCCCACATGTTTTCCAATCAGAAAATGCTTCATTACATGACTCCAGTAACTATAATTCTTTCCGTCTAGTGTTGTGCTAATGGACTGTAGTGAATCCTCTCTAGAACCCATGGCAGCGGACAACAACGAAAACCCAAAAAAAATACGAACAACGCAATCAAAAAATACCAATCGAATGCAAAGCAGCAAATACGTAGAACGACAAATACGAATCAGCGGCACAAAACGAAACAATTGAAAAATACGAWCCAGAATCGGATGAACAATACGAAGCCTTCCATGAACATCAAATCAAATCRAAGGGTGGATCGAYATGGCTCTGATACCATGTAGAAAKATGAGAAAGTAACCGATAGCTTGGTAGCTAGGGTTTTATTATGATATATGTGTGTGTTTACAAGAGAAACATAAAGCCTATATATAGACTAGGAAACTAGGGTTTCTAAGCCCAACAAGAGAATAAGCCCAATAGGCTAAAACCCATTTATGCTAACAATCTTATCCCTATATATTAACCTCTTTCTAATATGAAAGCTGCTAGCAATGATTGGAGAACAGTTTGATTTTGAGGATGAGATATGTGGGGCGGTCGTAAATGTCAGATTAAGGCAGGAAAAAATAGCTCTCTGGACCAAAACTGCTGCCAATGAGGCTGCCCAGGTAGTAGATTCTAAAGCAGTTACCAATGTACTCAACTTTTTATTTCAATCCTTGGTGGGGTATTGTTATATGCACCCAATTCAAATCAGTTAATTAATGCTTTAGAAATGTAAAAATGTATCTTGATCTTGATGTATGTGAGAAAAAATTAGTAGGAAGAAGTACAATTAGCAATATGTAAGGGTGCATTTAGTAATATATACTATATAGTGGTGCATTTAGGAAAAAGTAAAGGATAATTGCTATCTTATCCTACTTAATTGGTATTTTAAATATTTCAAGTAGTTTCCTTATTTTGGGTAGGGCAGGCATTAGATGGTAGGAAAACTCATATAGTATTTCTCTAGTAGTTTACGGTTTTGTTAGTTTTTGGTTATTTAATCATTATAATTCGTTTTGGGTCCTATCACAATCAAATATAAATGCACATAAGATGATTGTTTGTTTGTAACGATAAGCCGAACACACGACTGCTGTCAATGTGTATACAGTTAATAAGATGTTAGGCTGTTTGCAGATGAGCATTGGGAAACAATGGAAGGAATTTCTTGATTACAATGACGTAATAGGATTCATATTCCACGTAAGTGTGTGTGTGTATATATATATATATATATATATCAGTTTTCAAGCATTGATCCATGTAATTGATCTCGACTCATATGATATGTCAGGAGGATGCGAAGAAACTCGACAGAGGTGCCAAAAATAAATACTCGACGTGATGCTGTTTGCCGAATGCAAGCTTGAGGTATTGAGGGTTTTAGTTTACATAAGTGTGTTAAAATCAACATTTGCAATTGATGTTACATTCTCAAGTAGTTGATCCTTAGCCACTCTTCACCATGCCTTCCATTTCCAATTTATAGATTTTACACTTCTTTCTTTTTCATATTTTGGTGGGACGGAAATAGTGCATTTTTTTGTCCCACTCAGGAGTTTAATGTGGCACTAAATATGATATGGGACAACAATTTTTTGTATTTCCTTCCCGTCCCGTCCCCGTGTACCTAACACACCCTAGGTTTGAGGCCATAACTCATTTGGATGATATATATTATCGGTGTTGTCATATGCACTTCTATTTATGTTAGAATCAGGTGCATTAAAGATGTAAAAAGTAAAGTCTTGATGTTGATGCGTGTGAGGAGATGTATTAGTAGGTAAAAATGTATTTAGCAATATAGAGGGATACATTTAGCCTACTCCATATAGCGTATTTTCTCATGATTTGAGCGAAATAGTTGTTCCATCGACATGAATGATGTGATTTTCTTCATGTTGTCATTGGCACGTCGGCTTGATGAGGATGTAATGTTATAAGCGGTAGATGTCATAAGGGTTGAAAGCATTTGGTTAATAAGATAAAACATGACAAGACAAAAATCTAGTTTCATGTTTGGCATAACATGGGACATGACAAAGATTCTTGTTTCCATAGACGGACCTAGAGGGGTGGTTATGTGGCACGTGCCACATATTGTTCTTCCACGATAAGGTAAAAAAATTAGGTTCGTGAAAGGTGCAACTGTTTTATATGGTGTTACCGTATCCAAAAATTCTTTGGTCCATCCCTTTCACATTTGTCATGCACAAAATGGGAATGGGACCGGGACCAGGACTTGGACTTATAATGTAATATAATAAATTTTTTATGTTATACTATCTAAAATTAATTTGTAGTCATTATAAAAACATTTAAATTACCTTCTTTGTATTATATGTTTGTAATAGAAGAAAGAATCATGTTTCTCTTTTTTTGAAAATTATATAAAAAAAGGCAAATAAATTAATTTAATGTTGTTTTTAAATATCTATATCTCATCTAACTCTTCTTTGGGGACGTTTATCGTTTAAAAAACACGGAAAATTAATATATATTTGAAAAATGTTCCTTTATATATAATAATGATAATAAATATAATATAAAAAAGATATTAAATTATATTATATAGTATATTTTTTAGTTTTTCAATAAGAAAAAGACAAAAAAAAAAAAAAAAGTTGTAAAAGGACCTAAATGCATCATGATCTAATTGTGTTAACAAATTGTTAACTCTATTAGTGAAAGGGACCATAGACATGAAAGTGAATACGACATGAACTATATCCATAGTTAATGGAGTATAGATATATTAGTTGAATTTTTTGACATACAACTGGGACCAAAAGCATATTTACTCCATTAGATATGAACAATATAAAATATTGTAGTTATTATTTAGACTTTAATAATATTTTATTAAAAAGATATCATAAAGTATATGTACAAGTTAGAACGTTTATTGGATGAACAAAAACCTAACTAAAGCACCCCAACGTGACTTCCCCATCTTCATCCCCTCTCCCTGTCCTCGACACCGACAACATGACAACCGCCTCCTCTCGCCTCCCCTTCTCTCTCGTTCCTCTCCCCGTGAGTGATTCGTGTTCAACCCATTTCCTCCCCTTTAGACCCAACTCAAAATTGGTAACAAGGTTTAATTTTTGGTCGTTTGAGTTTTGTATGTTTCCCTGAAATTTTTTGTGTAATTATACATACATCATAGTTTTCGACATTTTGGTACAATAAACCGTTAGAAAGTTCGAAATATTTAGTTCCCGATTGATATATGACAATTAGGGTTTGATTTTAGCCATTGTTGACAACTAAACCTCATGTTACGCACTTATAAATAAGAAAACCGTGTAAAAAATTCAAGAAAACCCATGTAAATGCAATAATCTTAGTATCATATGGTTTATTGCTTTCATATTGGAGATGGCGCTGGAAATGGCCGGAAAAAATAGGTGGTGGAAGGGTTGCAAGAGAAGGATGGCGGTCGTTGGAGAAGATAATGGAGGTGACCGACGACAGAGGTGTAGGGGCATAACGCCGTTGATTTGGATTTAGTTTTATTTGAGTATATTAAATAGTCCTTGTACCTTAAAACTTTGTACACTTACCTCCTTCATGTCTATTTGAACCTCTCCCATATACTTAGCTACAACTAGCATGTAAATGCCATCTATATATAAGAGAGAATAAAGCATCGATACATCATCAAACTTCTTGAAATAAACACATATATCAAAAGCAGATCTATTTATGTCGTGTGTGGTGTCAAATGTATTGAATCTCTTATCCAATTGCCTGTGGGATTGTTTGAGGCCATATAGAGACTTTAATAGCTTCTAGAAGCATCCTCCTTTATTACCCGAAACTACAAAACCTTCCGGTTGCTACATGGGAATCTCTTCCTCAAGTTGACTATTCAAAAATGTTATTGTCACCAATGTGTATATGGAAGTATGTTTCACCAATGGTGAGAAAATGACATTACCGTCAATTCCAAAAATTTGACTTAAACCTTTTCATATGATGTTTCTGTTGCATTCAATTTGTCCGACCTTTGGCTCATTATTGGCAACAATCGCTTTCATTTTCTCCTTTAAACTCAATGTAATACAAATTTCTTCAAGAGTGAGAGTGTTCCGATTGTAGATGATAACTGAAATGAATAAAGGCCAACGAAGCTGTATGTAAACGCCCCTGTTTCAATATTATAATGACGCCAAAATTATTTCGATGAATTTTAAGATAAATGCTAAGCATGATGATATTATAACAATGTTGACATTATTTAAGATATTTTATCCAACATGTAGATGTTTATATCAGATACAAAAGTTAGGATATTAATATCATTGGAAAGAATATAATTCAACCCTTTACATTCTTACAACCAAATTAGGAACGCCCATTTTGATCATCAACAGTTACCATTTAATTGGTTGTAACTAGTGAGGGCCAAAAACCGGTTCCCGGGCCAGGCCGGGCCTAATCGGTCTCAAGCTTTCTCATAACCGGTCCCGGTCAAAAATGATAGGACTGGTCAAGGTACTTCATAACCGGTTATGAGCTGCCGGTCCCGGTCCCAACCGGTCTCGGCATTAAAAAATAAGATTTTTTTTTAAATTTTTTAATGATATATATTTTTAATATATTATAAAATTTACAATTGGATCACTCAAATACACTTTAAAAACGCGCTTTAATATAATTAAAATTACATTGTCTTGTAAAAATATATTATATAATTATTTAAAAATACATTTATTTATATCCATTTGGTAGACTTTCAAGTCTTTATGGGCAGCAAATGCTAGGAAGAGTTGAATAGCTTCAAGTCTAGCCACTGATGCGAAGGTTTCGTCATAATCGGTTCCTTCTTCTTATCTATAACCCTGAGCAACAAGACGAGCCTTGTTACGGGTTACCACACCTTGTTCATCTAACTTATTGCAATAAACCCATTTGGTGTCTATCACAGTTTTATCAGACGGACGTGCGATAAGGTACCATACTTTGTTCTTATCAAACTTAATGAGCTTCTCTTGTATGACAATGACCCAGCTAGGGTCTGAGATAACATCATTGATTTTCTTGGGTTCAACTATAGAAAGGAAGTTGACAAAGAGATAGATATTACCTAGACCACGTCGTGTCTGAATACCTGCATTGGATCACCAAGAATTTGATAAATTGGATGGTCTTTTGTCTATCATTGAGCTAGTAGAGGATTGTCATCTGAGCATTGATGTTCGAAAACAGAAGATGAGGCTTCAGCTGTAGATTCTTCAGCAATGGGTAGAATTGCTAAAGGAGCCTCAGTGAAAGATTTAGCGACTGATAGAGGTTTAGATGTTGAAGGCATTTCATTCACTGATTGATTAGTGTTTGAAGTAGAGGGAGGAATACAACTAATGGGCACTGCAATGATCTCTGAAGAAGATTTGCTTCGGTTATTAGTTGCAACTGAAATGATAAGTGGATCATCATCAACATCTAGAGTATCAGCATTAGGTTGATTGCTGAAGGAAGCTTCAGGTTGTCCAACATGAGAGAACATCCATTTTTCTAATTCTTCGTCATCATTAATGATGGGTTTAGAATTAGCTGATTGAGATTCATCAAAGGTGACATGAATAGTTTCTTCTATGGTCTGCCGACGTTTGTTGAATACTCTGAAGGATTTGGATACTGAAGAATATCCAAGACGGAATATCGGGATACACTTTTCTGTTAAGCAACAAAACTATCTATTGGAGCTCAAGAAAGCAGGCAATCGTCATTTTGTCATCAACAGAGGCAGAGTATGTGGCTGTAACTTCTTGTGTATGTCATTGTGTTTGCCTGAGGGGACTACTTGAAGATCTTGATGAAAAGCAAAGTGGAAGTATTAAAGTTTTCTGTGACAATAGTGCTATCATTAAACTGTCTAAAAATCTAGTGATACACAGAAGGAAAAAACACATCGAGGTAAGATTTCACTATCTAAGGGATTTGGTCAGTCAAGAAGTGGTGAAGCTGGTATTTTGTGAAACTGAAACTCAGATTGCAGACATAATGACAAAGCCCATGAAGTTGGAGACATTTGTTAAGTTGAGAAGTTTACTTGGAGTACAGGCACCGAAAGTTAAACTGGATGATTGAAGGATTTCAGTTTAAGGGGAGGAATTTGTTGAGGTTAGTCGTTGCAAAATAGTAGGCCTCCAGCCTTGTTATTAGGAGTTGGTTTTTTTGAATGTTTCTTTAGCCGGTAGAAATTTGTTCCTAGTTTTATGCTTTTCTGTTTGTCTTTGAAGGCTATTTAAAGCCATGCTCTTTCTTTGTAGTGTTTGTGAGTCTACTGCAAACTTGCTTGGTTTTATCACACAATTGCCAGAAGGCGATGCAAAACACTGGCTACTATCAGCAATTTTTCAGACAAGGAATCGAGTTTATAGTTGAATGGCTTCGATCGATAATATAATTAGAGAGTTGAGAGAAAAGGTTTTCAAGGGTTTTATAGATTGATCACTAACTTAAAGCATATGAGAATATTCAAAAAACAAGTTTATATATCTAGGGTAAACTAATAAAAAGAAAGACTAAATTATCTCAACATGAATACATGAATCCATGAAGACATTCAAAGAGGTCGTAGGACGAGCTTATGTTGAAGTTCATCTCTTGTTGAATGGGTCGCCATGTCAAGAATATGGTCAAAATAAGAGAACCTCAAATCACATGTGAATCACGTATGATTTTACATAATGTTATAGAACTTGTTCAACGAAAGGGGGAAGGGGCGACGTGGGTCGAGGAGAAGTCACGTGAATCACATGTAATTTTACATGTGATTTTAGTGCAAAATCATATTTGATTCGGCGGTCTTTGTGTTCTCTTATTGTTATTCAGTTATTGCTCTCGTTTTAACCTGACTCAGTAGTGATATAGAAACACATATATTAACATGACATCAATTTCCAAAATTAATCTAGTAAAAACTACTTGAATTTATACATCCCACAATTTATTTTTCTTGAATAATATATAAGATCTTCCAAATATTTAAGATCTATTAAGTTTCATAGCCTTCTTCGTCTTTGATCTTCATTTTCTTGAGAAATGCCTTTCCATTGAGCTTACGTGAGAAGAATTCTTTAAGGTACTGTTCCATTACCAGTGTTTTATACAGCGGTGGGTTTCTTGTGCTGGTTAACAAGCCCTTCGAAGGTCCAACATCTGCTTCCATCTTCGGATTGAAAAACATGGCTAACGACATCCTTTCTTTCGTCGCATTTACAATTGCTCTATGCTCGATGCTATTGCATACACCATTGCTCAATATCTGCACATATATATACATAGTAGAACATTAAGTAATTAAAATATAAATGCTAGTTTTTCAAAGGGTTATTTAAAGTATCCACAATCAATCACATGACTCAGGGGCTGTTTACCAAATTTTCTATTAAGTCCTGTATGGATAAATTTGTCTGTCTGGATAAATTTGGCTGTCTGGATAAATTTATGTTGCTGTTTACTTTTCTATCTGAATCTACCGTCTGAATAACAGAAATGACCAATTTACCCCTGAAGATTAAACTATGGGTTGTTCAGAACAAAAAATGAGAACCCAAAAATGACAAACAGCAGTCCCAATTGTGTAAGCAAATACCTTAAGGAAACAAAAACATTAACAGGTCTGGATGGTAACAGTCGATCGAGATGATGGAAACATCAAAAATTAACCCTAAAAATACCTTAATCGATCGAGATGATGGAGACGATGGCAACAGTCGATCTAGATGATGGAAACAT
>NC_037541.1:3399154-3437793 GCF_001531365.2 Cynara cardunculus var. scolymus
AAAAATTAACCCTAAAAATACCTTAATCGATCGAGATGATGGAGACGATGGCAACAGTCGATCGAGATGATGGAAACATCAAAAAGTAACCCTAAATCGAAGATGGTGGCAACAGTATCGATCGAGAGCAACTTTCATAGCCGAATACTTGCTCCATGAACTAGGTGAAGGAGATGATGGTTGCAGAGCTCTGGAGAAATCGACCTGTTGTTCAAAATCGAAGAAGAAACTGAAGAAGACTCGATGGAAAGAGAAGTCGACCTGTTGTTGAAAATCGAAGAAGAAACCGAAGAAGACTCGATGCTCTGGAGAAATCGACCTGTTGATGAAAATCGAAGAAGAAACCGAAGAAGACTCGATGGAACGGAAGCGTGTCTTGAAGACTCGATGGAAGGGTAGGTGTGTCTTTTTTGGGCTGAATGTGGACACAGTCCATATCCATCTGTGTGAATAAGTTATGAACTGTGCGAATAAGCTCCAAGTAAACACTCTATTTTGACTGTGCGAATAAGCCGGAAGTCCCATTAAGCCCATTAAGTCATAAGTAAACAGGCCCTCAATCTTATATGAATACATTATCGTATCAATACTTTATATATATATATATATATATATATATATATAGGGTTGGGTTCACTTAAGACCAAAGGTTTTTCGTGAGACCCGTAAGACCAATTTATGTTCATTGATCAACTTTATAGGTTAATGATCAAATGGTCTAAATTGCACGGTGACAATTTTGTGATTATTGAGAAGTTTCGTGACGTTTATGAATGTTTAGATTTTCAGATTGTAGATCTAATCCAAGGATTGAGAATTGGTCTTACGGGTTTCACGAAAAACCATTGGTCTCACATGATCCAAAGACTAAATATATTTTAAAACTCTTCACGGACTTATGTGATCGAATAAGACAATTAGATCCTAAAAGTTTTTGTTTTTATGGATCTATTATTCATCAAATCAATATATAAGGTTTTATATATGACCACAAAAGGACACCCACCTCAGGTTGATTCAGCAAGATGACATTTAAACATGTGTGATTGTCAATTTCATTCAATAATGTCAAATATATATATATATATATATATATACACACACACACCCATATGTAAAAAACACTATAAAAATAATGCATGCTTTCTTTGTCTTCTATTTTTCATCATTCATATCATGTTATGGTTAAGATCCATAGGACATGAACATAAATTAAGCTGGTTTTTATGAACATACACCAAGCTGGTTTTTATGAACATACACCGTATCTTTTTAGACCTAATTTTAAGTGGGATATGTATACCTGTTTTGTATGATTTGGTTCTTAACATAAAAATAAAAAATGAAAAATATGTACAAAATGAATCGATGGAGTGGTGAGAGAAAGCGGGTAACAACTAACCTCAAGAATATCTCCGACATTCACGATGAAAGCATCCGGACGGAAATTTACAGGGATCCATATGCCATCTTTCTTGACTTGCAAACCATCAACGTCGTTTACTTGAAGAAGAATGGTAATTCCAGCAGCATCAGAATGAGGGGTAAGACCGATAACCAAATCCGGTTGAGGGCATGGCGGGTAGTAAGTCATCCTCACCGATTGCATTCCATCTTCGAAAATCTCAAACATTTCTTTATTATCGATATCCACTGCTTGCCCGATTAAACCGAACAAACTCATTCCAAGTTTTTGCACCTCTAGCAAGTATTTCTCAAGTGTGTCTCTGATGGAACAATAATATTCTTGAAAATGCCACAAGACAAAACAATAATATGATGTAAAGTAATTTTAATCAATAATCCATTAGTTTGTGTTTTTTTAAAGAGACTTTACCCTTAAATATGTAATTAACCATCTTAGAACATAACTTTTGACCTAGCTAGGGCATGTATTAAAGTCACATCAATTGATGGCATATCAATCACAAAAGGGCATTGATTACACATCAATCATAAAAGGGTGAGAGATATAAAAAATATATATAATATTATGGTTCTACCTTTTAGTTTAAAATATTTGCATGCATATGCTACCAAAAGAAAAAATCGGTTTCACATGACACGTGTTAGGTTTGGTTCATAGATTTGGATGAAATTAAAAGGAATTAGAATGCATAAGGTTTTTGATCAAATTCTAAATACAATGTTTGGTTTATAGAATGAAATTGATGGAATCCTTTCAATTCTAGTAAATTCCTTCACTCACAGATTTTACATTCCACGACAATACCCTCGGATTTCAATTCATTTCCGACAAATTCCTTTCTTAATTCAAATTCATTCAACGTTACGTCTACCATCTTATCTAATTGATCTCTGGATCGATCGCCATCTAGTACGCTTTCGCTCTCTCTCTCTCTCTCTCTCTCTCTCTCTCTCTCTTTCTCGTAATTTCTCCATCTATACGAGTTCGATAGACAACATATGTAATCAAAGAATCGATTCAAAATAACTAGCTATCGATATCACTAGTCCAATTCCGTTATTCAAAAATCATAAAAAAGTCATTTGTTGATATCTAATCCGATTTCAAAGTTGAATTCCGTGAACGAAACAAAAAAATTCCAATCCGTTAAGAATTTCATTTCAATTCCATGAAACCAAACGCAATCACAAGACATGATCAAATTCCATCAAACGCAATCACAAGGCATTTGATGAATTTCAATTTTAAAATAAAATGTTTTATTAGTATTTTTTATATTATATTATTTGAAAAAATGTGTATATATATATAGAGGAGCGATCAAATGAAAACCATCCTCATACGTCGATTTCATTATTTAATCTTATAATATTTTTTTTCATGAAATTGTTTAATTTTGTGAAATTGTTTCATATAATACCTTTTTTTAATGAATTTGTTTCATATATGGTTATAAAATTGTTTCATATAATATTTAATGAAATTTTAATGAAACTGTTTCATGTATTTCTCTAAAATTAAAATAATGAAGATGATAATATCCATGATTAACACATTCCACAATAAAAATGATTAACATCAACCTCTCATAATCACAAAAAATGAACAAAATGAAAAATTATGATGGGTTAAATGAGGTTTGCATGATTTGAACAAATTAAGTGGTTTTTATTTGAACGCTTCCCTGTATAGATATAGATATATCTGTGTTGATTGTTGCATATGTATGTCCTTTGATTCAAATATTGTCCTATAAATCACTTCAACTTTCACAGAAAAAACTGATTCTTCAGGTTTCAATTCAAAATCTATTGGTGCATTGTAGAGGTCAAGAGAGAAACCTTAGTAATGGAGGGAACTCAGGAAGTAAGTTGGATTTTCTTCTATGAAGAGGATTGGTGATCATATAAAAGCGATCAGCCCAATCAACCTTCTGATCATGACCATGGAGTATCGTTTGACCATACCCTTCATACTCACCTCCCTTCAACTTGTACCTCAGCTTCTCCTCTATCGGAATCTTGAAAAACTCCACCATCTCCTTTTTCATTCTCTCCACCAACGATCTGTCAACTCCATGGTTCACCAACTGCAGATTAATCAATTCAAATTCTTGTCACTTACAACACAAATCAAACATGAGTTGAAGCTGTGTGAAGATGCTTAACCTGAAAGATCCCCCATTCATGGCATACAGATCGCAGATTTTCCAACTGTAGCTTAATATCGGATCCTCCCACGATGAAATCGTTCATGTCGATAACTGGGATAGACTTCGTAGGCGAAGAACCGTTGGGGACGAAGGTGGGTTCTTGATGTTCTTGAACATAGTGGTGAGGGACTGTGAGGTTGAGCTCTTTTGCAAGCTCTTGAACACTCCCATGGCCGACTAACGATGGTGTGAAAGCCATGTAAGATCGAGTACGTTTGGACAACAGGTTCTGTTACTTGTTTATATTAGAAGTAGGATGTCACATCAAATGATAGACATTTGATGGAGGTTTGTTTTCGGAGGATAAGGGAATCTTTCAATAAGTTCTGATATATATATATATATATATATATGTTGTTAATAGATACAAAGCTTGATGGACAACGACAAGAACATAACACTACAACAGACAAAACGAAGAAAAGTAAAGAAAAATGATGGTAGTTGCATTGCATTACAAAAATTGTGAAGATTTAAAAAAATATGCAGTATATATATCTTTACTAACTTTTTGGACTATTCACAATGATGATTTCGACGTTTTCTTAATGATTAAACGGTTTTAATTTATCGGCAAAAGTTTTACCGAAAGGTTTCGCTGGTCATGTGAAGAACAATGTATTGGAAGTCCTCTACATCCGACACTACAACAAAATTGGGTTTATAGGACACCCCTAATCTTTAAGCGTCCCAATAGACCGCTTTATAGGACTTAATTTATATGACCAAAATATAAAGCATCATGTCTAAAGGTGTTGTAATAAGTTTATATGACGCTTTTTGGTGTCTTAACAAGTTTTTAGGAAACTTTTAATACAAAGTGTCGCATTAGCAACTTTATAGGACACTTTTGAGAAAGTGTCCTATAAAATCAATGTTTTATAGGACATTTGTTTTTATAGGACAATTTTTTCAAACAGTGTCTTATAAAGTTGCTAATGAGGTCAAAGACCTTCCAGCCTAGCGGTAAAGGCTTGGGCATGACATAGTCATGAACCCGAGTTCGAGCCCTGGGAGAGGAGTGTTGGCGACATTTAAGTGGGGCCATGTTTAGCCTCCAAATTTGCCGGGGATTAGTCGGGCTTTGGCCCGGACACCCTTAAAAAAAGTTGCTAATGAGACGTTTTATATTAAAAATGTCCTAAAAAACTTATTATGACGTCAAAAAACGTCATATAAACTTATTACAACGTCTTTAGATAGGACAAGCCCGTTTAAAATTTTTAATTCGTGGCACTCGGATCAAGAGCTGGCGGCTTTGGTTGAGAATTGTTGGGACAAGCCTTGTCCGGAATTTGAGGTGTTTTCAAAGGTTGAGCGGCTGTCAAGAAAACTTCGGTACCTCAAATTGTGCATCAAAGATTGGAGGAAAAGTGTTTCCAGGGACGTAAAAGCAGACTGTGAATCTCTTAAGCAGAAAATTTCAGCGATCGACCTTCTCGCGGAAACGGGCTTTATTGATTCAAGCATGGTGAGTGAAAGAGCGAACCTTATGGTTAGGCTGAATGATTTGGTCGCCAATCATGTAAGTGATCTCAAACAAAAGGCCAAATCCCGGTGGATTGCGGCTGGTGATGAGAACACGGGTTTTTTTCATGGTCTGCTTAATAGTAGGCGTAAAGGTTCTCGTATTCACGGACTGAATATCAATGGTAGTTGGATCTCTTGCCCGGAGAAAATCAAGGATGCAGCTCATGATTTTTTTAAAGACAAGTTCTCGGATCGTTTCCCAACTAGGCCTACAATTAGCAGCTCGCTTTTTAAAAAAAATCCGGACACACAAAGGGATTGGCTTGAAGCCCCTTTTACGGTGGATGAAATTAAAAGTGCGGTTTGGAACTGTGGTTATAATAAGGCTCCGGGTCCGGATGGGTTTACCTTCGAGTTCATACGCTCTTTTTGGAATAAGTTGGGGAAGGATTTCACAGAGGCTGTCAAATTCTTTGAAGGAAACTCTTTAATAAACCCGGGTAGCAATTCCTCCTTTATTTCCCTTGTGCCGAAGACGAGGGATCCGCTTTCTTTAGAGGAGTATTGTCCAATTAATTTAATTGGGTGTGTGAGCAAAGTGATCTCGAAAGTCCTGGCGAAAGACTGAAAGGGGTTATCGGATCTGTAGTTAGCAATACGCAAACGGCTTTCATCAAGGGTCGTAGCATCTTGGATGGTCCGGTGATTGTAAATGAGATAATAGTTTGGGCCAAGAGGATCCGGAAAAAATTGTTTATTTTTAAAGTTGATTTCGCAAAAGCTTTTGACTCTCTTAATTGGAATTATCTGGATGACGTTCTCTTGCAAATGGGATTTGGTGATAAATGGAGAGCATGGATGAAAGGTTGTATTCGCACGCCTAAAGTTTCAATTCTTATTAACGGCTCCCCATTGAAGGAATTTAACATGTCCAGAGGTGTTAGAGAAGGAGATCCTCTCGCTCCTTTTCTTTTCATTCTTGCGGCGGAAGGGCTTAATGTCATTATGAAAGAAGCGCATCAAAAAGGGCTTTTTAAAGGTGTTCATTTGGGGAATCAATTGGAAGAAATGTCAATCCTGCAATATGCGGATGATACCATTTTTATAGGGGAATGGGCTGCCGATAATGCAAAAAATCTGATAAGCATCCTCAAATGCTTTGAAGTTTGTTCTGGACTCAAAATCAACATGAGTAAAAGTCGACTCACTGGTGTAGCGGTTAGCAAGGAAGAGATCTCCAGAATGGCTCGCTGGCTCAAGTGCAAAGAGGAAGCGATCCCATTTTTATACTTGGGTCTTCCAGTTGGAGGTAATATGTTGTCCTCGGCAAATTGGCAGCCCGTCATTGAGAAATTCAAGTCTTGTCTCTCGGTATGGAAAGCCAAGCATCTGTCCATTGGCGGACGGTTATGTCTTTGTAAATCTGTATTGGGCAGCTTGGGCACTTATTATTTCTCGATGTTCAAAGCTCCTAAGAAGGTGTTGAGCACTCTTGAAAGTATCAGATGTCGATTTTTCTGGGGTGGAACGGAAGAGGTTAAAAAAATTAGTTGGGTCGCGTGGGATCGGGTTCTTAGCGACAAGAAGAACGGAGGGTTGGGCATTGGTAGCTTACGTGCTCTAAACCTTGCAATGCTAGCCAAATGGTGGTGGAGGGAGCGTACGGAGGATCAGGTGACTTGGAAGTTGGTAGTGAGTTATTGCAACTCGGCTCAACCCGTGTCGGGCGCTAGCAGAGGCAGGAGAACTGTATGGAATAGCATCAAAAGTATTGAAAAAGACCTGGGGGATTTCGGGATAAATATCAATAGCCTTTTAATCGACTGTCCGGATAGGAATGGGTGGTCTTGGTTGTTGGAGGCGAATAACATCTTCTCGGTTAGATCTCTTAGGAGATTGATTGATGGTGTCATGCTACCTTCTGCGGATCAGGAAACAGAATGGCTCAAGTGGATTCCCAGCAAAGCAAATATTCATTTATGGCGAACGCTTAACAATCGGTTAGTGACAAAGGATAACCTTCTGAAACGAGGAATGGCGCTCAACTCTGCTGAATGTCCAACGTGCGTGGTAACGGCAGAGAACTTGGATCATGTCTTCATAACATGCTCCACAGCAAGGATTATTAATGCGCTGCTGGCTTCCTGGGTGGATTGCTGGCCGGCGACTGCTGCTTCGGTATGCAATATGTGGTTGGTGATCTGCTCGTTTGGGAATAGATGCAGAAGAGAGGTGGGCAAGGTGATTATGGCTGCCTTTTTCTGGAACATCTGGTCTCAAAGAAATCAAAAGTTGTTTAATGGTAAGCGCAAATCTGATAAGGAAGTTTGTAGAGATATTCAATTCACAGCGTATGATTGGATAAGATGTAGAGGGAAAGTTAGTAAGTCTTTTAGTTGGGAGAGATGAATATGTAATCCAGTTGATGCCGTGTACTCTGTTAGGAACTAGCACCTTGTTAGTCCTCTTTCTTTCTCAATAAAGTGCTCTTTTGCGTTCCAAAAAAAAAAAAAGATAGGACACTTTATTTTTTTGGTCCTATAAACTTAGTCCTATAAAGAGGTCTATTAGGATACTTAAAAATTAGGAGTGTCTTATAAACCCGATTTTGTTGTAGAGCGAAAACTTTAGTTCAGTATTTTTCACTTGATGTTATTACTTTTGGATCCTCATTGTACCTTCAATTCGTAAATGACTCATCGTGCCCCGAAGTAGAGTCTTGTATGGGGGTAATTTGTTAGAAAAGCTAAGTAGAACAACTCACTTGGATTCTATCACTTGCATTAAATGTCTAGAAGTTTGTTTTCAGACAGTAATTAAAAGAAAAAGAAAAGAAAACAATTCGTGTGTATATATACTAGTTGTGTACCTGTGTAATGCGGCGGGAGCCGTGAATTTTAACGATTTTGAAGTTTCACTGGTTTTATTATAGAAGATTTAACGATGATATAAGTTATACTTGGTCTTCACATATTAATACAATTTGAATAAATAAAAGTTATGGTTCCAATTACAGTCTGTCGATGAAAAAAAATTGTACGACATTTTAAAATTCAACATATTTAAACGACTACACAAATGTGTTCGATTTACACCAAGAGCAAAGAATCAAGAGATTCGAGAGCGAGACCGAGAGTTCTAGAGCAATTGAATGAGAGATGAATGAGAAAACTTTTAATAACTCGTGGTGAATATCGGTTTGAATCTCACCTTAGGGGATGAAGATAAGACATAGAGGTATGAGAGGACATGAGTGAAAGGTGTAAAAAATATCTTGGGAACATGAAAAGAAAATGTAATAATGTGCATTGGTAACTTGTACTATATGTTATTTTAATTGTGGATTAAGGGGTTGTTTGTCAATTGCTGAATGGTTTAGTTCAGAATGATTACGAGACTTTCATGATATAGTGCAAAATGAAATATAATTGTTTGGTAATTGTTTACAATGAAATCAGGACGCTTAATGGTTAAGGGAGACTTAGGATACAAAATAATTCAGAGGGTTTTAGAACCATTAAGAGGCAGACTTTTTTTTGTCTAACAAGATTCACCTCTTAATGATTCAAATGTTGTTTCTTAATGAAACTATTAAAAGGTAAACAAACAACCCCTAAGAGATTTTAAGACTGAATGCATAAAGTAGTAAAACTTAATGCATTATGAGTTGTTTTTAAGACTTTGTATATAAATGTATAGTACTTTGTGCATTAAAAATTGTTTTCAAGACTTTTGATAAATCTGATTTATAAAGTAGTATATATATTATATATACACATATGCATGGTAGATATCAAAATATGTGGGCTGAAAGTGCCTTCTCATTTGCTTTGCACAAGGTCAATGCCATGGTGCGCACAACAAAGCCCTCGTATCTCCTATGCACATTTAACCAACACAAAGCATTCACACTTTTAAATAGAAGACAATCTACTTAATCAATAAAATACACTACCATCAACTATCTTCTAGATTTCTTGCCACTTTTTAGCTCAATAATAACTCCAAAATTTATAGATATTTATGTAAAATTGGTTGCGAGAAAAATCTAAAATCCCGAATCTTATTGATAATTAATCCTTCAATGGATAAGTATCCAACCGTGCAATTAAAAGACCCTGCAACAAAAGAAGCCTAAAATTGCTCGCAAACTACAAAAAGAAATTATGAATACAACTGAATTCGTATATATTCCAAAAATATCGGCTAAACTGTAATATTTAACTATCACCAGTAATGCTTCACCATCTAGATATGAGTCGTAGTCCTTTTACCCTTGAAATTTCAAAGAAAAACCATGTTAGTCTTGATTATTTGAATCATGGTATATGTCTCTTGTTGAATGCAAAGCGTGTGTGTGTTAAATACGATTAGAACCTACAAGACGATATGGTTGTAGTAGATTCCATGCTTTGATCTTCTTCTGGGTAAGCCTTAAGAATCAAAAAGCAAATAAGATTTTCTATGTGATCGATTACATACTCAACACGCACCAATGCTCTGTATTTATAGGGTATGCTATAACCGTTTTCTCATGTTTCCAAAGCGTTTAACAAATACTGGTATTGGTAGTGCTTTGGTGAAAGCATCAGCAAGCTGCTTCTTGCATTCCAATTTTGATTACTTGGATTGCATTCTCTTCCACACTTTCTCTAACCGAACAATATTTGACATCAATGCTCTTCTAATGCGATGTTTTTCTATTGTTTTTAGCAAAAAACGCCGCTGAAGCATTATCACAGTAAATGGTTATCGGCTTTTTAATTGATTTTATCAATCTAGTTTTGAAACAAAGTTCCTTAACCATAAAGCTTGTGATGTTGCTTCATAAACTACGATGTATTCTTCCTGGAAAATTGATGTCACCGTGATTGTTTGCGTGTTTCCCTGATATTGCACTTCTGACTAGTTCGCTTAGCCACAACTGAAGCCATAAATCTTGCCCCTCTTAGTAGCGGCGAGCAGGTGCGATTGTGGAAATTTCATCGTAAATATGAAATAAGCTATCAAAGCCGGGAACCAAAGACGTTGAGAAGCATAAAAACATACCTGAAACAAGACTTTAAGTCATCCAAGTCTTGTTTATAAGAAACATATGCATATCCCTTAATTTCAAATTCCTTCCCTTACTGATTTTCTGTAAATTAACATGTGATTCTTTGTGTTATTCAAATATCTCAATACTTTCTCTCCAGCTACCCAATGATCATGACTCAGATTTAATTGATATCTAGACAACATATTTACTACAAATTCTATATCAGAACCTGTACAGACTTTGAGCACACATGAGGCTGCAAATTCTCACTGTCCCACGTTTGGCATGACATGAGACAGAGACAAGAACTAGGACAAGGTGGGACAGTATGGGACAAAAGAGACTTTTCTTGTTCCATCAAAATAGGTGGAATAAGATAGGACAAGAATGAGACAAAAACTAAAATATAACCAATCTACCCTAGTTTGATATATAAACTTAAATGTTATTTGTTTTAATGGTCATCACCGTTACTTTCGACCGCCGCCACCACCGACGGTCACCGGCGGCCACCTCCTCTTCCACTACAACAACATCCTCCACCGCCTCCATAACCCCCATCCACCATCGTCCATCGCCACCTTTACCATAGTCGACCACCAACACCACTACCGTCCTTTGCCACCTCCAACTCCTCCTCTACTACAACAACCTCGTTCACCACATCCATAACCACCGACTACCACTGTCCACTGCCACTTTTACAACCACCATACACAACCGACCACCACCACTCATTACCACCAACATTACCACCGATGGCCACCTCCAACTCCTCCTATACCGCAACAACCTCCTCCATAACCTCAACAACCACCATCGGCCACCAACCACCACCATCCATTGTCAGCACCACTACTACCACCGTTGGCCACCTCCAACTCCTCTTCTACTACAACAACCTCATACACGACCTCCACAACCACCGTCGACCATCGACCACCACCGTCAATTGCCACCTCACCTCCACCATAACCAACATCACAACTATCTTCACTACATCAACCATAACTACTTCCTTCACCATTGTCAACCGCCACTAGCACCACAATCCACCATCTTCACGACCTCTATAACCGCTGTCGTCCACCAACTATCATTGCCTCTACCTCCATAATCACCGTCGGCTACCTCCCACCACCGCCACTACTACCGTCGCCACCACCACCTCCACCATTACCAAAACCACCTCAACACCACCACTACCTCCACCACCACTAATACTACCATCAATTATATCAAAATTTTCATTCAAATTTGGTATCATTATATATGTATGTATTCATTTATATGAAAATTGTGTAAAAATATTTATAAATTAAATTCACTAATAATTTACTTTATTTGTGTTAATTATAACTATTATATAATATTTAAAATCATCAAATAACTTTTG
Organism: Cynara cardunculus var. scolymus; assembly: GCF_001531365.2. Taxonomy (NCBI): domain Eukaryota; kingdom Viridiplantae; phylum Streptophyta; class Magnoliopsida; order Asterales; family Asteraceae; genus Cynara; species Cynara cardunculus. The sequence continues at coordinate 3,410,700 of NC_037541.1, forward strand.
GGGGTAACTTGTCTAGTTCTGCTCCGTCTAGTCCTAGTCGTACCACACACCAGATATACACTTGTTCTGTCCAGTTCAATCCCATCCAGTCCTACCCTCTTGTCTTGTTAAGTTCAGTCCAGTCTTGTCCAATCATGTATGCGTACCAAACGCTACCTTACTACCAACAAGTCTCTGAAACTAATCAAACACAAATCATCTGCACCAAGTACTGTCGGTAACAACTAAATTCATTTCAATCGAAACATTAATGGGTTTAATTACAACCTAACATGCCAAACTCGTGTAACAAATCAAGGTAATACTTTCTTTGGACAAACAAAGACTCTAACATCTACAAATTTCTATTTCAAGGATGTATTTAAGCTTACTCAAGTCCTTGATTGCAAATTTAGACCCTAAAAACACTTTCACTTTCTAAAAGCATGTTGTGTGTTCACTACAATAAAATTGAGTTTATAGGACACATTCAATCTCAAAGTGTCCCAATAGACCTTTTTATAAGAATTAATTTATATGACCAAAATATAAAGTGTCATATCTAAATGTGTTGTAATAAGTTTGTATGACGTTTTTGGGCGTCTTAACAAGTTTTTTAGGATATTTTTAATACAAAATGTCACATTAACAACTTTATAGGACACTTTTGAGAAAGTGTCCTATAAACTCATTTTTTTATAGGACAATTTTTCAAATAGTGTCCTATAAAGTTGATAATGGGACACTTTATATTAAAAATGTCATAAAAAACTTATTATGACGCCAAAAACGTCATATAAACTTATTACAACACCTTTAGATAGGACACTTTATTTTTTTGGTCCTATAAACTAAGTCCTATAAAGTGGTCTATTAGGACACTTAGAATTTGAGAGTGTCCTATAAACCCGATTTTGTTGTAGTGGTTGACGATAATTCGACCTTGATATTATCTGTATAACATTAAAAGATAATTGATTTAACCAATGATCTTATTAAAGAGAGCTCTATATCAACTATAATCTGGTTACCTATTTGGATATATATCACCAATTCATTGAGTTATAATTACCTGATTAATTTAAAATATAAGTGTTTATCTTCAACTAGGAACTTGAACTTACAGATAAACTAGAATTTCTTAGAGGGGATGCGGTTACTAATTCGGTGGCCTATGCATATGAGGAGATTAAGTCCCTAAAGCATGCACGATACTGAATATAGAGCTTTAAAATACTTTGATCTACATGCAACGTAATGTGAATCAATTAGGAATAACCATTCGATCGAACACACTCTACCGATCATCAACGAAATCAGGTACATAGTTTCTTTTATATTTTTGTATCCTCTTGGACCAATTTAGTTTAGGATCATTGAACATTTATGGTTTCAAGTTTACACCCGCAATTCGAGCATGTGCAATATTTATTACTAGACTTTATACTCAAACAATTAGTATCAAAGCCATTTCAAATATCGGTTTATAAGGATTTTTTATAATTAAATTATGTTTATGGGATTTTATTATAGTAAAAGACTCGAACACACGACCTCACATACCAAAAAAATGAACTAACCAACAAGCTAATAATAAATTTTATAGAAAATATTCATATCTTTGTTTTTTATAATCGAATGGTGCTACTACCTAAAATTTTTCTAAGTCCATCTATGACGACAACCATAGTAAAAAAATGTAGTTAAGGATCACATATGCGACAGTTTTAAAGTATTTAAAACTATTTAGATGAAAAGTTGATTATTGACTATAGTAACATGTTGTATATGGAACCTACCTCTAAAAATACAAATGCGAGAGTGCATTAAGAGTTCCTTTTTTTTTTATTAACCTGAATATCCAACCTTCTATGCGAGCCGACTAACCTCAAAGTGACCACTTGTAAACCGGAGTCACCGCATTTGAATCTCCGTGGCCACAAGAGGGTTTTTATTTCTCTTTGGATTTAAACCTGAGACCTACAAATACTTTTAACCTTTAGAGCCAAGCTCAAACCAACCAAACACCACCGTTGTGGTTTAAGAGTTCCTTTTTATGTTTGCTACTTGCTAGCTTCCATTTCTTTTTTCTTGATTTGTGGTGAACATTTAAACTACAAGACATATATATTATTTGTTGATAAAACAACGACAATCTCTTTCTACAAATTTCTTGAATATCGTTGATGCGGTGCTCTTTTGTCCTGACTGAAAAGAGGCTAAGCCTCTCCATCCCTTGGGTTTCTCAAGTCTCTAATCCTTATCTATATGGTTTTGTAATTATTTGTTTGTTTATTTATTTATTTATCATATGTAAGTATTCATGGATTAATTGATATTAAACTAGGTTGGCCAACTAATTTACTTTAAAAAATCTCAATTTAATTGAATTTAACAAAGGGCCTTTAGTTTAATGAGTATGCGAGTCTTTGATTTTCAAGGAGATCAGAGTTTAAACCTCACCAAAAATGAGAAGGGTGTGTGGGTTTATTTGTTTTATTTATCGTATCATAGATTTTAGAAAAAAACTTAATTGAATTTGAATTTGTTATTCAATTATTTTTATTGATGTAATTTAATTGAATTTGGGCATATGCATAATCATATAATTAAATTTCTTGTTTTTATTAATATTTATATTGCACTCTTTGACATTTGGGTCCTTACTAATAGTCTTTTTGAGTTATAGAGGTTTTGCTCAATATGAGATGGTTAATATTGATTTAATTAACCATAAGGGTTGTATCTGATTGGTTTGAGTTTGTCTCCAAAGATTAAAAGTATCTGGATGTCCCAAGTTCAAATCCAAGGAGGAATAAAAATCCCCTTGTGACCATAGAGGTTCAAATGCGATGACTCCGGGATATCTGCAAATCAGATGGTCGTTCTGGGATTAGTTGGCTCGCATAACGAGTTGGATATCCAGGTTAATAATAAAATATTGATTTAATTACTTTAAAACCAACTTGGTATAATTTATTTGGTTTTAGACCCGTAAATTTAATATCGTTTATTTATATTGAACAATTAAATTAATTAGATTGGATCTATTGATTCAAAACCATCCTTTATACTATGAGACAATATTGTAAGAGTAAATGAATTTGACATAACGTTGGTTGTTTATTTATTTTCGACAATTTAATTTTTTTTTTGTCTTGTTAAGTTATTTTACGTATATTTCTTGAACATGTTAATCCAATTTTAACCCCGTCAAGTTAAAAATCATTAGAGATTATATCGCTCACTTGTCATAAAGTTGGTGATATTTACTACAAATCATTATGATATGGGAAAACTGTAAGTTTTATGCTAAGTTGGTTAAAATTAGGGTTTTTATGAAACTGGTCTTATTTTATACGAGAATAATGCAACGATATCCAAAATTACGTATGAAGTCTGTTTTTAATCCTAATTAGTTTGTTATAAGATTCTTTGGAATTACAAGGCATTAATCTAAAACTCTTATTGAGATATAGTTTTCTAAAACCTGTTTAAAGTAAGAGAAAATGTTGGATTTTGATGAGGAATAAATTTGTTAATTCCTAGATAAATTAGGATTTCCTTTAAATATTATTATTGTTAAATTAGGATTTATATATTTTAATGCTTTTCTAGGATTAAATTATGGTTTAATTCTTATTTACTTTCCTATCTAGTTAGAGTAAAATTAGGTTTAATGCTTTACTAGTTAATTAAGGTTTTTTTTTCATTAGCATAAATAGGCATGTAATCTCAATATTTTATTCACATTTCAATTAATCAGTTTTAGCAATCTTTGAATTTTTCTCAATTTTGAGTTTTCCTCTGTTTCCGTCCTGCATCACTTGGTAGCGGAGCCAATCTTGATAGTTTAAAAAACCACTCCCAAATAGGTGGTAGATTTATTTGATCTTTCGGGGAAGCTACATAATATATGCAAGAGACACACCTAAATACGATTAAAGATTGTTCAAGCAAATACCAAGTATAAGACAACGATAGAGGACAGACAAACATCGATCGTGCCAAGACTTTTGAGCTGTAAGGGACGATGTTATGGTCTACAACTGGTCTACCACGAGGGACGACATTATGGCTTACCATGAGGAACAATTTTCTGTTGCTACGTACACCAAGCTTAGTGCATTGGATATTCAATGCATAAACACTCATTTTCTCTCTTATAAGATAGCTTATTTTAGTTCTATGTCCCAATTTTGAGTAATTTATTATCTTATTTTCCAATTTTTCTGTCATGAAGCTAAATGCTGTGACTTTGCTTGTTTTATTCCAATAGAAGGTTAATTTTTCACCCTTTGAATAGGATGTTTGCACTGCCAGCATTTCTACAACTTTGATTTGTTTGTCTACATGGTCTTTTTGGAGAGCTTATTTCATTCAGTCGTGGAACATGCATGAAATAAGACCTTTTGTTACTTGAAGATCAAGATCTAAAGGCCTTTTGAAGACAAATTTGATGTTGTACTTTTAGTCTTAGGAGGATCAAAGTTGTTAAGTTTTATTGTACTTTTTTTTATTAACCTGAATATCCAACCCGCTATGCGAGCCGACTAATCCTAGGGCGACCACCTGCTTTGCAGATAGCCTATAGTCACCGCATTTGAACCTCCGTGGCCACAAGGGGATTTTTATTCCTCCTTGGATTTGAACCTGAAACCTTCTGGTACTTTTGACCTTTGGAGCTAAGCTCAAACAAATCAGGTTGTTGATTTCAATCAAATTTTGTCCCTAAGTTTCTTTATTTACATTGTAGCCCCTCTAGTAGATAAATAGAGGTGTTGGGTTGTAATCTTTAGAGTAGATCCAATCAGCTCTAAACTGATTGTGCGTTACATTTTCAAGTGTTTTAGCTTATGTTCTTGCGTTAATATAATGTTAATAATTTTATTGAACTCTGAATCATACTTTCTGTTTCTACAACATTTCAATAGCATTGTTACTTTCTTTACTTCATTACGCTTAACGTCTTCACATTTTGCTCTTGAATTTCTGTTAATTACTTTTAGTCAATCAATTTTATGCACTTACTGGTATTTACATTTCCATGCAATTACTTTCCGTAATTAGTAGCTAATTTCTTAGTTTGATTGTGAGACAAATGGTGATATTTTAAACCAAAGATAGATGGACATTGTTTCACAATAACAATGTTCCATTATTTCAGTTCAAGTTTTATAAAATCAATGATATTTATTGACAAGTTGATCACTTTGAAAAGTGTTAAAAGTGTCGTGGATTTAGAGATAAGATACTTGAGTGCACGTCAATTTTGAATAATATGAGAAGTAGACTTGAGAAAGTTGTTAATAAAGAGATTTGTTATCCATATTTTTTTAATTAATTAATTCTTGACAGGTTGGTCAATTATCAAAGTATTAAAGTGTAGTGGACTCATAGATAAGCCTCTTGGAACACATCTACTTGGATGATATGAGAATCAACTCAAGAGAGTGATTTTTAACAATGAGATTTGTTTAACCATATATTTTGAGGACACCATTTAATACTACCAATGATTCTAATACTACATAGAGATATGTTGGTTGAAAACTAAACAATATATAGTGCAATGATTGGAGTCTGAGGGGATATTCCTCAAAATACATGGTGGAACTTGTTATTGTCAACTACATGCTGAGAGCATTTGCACAACATTGGTCTGCTGTAATTTGTGTTTATGTCTCATCACAAGTCTTACACCTATGTTGCTTCCTTTAATATGTTATTCTAGTAGTATTACTCTAATCCACAAAAGATTTCTTCAAATTCTTCATCTAAAACTATTTCTTTTGTTAGACTTTTATTAAACTTTTCCAATCTCCGTGGACGATAATCGGTATCTTACCACTTTATTACTTAAAAGACGATATTGAGCCATATTGTATAGTTGCTTTTGGTTCTAATTATCACATGTCTGAAGCTGTGTAAAAAGCACCATCACTTAACCAAGGAAGTATGACCCTTACAATATAATGCGAAAAATAAATGACAATGCATATGATGTTGACCTCCCCAACAATATGACTATTTCCAAAACCTTCAATGTGGTCGATATCTACAAATATCATCCTACGAAGGACTTTACACTTGAGAACTCGTGGTCGAGTTCTTTTCATGAGAGAAGGAATGACGAGGAACACGTTTATTAATTTTACTTTATTTTGTTTCCTAGATAATTGGGATTTCCTTTAAATATTATTTAGTCAAATTAGGATTTGTATATGTTAATGCTTTGCCAAGATTAATTTATTGTATATTGCTTATTTACTTTCTTGGCTAGTTAGAGTAGAATTACGTTTGATGTTTTACTAAGGTTTTTCTTTAGTATAAATAGCTATGTAATCTCAATGCCTTTCAATTAATCAATTTAAGCAATCTCTGAGTATTTCTCAATTTTGGATTTTAGTCTGTTCCCGTTCTACTACAGATTTTTAAACATATATGTAAATTTTTGAAACAGGTATGTCTCGATTTAGAAAAGTTGTGAGTGTAAAATTATTAGCTTACGTTTGAGTTCGATTCAAGATGCGTTTTTTAGTTTATGTCTTTTGTGATTCAGTCATCTAAAAAATTCATAGAGACGAATCACAAGGTTTATTAAGATTATCTCTAAAAATCTATATGCAAAAGTATGTCTTGGAATGGTAATGACTACCACAAGATGTTTGAAAAAGGGAAGGGTTGAATATAAACACAACAAATCTTCACTTTTAATCATGTATGTTTATTGAAAACAAAGAATCACTGATTTTTTGTGGAAGCTAGGAAGCTAAAACCTGATCCTAAACAATCCGACTAATGATAAATTTGCTATCAACTGCAAGAGTAAGAAGAGAAGTAGTAATTTGTCAGACTACTTTTGACTTTATCTTGTATTGATTTTCTTTTAGCTAGATGACAATCCAATCCACTTTGGCGACGATCTACACCACACTTGAAACTAGTCTTCGATTTTGTTGAAGGAGTTTTGTTCTTGGATTAACATGAATAATTATAAGACTTTTACACAAGAAAAGATCCTATCTATCTTTTCGAAACATAAGTTATGCATCGGATTCTAGCAAGACTATTTATGAAGTGTAAAGATTTAGATAATACAAAAGACTTAGAGTATTTTTTCTGAAATCAAGACTGAATAATTGTAACAACTCGTCCCACATGGATTGAAAGTAAGAATTTTTAGTTCCTTATAAGTCCAAGTAGTGAGCTACCAATAACTTCCACCATTGTTTTAAGTTGGATTCAAAGTTATTGAGATAGTCTGTTGCTTTGGCTTTGAGGGTGTTATAAATTGTATCAGAGCATCCTTGTATCATCGGGATGGGATGAAGAAACATCAAATTAGAGATTTGATGCCAAACACTAAGTCCTAAGTGACAAACCCGAATATTAATCTTAAATATTGAAATTCGAGTTCTTAAATTTCGGTTTCTAAGAACTTAGTTCAGATAACTAATGTTAGATCCAAATGTCAAATGCTTTTATGGGATATATCTATTTTAAGGCTATGATCAATAATTCTTCTAAGTGTTGGAACATATGTATTTGTATTATTATCAAATAAAATGGTTGAGACAAACAATCTCCACCTATTTGTTAATAATACAAATAGACAAGCAAAATGGAATTACACCAATGATAAAAATGGTACTAAAACTCATAAGCGAAAAATATATTTGAAGTCATAAATTCAGTGATCCATTTTTGGATTCTTTTTGCCTCTTTTCATTTTGATCTTTCCATTTTCCTTTTGAAGGATTTTTCTAGATTTTTTTTGGTTATGTTTTCCTCCTTTTTTCTAATTCAGATTACATAAGACATAATAAATTAGTAAAGATACATAAATATGCTTGAATAACATACTGGAAGACGTAAACTTTCATTTAGACTAGACATAAATTGTAAAGGATTGTTAATGAAAGCTTTCATCGGATAAAACATTCATTCCTCAAAAACCAAGTCTTCAGACTTGACTTCTTCTATTCCTACTCCAGGTTGTAAGATTTGACTTCAAATAGGTAAAAGGGATTATAATCAAATCAACGAGAGATAGGATCAACAAACTGTATGTAATAGGTCTACCAATACTAATAAAAGACTTGTAATATTTTCCATTGTTTAATATTCAATGAAATCATCAGATCACTGAAGAATATCCTTGAAAAGAGTAAAAGGGACAAGTATTTATGAGTTCCAGTACTCTTACATTCGCTGACAACTTTCTAGTCTGTGAATATGCTTTTAGTTTCAATTATCATTATTATGTCAGTTTATCCTTGAAGTTGTAATCCTTTACAACTTCAAGTAAATTTTCATAAGTAAATCGTATCACTGAAAAAGATCCAAAACAGTTAAAAGGGACAAGTATTTTACTAAAATATTTTTCTTACTGATGTAACTTAAAGCAATTTTTTATATTGCTTTGTCATCATCAAATAGGGGGAGATTGTTGATCCTCTCTCTCAATGATTTGATGATGATCTTTTTATATATCGAAGTGTGTTATTTCTCTCATTCAGTTTCAACGATCTTCACTGAGTCTATTCAGTTTATTGTAATTCATTCAGAGACCGATATACTTCAAGAAGAAAAACCTCACACTACAGATCCTTCAGCAATGTCGAAGACAGAAGCTAAAGATTAGAGACCAGTAAGTTCGTGATCTGAAGTGGTTTTCAGTGTTAGCAAAATCGTCTACACAAGTGTGAAGTCTGCGCAAGATTCAGTAAACACTGATGACACTGTCAACATCATTCCAGTGTTCAGCGATCAAATGAATCTTGTCGAGCAAGATTTTTTTTGTCTTGTCCTTCTACACACAAAAGACAAATCCATACCTTTCTAAGTATAGTATAGTATGGGGCCACTCATTTTACTCTAAACGTGCTTACCTACTTTATGAAAGAGAACTGCTGATATACACCCAAAAGAACTGTATACTGTAGCAAAGGACAAGTTTTTCTCTAAAAGCTTGTCACGTGTCCTGTAACTTCTGAATTACATTAAATGAAATGGATATAAATAGCTAACTGGTTCTCCTCTCAGTTATTTTCTTTTTCACTCAAAAACTTACCCAAGAAGTTACTTCTCTCTCTACTCTCTGTCTAAGAGAAAGACCACTTTAACAAGTAAATAACACATTTTTTCTTGCCTTATTTTTTGTTGCATATCTTTTCGTGTTGCTCTTTGTATTTTGTGTTTGATAAGTGTGTAAAAGCATACACTTTTAGTCTTATTTTATGGTTTTACATTTAGTGGAGCTAGGATGCAGGAATGACACTTCTTTGTGAATTTGGTGAGTATAATGCTAACATGAGCATTGTTATAGCACTGAACACTGGATATTGGCATAGCTGGCTCAATCCCGTTGAATAAATTGAAAAGTCAAGTTTTGAAGAAAGGCATCTTCTAGTATTGATAGAAGGCGATTTAAATGGAAGATGTCACTGCAAAGATACCTTAAACTTTTGTACTAAAGCATCTTGTGTACTAAGACATCTTTTCTTTTACCCACTGGTTAATAACTAATGGGTATTACCCTCTAGTTCTTTTGATTCCCTCTTGGTAGTGTATATATATGGGGGCAATCCTTTGAACAATTGTAACACTTGGAACAATTCCATTTTATCATCGGGAACAAATATTCATCTAAGCTTTGGGTCCTTGTTACTTTTTATATTAATTTGCAAGTACTTTTAAGTGTTCTTCATCACTATCAATTACTACAACAACCTTTCCAGCTTTCTCTTTACTTTTTGTGTAGAATTTACTCTTATGTCATTTACATTCAGTCATTTTCATTTATATCATTTACCTTTAAACATTTACATTCAGTCATACTAGGCTAAATACCTTAGTATGGGTGTAAGTGAAGGTTGTGAGATTACGCCAAGTGTTAGTTGATGTTTTCTTGTTAATAGCAATTTATTTCGCTATTCATAAGTGGTACTAATATTTCATCTGGTAATCTTTGACAAATTGACACATGTTATTTTATTCAGATGAGTTGGACTTAAAATTAAGACAATACAAATATTTTTACTAAGTATGTTATAGAGGCTATAAAGAGTCGCCATAATCTTATGGGTTGCAAAACTATATGGAAAGAAAGGCAAGATTTGTACTAGTTTGGTTTGATGCATCACCAAGTGTACTTCCAACATATGGTCTAATCTGCACTTCTTTGGAAGGTCGTTCAATCCAGTAGTGTTGTAAAGAGTTATTTATAGAGCAATATACACTTCATTGCTGAAATTCAACCTGATCTTGCATCCATACTATCTTTTGATTATTGTTTCATTTCAGTATTTGGTTACCAACTCTCACAAAGATATTTTCTCTCTGAAGCTTTATTGCTACCAAAAACCCTTTTATGAAATCTCACTTTAAAGTTAATTTTTGTGACTCTCTTTGGACGATACTTGCTTTGGACGATACTTGTAAGCCATGTATGCTTGCATGAATTACTTGTTATTATTGCCTTTTGAGGGTATAGTTTCCTCCACACCAAGTTTTTGGCGCCGTTGCCGGGGATTTTTAGCCAAAAAGATTTATCTTTAAGTTACTTTAAAATTTGCTTATTCTACCATAAAGTGTTTATTTTTAGTGGTTTATGCCAAGGATACCTTACGAGACTATTTTTGAGTTAGATTCGGACATTGAAAGAACCTTTAGAAGGAGAAGAAGGGTACAAAAAAAATTGTTGCCTATTCTAGCTACTCCTAAAATGGCTCAAGTCAGACCTAATCCAATATTCCAAGTTTCTTCTTTAATCTACAAACTTTTCCACTGTGCAAAGCCTTGGTAAATATGTTAGCAACTTGGTTTTTTGATCCACAGAAAGCAACTTCAACTTCCAAGTTCTAAGTAAGCTCTCTAATGAAGTTAAACTTGATATAAATGTGCTTACTTTTGCCATGAAATATTGGATTTCTTGTTAAGTCTATGGCCGACCTGTTGTCACAAAAAACTTTTGTTGCATTACCTTGAGGAACATCCAATTCTTCTAAAATACCTCTAAGCCATAGAGCATGACAACTAGCCGCAAAGAGGGCCATGTATTATGCCTCAATAAAGGACAAGGCAACTACTTTCTGTTTTCTTGATTGCCAAGATATAACCCTTGATCCCAAACTGAAAATATAACTCGTCGTACTCTTGTTATTAACTAAGTTTCCCCCATAACCACTATCTCAAAAGCCTTTCAAACTTGGGTCCTGGGTTTTAGTATAAATGATTTCATGATTTAAAGTTCCTTTAACATACCTTAGCATACGTTTAGCAGCATTCCAATGACTTTTTGTAGGGGTTTACACGAATCGACTAACCAAACTTACGAGAAACATGATATCGGGACTTGTTGTTGTAAGATACATGAGGCAACCAACAAGACTACAAAATAAGTTAGAGTCAATTATTTCTTCCATATCATTCTTAGTCAGTTTTAGAACAACTTCCATCGGAGTTGATGTAGAGAGAGAATCACTCATATTGAATCTATCAAGAAGATCTTTCACGTTTCTGAGAGATGGAAATTTTACCATCTTCTTGCTTTGCTTCAATACCCAAGAAATAATGAAGAAGTCCTAGATCAGACATTTCAAATTCAACCTTCATTGACTCTTTCAATTCATTGATCATTTGATGTGAGTTATTAGTGAACACAAAGTTGTCTACATATAAACAGAACACGCGTAGCATACTTCTAATTTTCTTTATGAAGAGAGTATGCTCATAATTGCACTTTATGAATCCATTCCTTATAAAATATCCTTCGATCCCGCTATACGAGGCCCTTGGAGCCTATTTTAACCCTTAAAGGGCTTTCTTCAAGTGACAGACCTTATGATCTTCTCCCTGTTTTCCATACCCACTTGGTTGATCATTGTATTCCTCTTCAAGGTAGCCATTTAAGAAGGCTGACTTCACGTCCATTGGATGGATACTCCAGTTATTCTGTGCAACAAGGTCTAAGATAAGTCGTATCGTCTCAAGTATGATAACAAAAGCAAGGAATTGTTGATAGATTATTCCATATTGTTTCTTGTACCCTTTTACAACTGATCTGGCTTTATGTTTATCTATCTCACCCTTCTCATTAAGCTTAGTCTTGTAGATCTACCTTACACTGATAGATTTTTGTACCATGGGTAATTCAACCAATTACCATGTCTTGTTCTTCAATATTGAATTTATTTCACTATTTATAACATCTCACCATTTCTTGTTACGACATGCATCTTCATAATGTAAGGGATCAACATCAACAAATATTGCAAAGTCTTCTACATCATCAAGGTTCAATCTCTGGGTATTTTGATACAACTATCCGACTTCATGTTTTTTTGTTTTGTACACTAGACGATGAGGAACTTTCTGAGTTTGTATCCAAGTTCGTATCAGTAGAACTTGAAGAAAGTTCACCATTCTATCACAGGAGAAGAAGTATTCGTTGGAGAGGATGTGATACTTTGATCATGTTCATCAATTAAACAATTTTGCTCGTGATTATCTTCATGAATAATGCACGTACTTTTATTATCATAGGTAAGTCCATTCCATGCTTTACCTTCATCAAAGATCACGTCCCTGCTCGTGATTGCCTTCTTTATCAATGGGTTATAGTACTTGTATGCCTTGGCATTTTTACTGTATCCTACGAGCATCACCTTTTCATATTTCTCGTCTAGTTTTCCCCTTCTTTGACTACGTACGTGAGCATGATATATACACCCAAATGTTCTAAGAGGAATTGCACTAGGCTTATAACAACTCTAGGCTTCTTGGGGTGTTTTCTCTGACACACTTTTGGTTAATATCCTATTGATCAAATAATCAGCACATGCAATGGCTTCAGCCCAAAATACATCAGGTAGATCTTTACATTTTAACATGCACCTTGCCATTTCAATGAGCGTCTTATTCTTCCTTTCAGTGACCCCAATCTTTTGGGGTGTGTAACTAGTTGTAAGTTGATGATGTATTCCATTTTTCTTCAATAAATTCTGCATATTAAGTCCAATATACTCTCCTCCATGATTAGACTGTAGACACTTGATCCCGTGTTCACTTTGGTTCTCAACCAAGGCTTTAAATGCGATAAAGCAATTAAAGGTTTCTGAATTTTCTTTAAGGAAATAGATCGAAACCTTTTTGCTGCAATCGTCTATAAACGTAAGATAATACCTACTTCCTCCAATAGACATGGTTCTCATGGGACTACAACTGTCTGAATGTACTAATGCAAGGGGTTTTAAGGCTCTCCAAGTCTTGTCATGGGAAATGATTCACTTGAATGTTTCCCCTGAGCATATGACCTTCACATACTTCATGTATAATGTTAACAATTGGTAAACCACGTACCATCTCATTTTTGTGCATGTAGGTTAAGGCGCCAATATTTACATGTCCAAATCTATGATGTCATAGCAAGGAGACATCTTTTGAACTCATGCTAAGAGAGAAGAAATGATTAAAGTCAAATCTTATAGGAAACAGTTTGTTTGAAATCATGTTCACTTTTCCAATCAAAGCATTTGTAGTGTCTCTTATCTTGCAAAGTTCATTTTTTAAAATGCAAATCATAGCCTTTAATAACAAGTTGTCCCACACTTAAGAGATTATATTTCAGCCTAGGCATATAAAACACATTAGATACTTCTTTTCTTTATCTCTAATTTTAATGTAAATTTCTCCATTCCCCAAAACACTGAGTTTTTTTATCGTCCCTGGTTCTAACATCTTTCTTAACTGAATCTTCCAAATTTAAAACAATTTTTTGTTACCTGTCATATGATTGTTGCATCCATTATCGACATACTATAAATCGTCTTGTGGTGAGTCTTGAATATTAAGCAGCATGAACATGGAGTCATCATCTTTACTTTCTTCTTTGTGCATGAAACTGGATGTCTTGTTCTCTTCTGCAATGCTTTTTTTCACATAACTTGATTATATGACCAAATTGTTCATAGTGTTAATATTTTATTTGGGAGAGTGGTCTACCTTGGCCTTTGCCCTTGAAAGATCTTATATTTTGATCTTCCTTAATCTGTTCGAAATTCCTCTGCCTGTTGCTTGAACTTGCTTCCCAAGATGACTGTGTCTGGAATGCATGTTCCACAGTAGGTGATTCGAACTATTTTATTCTTAGTTCATGGGATTACAACATGCCTAGAAGAACTTCTAAAGAGAAATCAGACAAATCTTTTGATTCCTTAGTAGCTACAACAACATATTCAAATTTCCAGTAAGACTACGAGATATCTTCTCAACCACCCTCCTATCTTCGATGGTTTCGCCATTTAATCGCATTTGATTCAATACAATGATAACTCAATTGTAATACTCCTCAATGGATTATGTTTGTTTTATTTTTAAGTTGTCGAAATCAAATCTTGATGTTTGTAATCTCACAACCTTCACTCTTTCTTCCCCTCTATATGATTTCAACAAAATTTCTCAAGCTTCCTTTGACATTCTAGACGAAGAGATCATTTCAAAAATATTTTCGTCTACTGCTTGAAAGATTAAGAATAATGCTTTCTTATCCTTCTTCTTTGTTTCCCTTAACATGGTTGTTTGTTGTGCAGTTAAGGGTGTGGGATTTCCTGGTTCTCTTACTCCATCTTCTACAATTTCCCATAGATCTTGCGATTCAAATAGTACTTACATTTGAATACTCCAGTGAAAGTAATTCCTGCCATTTAACTTCAGTAATTGTGGATGTATTTGTAATCCACTTTCAAAACTTGAAGCTTTGAGACGTGGCTCTGATACCAATTTGTTGTAAATAGATGAAGATTCACAATATTATTATACACATAACATTGATACATTGAGAATACATATAAGATGCAACAACATCAATACATTGAGAATACATACATAATATAGAACGAACCATCACAACCTTTCAAGACACCCTTTCAAGGTTGATAGTTAAGCCCCCATAACGGTTAACTAATAACCATAATAAATAGCATATTAACTACCTATATAAGAGGTCTAGCTTATAATCCAATAATTTAGACCAATGGCAATATATAAACAGGATTCACATAAATACCATGTTGAACATATGTACGCATCGTTCAATTTTAAGTAATATATGTGATTAACATATATAATTATGAATTGGAACTTTTTATCAAGTTTCACAGGCTTCTTCATTTTCAATCTTCATTTTCTTGAGAAATGTCTTTCCATTGAGCTTGCCCGAAAAGAATTCCTTGAGGTACTGCTCCATTACGAGTGTTTTATACAATGGCGGGTTTCTTGTGTTCTTCAAGAGGCTCTTTGCAGGTCCAACGTCGGCTTGAAACTTTGGATTGAAGAACATGGCCAATGAAATCCTCTCTTTAGTTGCATGAACAGTCGCTCGATGCTCAATGCTGTTGTATGCACCATTGCTCATTATCTGCATACTCATTAAAGTAATTACTTTGAGTTTAAAACTACCAACCATAGGAACATATAAAATTTATTTGGTGTGTGTTGGTTCGACATTGCCAAAACATTATAAACTTTGATACAACATATATATATATATATATATATTATACATTATATGCATAAAAGACTTGAACTCCGACCTATGCATTATCGAGATTAAGTAATACAATTAGACAATTAAAACTCGATTACACCTTAACCAAGTCAAGGTTGTGTTGACGATTGTGATACAAAACAACAAAACACAAAAATCCAAGAAAAACAAATGATACAACAATGTCTTATTATCAAGCACGAGTACGCACAATTATAAAGATGAAAACAATAAGTTTTGGAAAATCTTGACACTGTTACGTATTGTCTGACTTTTCTCTAAAATCAAACACGGGAGTCCGTCTTCTAATTTTACAAACAGAATCTTTTGAATTAATTTTTGGCATAGCCGTACACAATAATAAATCCAGAATTCCTAGCTTTTAGCAATCAGATCGAATTGATATTCTTGGATGCTATACATGGTACAAATACCCCATTGGATTTTGGCTTAGGGGTCGTTTACTATAAGATTTTAGTCCACCAAAACGGTATCGTATGCAACAATTTACCCGGTAAGCGCTTACAATGGTAAGAGTCATCGCCCTCACTTACCGAGTAAGACTCTTGGTCATTGTCTCGCTCTTACCAGGTAAGATTTTTTATCCTTACTATATTCATCCGTTAAGATAAAATGTCTTGATGTTCATTTATCCAGGTAAGCGTTTGGTAAACAACCCTTATTCAAGTTCAATCCTCTTCTCTTTTGGGACGTCCCACCAGGTTGAACCATGTGGTAGGTACCAAATATATATTTCCATAATAAGTTTATAGTGGTTGAGTATGTAAACTGAACCACGTTGTATACCTTGACTATAAAATTCACAACACACGTTAATCAATATAGAACATTTAATCATATGTGTTTTGGGTCAAACATTTAACCTATTTGAGATGGACTCCTAACCATAAAGTAAGTAGTCGACCTGATTTCTAACATAAGGGAATCAAATGTATACCCACGTTGAAGACTTGCATCTAAAAATAACTTGTCGATTAGTCGATTTTGCACTTTTTATATATGCTTTTCAATTCATATTTTGGTGGGTTATCGTTTTCTTGAATATGAGGTGGTGAAGGAGAGACCTAACCTCAAGAACATCTCCGACGTTTACGACGAAAGCGTTTGGAAGGAAATTTACAGGAATCCATATGCCGTCTTTCTTAACTTGCAGACCTTCGATGTCGTTAACTTGAAGAAGAATGGTGATGCCGGCAGCATCAGAGTGAGGGGTAAGGCCGATAACTAGATCCGGTTTAGGGCATGGAGGATAGTAAGTCATCCTCACTGATTGCATTCCATCTTCGAAAACATCCGACATCTCTTGTTTGTCGATATCTACTGCTTGCCCGATTAAATGGAACAAAGTCATGGCAAGCCTTTGCAGCTCTTGCATATAATCCTCGAAGGTATCTCTATTGAAAGAATCGAAGATAGTTAAAGATACAAGGAAGCCAAAACAAACGCGGCTTTATAAGACGTTAAAAACATCTGAATGTCTTAATAGATTGTTTTATAGGACTTGCGTTTATATGGTCAAACAATTGTGTATCTTTATATATATATATATATATATATATATATATATATATGTCACAATTAGATATTAAGATGTATTTGGACATCCTAACCAATTTTTAGGACACTTCTAAAGTGTCTTATTAGTTTTTTGTTGAGAAAAGAGTCATATGAACAAAACACTTTGCTTTTGCCTTATAAGACATATTTTTTAATAATCTATACTATATTATAAAGCATTTGGTAAAAAAAATTTAAAAACCATTTTTTATGCATAACGTACTGTTTATTAATGCATATTACTTAAAACTCAAGATTATAAGTAAATTGTGCGTAAGTACAACTTATTAAAGCTCCATATCTTAATTTGTATAACTAACCGTAAATAAACATAATCAAATACATGACAAACATCTCATTTTAAATATAAAAAATCTGAAATACAATTAGGATAATGATTGAGTTCTAACGATACTTACTTATTATCTTTATAAAATTTATATTATTAAACAAAAAATAAATTATTTTATTATTAAATTTAAATTAAATTATAATAAAAAATAAACTAAAAAAATTACATAAAAACTGAGAACTTTTAAATAGTTGATTTGATATTTATATTGATAAATTTTTTTTTTTCAAAATTTTATGATATCTTCAAGTTTATATTTTATTTAAAAATAAAATCATTATTGCTTTCTGAAAAACACATAAAATCGTATTATGACATTGACGGAGACAAATAATAAAATAGAACATTAAACTCGAGATGTGTCTCACTACATTGCGCGAGTACTCTTCTAGTGTTGTATAAAGAGACTATGTTTTATTTTAAAATTATCCTCAATGTGTTAGAATGTCTAAAAAACGTTTCATCAACTTATTTAACAACGGTCATACGATTGTTTGATCCTATAAACTAAGTGGAGTTCATTAAGACACTAAAATATTATTCGACGTCCTGAAAAGTTGATTTTGTTGTAACAAAAATATACGGTAACAAACATATATATATATATATATATATATATAGAGGAGCGATCAAATGAAAACCACTCCAATTTGTAAAAACAGTAAAAACTACTTTCATTCGTCGATTTCATTGTTTAATCTTATGAAATTTTTTCATGAAATTGTTTAATCTTGTGAAATTGTTTCATATAATACTTTTTTTGATGAAGTTGTTTCATATATGGTTATGAAATTGTTTCATATACTACTTAATGAAACTGTTTCATGTATTTCTCTAAAATTAATGAAACTGTTTCATGTATTTCTCTAAAATTAATGAAACTGTTTCATGTATTTCTTTAAAATTAAAATAATGAAGATGATAATATTCATGATTAACATCATCCACAATAAAAATGATTAATCAACCTCTCATAATTACAAAAAAATGAACAAAATGAAAAATTATTATTAGTTGAATGAAGTTTGTACGGTTTGTACAAATTATGTGGTTTTTATTTGAACGGTACCCCATATATATATATATATATATATATATATATATATATATATATAGGGTTGGGTTCACGTGAGACCAAGAGTTTTTCGTGAGACCCATAAGACCAATTTATGTTCATTGATCAACTTTATAAGTTATTGATCTAATGGTTAAAAATTATCATTAAACTTTAAGCTTGAAGGGGTATTTTTGACCTATATATTTTTTCTTTCTTTAACCTATATATATAATCTAATCCAAGGATTGAGAATTGGTCTTACGGGTCTCACGAAAAACCTTTGGTCTCACATGATCCCAAGTCTATATATATATATATATAGAGAGAGAGAGAGAGAGAGAGGCTTTTTCACATATACAAACTTAGAGAGAGAGAGAGACCTTAGTAATGAAGGAAACTGGGGAAGTAAGTTGGATTTTCTTCTATGAAGAGGATTGGTGATCATATAAAAGCGATCAGCCCAATCAACCTTCTGATCTTGATCATGGAGTATCGTTTGACCATACCCTTCATATTCACCTTCCTTCAACTTGTATCTCAGCTTCTCTTCCTCCGGAATCTGGAAAAATTCCACCATCGCCTCTTTCATTTTCTCCACCAACAATTTGTCAACTCCATGATTCACCAACTGCAGTTGAATTCAACTTTCTGGTCATCTGCAATATATATAGATATATATACACACATATATATATATATATATATAGAGAGAGAGAGAGAGAGAGAGAACGTAAGTTTGAGCTACTTGATTAACCTGAAAGATTCCCCATTCATGGCAGACTGAGCGTAGTTTGTTGAGTTCATCCACAGCATCATCAGATCCTAGAACAATCTTGATCAAATCATTCATATCAATTACAGGAATAGAGGGCAAAGGCAAAGAGCCACTAGAGACAAAGGTGGGTTCACGTTGTTCCTGAACATAGCGGTGAGGAACCTCCATTTTAAGCTCTTTTGCAAGCTCTTTAAGGCTCTCATGGCACCGTGGCAATGGTTTCGAAGAAGAAGCCATTTCAAGATTAGGTTATTACTAACAAGTGTAGGAATTGATCTTGTCATCCGACAAATATTTATAATGCTGTATAGGTGTTTGGATGCGTACAAAAGACGACATAAAGATATTGTCGACGTCATTTAAATATTGCGTTAAATAGAAAAAGGGTAATGCACTGTTGCAAGAATTGACCAACACAAAACCACACGTGCTTTATATATATATAGTTGCATTTGCATATATGGGTTTGCTGGACTAAGCTAGAGTAACTAAACTAGTTAGATTTTCGGAGTTGCGTTATGATGTCACGAGTTTCACTCGTTTACACGACTCTTAGTTAAGTTTAAAACCCCATAAGATTAATGGAGGTACGGTTAAGCTCATCCAGATGGTTAAACTTAATAAGAAAGGTCAATTGTTGCTGTAAATGGAAAATGGTTGGCAGAACCCTATACAGTAGCTTAATTTGGCAGCTCTCTCACTGCCAGGTACTGGGTGTATTTGTAAAAAGAAGAAGACAACTCGAAACCAAACAAGATTGCTAAAAAGGGAATTGAAGAGGGGGGAGATAAGTCGGTTCATGATTAAAGGCATGCATGACCGGTTCATGCATGTAGAAGACAAATTAATGTATAAGTTTATTTACTTTTTCTTCTAAGTCTAGTCTTTACAATATTAATAGAAAAGTTGAAGTCTTTATAATATTAATAAAAAAAACTCAAAATAGTTTTTGAAAGCAAAGACATGTAGCTTTTATACCATAACATGCATGTACAATAAATTATTACTCAAATTGACCTATAACGTATTCATATGTGAATATCAACAAATTTAACTGCAATGGGATCATTGATTAAGAACGAGAAAGAAAATGCATTCTCCATAGATATTGTAGTTAGTACCACATTCATTTGTGAATATTAACTAATATAAAATCATTTACATTTATTCAATTAATATGCGGATAAACTTATATACTATACGAGTGTGAATATCAAATGTAAAATGATGTTCGAGTATCGTGTGGATATGAACGGCATCACGCACATGTATAATAAATAAATACTCAATTTTACTTGTAACATATTCACATGTGAATATCAACTATACTGTAACAAAATTATTAATTAAGGAATAACAAAAGTGGATTCACAATAAATATAGTAGTATCATATTTACATGTGAATATTAATATAAAGTCATTCACATTTTAGCCAAGATGCACATTAGTTTATATATTATTCACACGTAAATTACAAACAAAACAAGTAAATTATTGATGTGAGTGTATATAAAATTAAATAAAATGCTTGTTTTTATGATATAATTTATTTTTACATCAAAGATTTGATGAAATGTCACTTATTCCTAGAATCAAGGAGTTTTCTTGGTTGCTTTAATTCTAATTTTGGGAAATGTGTTAAAATGTTGTCTTAATTTTTCTTAATATTGATTACAATCGTTAAATGAAAACATAGATGTATAGATATGTGATAGTAAAGTGCAGTCAAAATTGGAGTCAAACAAATTATAACAATAAACGAGCATTTCATTGTCTTTAATCTAACATCCAAATTGTTATATATATATATATATATATATATATATATATATATATAGAATAAGTGTTAGGTGACAAAAAAAAACATGGCCCTTCACCTATGTGTCAACTACCTTCATCGATCTACATTCATCATCCTTCATCTTCACCTTTATTTTCACCTTTAGGGTTGTTCAATTGTTTTTCATTAAGCTCTGTATGGACTAAGTTGTTTGTTCAGATAAAGTTGCCTATATGAGTTAAAGTAAATTATTGTTCGGTTGTCATGCTAAATAGACTGTCTGAACAATAAAAATTACCATTTTACTCTTAGTTTTTTTTCATTAATCATAAGAACCACAACTCTAGTTTGTTGTGTTTTTGCTCAGGGAAATAAGGCTCTGTCAAGAGAGATCTGGGCTTCTTAGAGCAGAGGTACCAATTTCCTTTTTTATTATATATTCCGAAACTTCTACCGGAGGGGCTGAAGGATTGATGATGGAGATAATATACTCTTTACATATCCAAAAGACCTAATAGAAAAGAAGAAAGATGACACGAAGATGAAACAGACGACAAATTTTCAAAACCCTAAAATCAGAGTGAATTGAAATAAACATGGCATAAAGGACAAAATCATACATAAGCGGAAGCAAATTGAAATAAATATGAAGAAACAGACGCCCACATCAAAATCCAAGACCGAGAAACAGATCTAGGAGTAGAGATGGAGGAGTTAATCAAGTACATCAATCAATAAGTAGGCTTGAACTTTGAATCAACCAAAAAAGGAGTACATCGAGAAGCAGAGATAGAGAAGGACAATATGTGGAATCAAATGGCAAGAACGACAACGACTTTGAACTTCATATCAACCAAAAAATGGTAGATCTTAGGCTTGCTTAAGCTTCAAATCAGCTTAGAAAGGAGTTGATCGAGAACGGCGTGGTGGGTTCATATGGGAACAACATAGTGTGTGTTGGTTCGTATGGTAAGAACAACAATGATAGAAGAAGAGAGGATGGAATATGAGACGGAAGAGGGAGCAAGGTAGGGTTTTTGAGTCTCTGGTATGTTTTTTCTAATGTTCTCCATGTTTAATTTCACAAGGATAAAAAGTGAAAAAAAAACATTTGTTGTTGTATGGTGTGGACACATACTTCTTGTTGTATAGGGGCTCGCTCATTCAAGGGGAAACTGACTAGTTTGTGGTAACCGTGAGATCCAATCTCAACCACAAATCAATAGATAAATTAAGAAATTCATAATTTTTGTAATTTTGAATTAAAATTTTAATGCAAGGACATTTTAGGTATTTTCTCTCCACTCTCCATCCCCCGTCCTCCGGTCACCGTTCTCCGGTGATACCACTGTGATACCTAAAAACATTGACTTTGTTAAATAAAAGACACAGTGTGATACTCAAACACATATAAGATGCATTGTAATACCACTGATCGACCACACAAACGACCTCAGTATGATACCCAAGCACATGTAAGATGCATTGTGATACCATTGTGGTATCATCGGAGGCCGGAGGATGGAAGAGAGGAGAAAGGAGAGTTTTAAAATACCTAAAATGTCCTTGCATTAAAACTTTAATTCAAAATTAGCAAAATTATAAATTTCTTAATTTATCTATTGATTTGTGGTTGAATTGGACCTCACAGTTATCACAAACTAATTGGTTCACATTTGATTAGGCCCCTATATATATATATATGTATGTGTGTGTGTGTATGTGTGTAGGGTTGGGTTCACGTGAGTCGGGCCTTTTTCAAAAGACCATGTTTTTACGTTTGAAACTTCACAACAAAAAGGTGTGAAGATAAAAAAGAGTCGAACCTTCACCGCAAAAACACTGTGAATGTTATCTTCACAGCGTTTTGTTGTGAAGTTTCAAGTGTAAAAAAATGGTCTCACGAGAACAAGTTGGTCTCACGTGATCCCAAGTCTATATATGTATGTATGTATGTATGTGCGGGGACTTAATCATTTAAGAACTCCAAGTTTGTGAGATCTTGAAGAACTAATATTAGCCACAAAATAATTAATCCAACGATAATTAAATTTATACCTTAATAATTAAATAAAAGGTAAAATAGTAATTAATTAATTAGGTTACAACTTAGCAAATAATTAAGGACATTAATAAAACTTCACAACGGAGGTTCTTACAAAATCTCAACGAACCTCATTTTCCATATTTTTCTTTGTCACCTCAACAAAATAAAAACTTTAATAAAATTCCACGTGAAGGTTCTTACAAAAATCCTACTCTACATTTTTTTTCTTTATTGAATATAATTTTATTTATAGATTATTATATAAATTTAGTATATATACATATATATATATTGTAAAAATAATCAAATATAATTTATAAATTTTCACTTTTCTGTATTAATTTTATATATGTTATCAATATATTTAAAAAATTAACTAAAACATAAATATAATTTTATACTACCATTAAACAAAGTGCAACATTACACAAATATTAATCTTTATAAAGAGTAACAAAAAATAACCGATAGTAATATAAGTCACTTGTAATCTTGATTCAACCAAGTTGAAACAAAGTTGATGATAAACTTCATTTGAACGTATCTCATTATCAGTTTGAATATATTTGTATAATTTTTGGGTAGAAACTTGAAAAATTTATGTCAAATTATCTACCTCTTGGTATATTTGTATCATCTAAATACATAGACGATTGGTTATTCTTTAAGAATAGAAAAAATGTATTTTACAATTATTAATTTATGATTCATAAAATTATTTACTATATATATATATAAGTATTTAAAAAATAATCTAAATATGTTATTAAGACAACTAAAAATAAATTTATTAAAAAATGTTAACGAAAAATAAAATAAAAACTAATAAATATATTTTATATTTACCTTCAAAAAATATAAATATTTTATAATAATTAAAAAAATTATAATTTTTGTACTAATTTTAGCTTATATTCTTATAGATTTTTTAAAATAAAATAAAATGATTAAGACAGCAATAAAATAAAAAAAAAACATAGAAAGAAAATTAGATAAGAACCCTAGTTCTTGTTCAAGCACTTGGTTTCTTATAAGAACTTGGTGACTGAACAAGAACATTTGTCTTACAGTGTAGGTTCTTATAAAAACTACAACAAGAACTTCAATTATGGATGCTTAAATCAATTTCCTTAATTTTAGCTTATATATCATTTTATCTTAGTTTTTTAAATTTCAGAACCAATAATTCCTTCCATTTTACATATTTTCTTCTTTATAACAGTAAATCTTTCCAGTTATATTCACTATGTGTTCACCTTGTTAATATTTCAGATCCATCTCTTATCCAATAAGTGTCAAGTACTTTATTCATGATGTGCTCACCAATGTTTATAGTGCTTTTCATTAGGTATTCACAGTACTGTTCATATTGTGTGCGCAAGTAAGCTAATTTTCTTTTGCTTACTTTAGTTTTTATTCTACGATATTCATGTGTTTATTTGCATCCGTTTGTAAAGTATGTGCTCACCGATGTATATAATGGTGCTCACCTTGTGTGTATAAATAAACTAAGTCTTTAGTCTATGTTGTTAATGAGATGATAGAGGAGGGAGGGGATTTATAAAATACCCACATATAAATACCTTTTGTTTAAAGTTAAATACAAAATTACTAATTTCCTAATTTAACTCTTCATTTAAGATGATATGTGGTTTATTATTGAATCTCACGGATCTCACAAGGGGCGACAAAAAAATGATCCAACCTGCCAATCCAACCAAGAATTAATAGGTTGGGTTGAGATTTTCAACCCATTTAAATAAATGGGTCAACTCGCCCAATCCATTTAAATAAATGAGTTGGGTTGAGTTGAATTTTTCAACCCGTTAATAGATTCTTTTTTTTAGTTCCAAGGCAATGTCGTTAGGAATGTCGTTAGGTTTATTTTTTTCAACTTGTTTCCAACTCATTATATAATTTTATTTTATTCTTAAAATTATATATAGTATTCTAATTTTTAATTTTGTTTTATTCATAATTAAAAATTCTACTGTCGTGAGATGAAAGTCCAAATTCCAATCATCTCCATTACTCTTAATCATCATGAAACCCTAAGAAAACCCTTTAATCCATTACTCTATTATCGCCTCCAAAGTCCAATCCAACTTTTCAAGTCTGTTGTCCGCCTCTCGCCCTCTCGATCTCGGCTCTTTCTTCGTGCAACGTTTTTCTTCCTCTTGGCTCTCTCTTCGTCCAACATTTGTCTAATTGTCTCCCTCTCGGTTTTCTCCCCATCTAGGCGTCCAACATTAGTGATTTAATAGGATCTCCAAGTCTCCGTCGGACATCTGTATCCAGTCTCCAACCTCTCGTCAAACACACACTCAAATCTCAATAGTAAGTTTTCTATTTTAATTCTCAATTTTTATGAATCGATAAGTAATATTATTAAAATTGAACACATATTTAAATCTCAAAGTTTAGTCAACAGTACCATTTCAGTGATATGGTTAATATTAATAATGTTTTATTTTCTCGTCCAAGAGATTGGGTATATCGAGAAGGTTTGTTCTAACTTATTATTTGTATATTTTGTCTTATCATATAAAACCATGTATTCGCTATAACTAAGATAATAATTTAATTTATTTATGTAGCACAAATGAAATCGCATATTGAGGCGTTATTTGGATCAATCATGACATAGAAGATAGAGGATCAAGAGGAAAGTAATACCGAAAGTGAACTTGAGGTCGGTGAAAGTGGAAGTCGACTTACTTACAATTTTAAATTTTCCAATTTATTTTGAACAATATATTTGATGTGGTTGTGTTTTATTCAAATTTTGAACAATTTGTTTGTATTTGTGGTTGTGTTGTGTTTTATTCAAACAAATTAAATAGTCCAGTCCTTTTTTTTAATTTAAAATTTTAAAATTAAATGAATCAATCCAGGTTCAACTCATTTATTTGACAAGCTGGGTTAAGAAAATTGTAAACAGATCAACCAATTGTCAACCATTTAGGTAACAAGTTGGATTGGGCTTAAAAATCTCAACCCATTTAATTAAATAAGTTGGGTTGAGTTGAGTTAAGATTTTCAACATTTTAATAAATGGGTTAAACTAGAATACAACCCAACCTGACCCATTATTACCCCTGGATCTCACAAATGGAAATGATCTCAAAAGAAATCTCTAACACACAAAGAGATATATAAGGGCATTGAGAACTTTTTAATTCATGAGATATAATCTAAACCAAAATAATTAATTGAAAAACAAAATTTAATATAAATTAAAAATCTCTCCTACCCTCTTTTCTTCTCTCTTTTCTCTCCTATATTTTTCTCCCACGTCTTCCCTTCTTTCTCTCATCTCTCATCTCTCATAATATATATATATATATATATATATGTGTGTGTGTGTGTGCGCGCACATACACACATATGCATATAAGGTCAAAACATTGTGAACATTTTTCTCAAAAATACTATTATCGTTTGTGAACAAATTGTGAACACACTCCAAATCTACGAGATATGATGTAGCTTGTAAGAAACAATTAAATCAATAAAACTAAATCTAAACCTACCATTCATGAACATCACGTGAACTTTGTGAACACATTGTCAGGACCCTAGTAAAAAAATTAAGGTTGGTTATATTGTGTTCACACTATGTTCTTCTTTTACGCACATTTAATTGTGGGTGTATTAATAAGAGAGAGAAGATGAGAGAAAGAGATAGAAATAAATAAATACATAAATATATATATATAATTTTCTAAAAAATGCATTAATTTTTATTTAATAAATAACGATAATTATCTTCTTAATTAATTATATCACTAATTATTTTAAATTAGAGGTTTAGGATGGATCTTACAAGCATTGGAGTTCTCAAATAATTAAGTCCTTATATATATATATACACACACAAATATATATATATATATATATACACACACAAATATATATATATATATATATATAGAGAGAGAGAGAGAAGTTCAATTGCAAATCGATTTTCGATTG
>NC_037541.1:3440538-3442599 GCF_001531365.2 Cynara cardunculus var. scolymus
CATATTATAACATCGACTAAGATAAATAATAAAATGAAATATCAAAATCACGATGTATCTCGCTGCATTGCACGAGTACGCTTCTAGTATATATATATATATATATATAATTTCATATACCGTTTTGTAATCTTGATATCTAAAATTACTTCATTAAATTTATTGGATCTAACGCTATCATCATACATATTTGAATCAAACAAGTTATCTTTCATTAAAAAAACTAAAATAACCGACAAATAAAAATAATATCAAGATTCAAAACCGAATACATTTATATAAAAAAAAAGTTGAAAATTAATTTCCCTGACTTATGATAACCACCCTTGAAAAAATTTCATATGACCAAACATCTATTCATGTTTTGAACTTGTGG
This sequence comes from Cynara cardunculus var. scolymus, assembly GCF_001531365.2. Lineage (NCBI taxonomy): Eukaryota > Viridiplantae > Streptophyta > Magnoliopsida > Asterales > Asteraceae > Cynara > Cynara cardunculus. Next base: position 3,440,915 of record NC_037541.1, read on the forward strand.
TATTGGTGTTTGCAACGTTATCCAATTCCTCTTGAAATCTATGCCTAATTCCATCACGTTTAACATGTTTTTCCAACAACAATGAATGCCCAAAAGACCATATTCCAGCTTTATATGCATGTTTAAGTTGGAAAAGTCTTCTGACATTCTAGATGGATCAATGTGCCCTTTCTCTAAATAACAAGGTTTTGACCATTGACTGATGTATAACAGAAACGTTCAATAATTTATATAATATTCTTTTTTCGTATTTTCAAAGTCCATATGTATACAGTATACATCTCCAAATATGAAACTGAATTCAAATACGTTTATTTCATTGATGTTAAATTTTGTAGCCAATACATTTAATCGTTAGTATCATGTCAGTTTTGTATTCTTGGTACAGTAGTAATTGTAAATATCATCGTATCAACCAACTTTCTTTTGATTATTGTATAATTTTAGTATTTATATATTTAGAAATATATATATATACACACACATACATGCACACACTTGGGATCACCTAATCTTTTTCCAGCGAGAAGAACTTATGAGCCTTTGGAGGATTTTTGTGTGACCTGATAGTTGTTCTTCAGGATGGTAATTTTGTAAATAAGTGGAATTTCAGTGACATATTGTGACGGAGATTAAACTTGCACATACATTCCCATGTTACAGTGGACCTTTACGTATTTTAAAATAAAAGAATATTGAGCTTGTACATATATTTACAAACCCTAGAATTCACACACCTTAGCATGAAAAACACATTAAACATTCACATCAAAACGCTGAATTCGTAGAAATATGCACCTCTATGAAAAGACAAAAGTGTGTCTCTTTCACATGAAAACATTGGACAAATCAAAAGATAAAAAGTGTCTGTTTTTCACGAAAAGCCGTGTGAACAACTCCTTACAATCAAAAGAGAGACTACTTCAAAGGTATTATCATGGGAAGACTTATCCCCAAACCCGACCCTATATAGGGTTGATGTAACGTCCCAACCCACACATTGCATGTAATACATATTTCATACCAAAGAAATACATATTCATATACATTCGGGTCCACTAGTACAAGAAATCTACTATGACCAAACACAAGGTCAAAAAAATTCAAAATACAATCTTGTACTAATCATCAGAGCTATRCATCAAAAGCAAATCTTCAACCAAAATGCACGAAAGAAAAGCACTAAATCTTTTCATTTTCTTTACCTTCCACACTTCCTGCAATACACATTTTTAAAACACAAAACGAGGGTTAGACTATAAAGTCTAGTGAGCTACCCTATTCATGTCATTGCAGGGTGAAGGATCACCAAAACCTTTGCAAAATCAAGTATTCATATAAATAACAAATATATGAATCCATAATACCAAAATACCAAGTCATTTCTCAATTCAAGCTATCACTTAGCTTATTCAATTCCCATACCTTTTGAACCAATCAGGTTCCGTAAAATGCCACTTTTTAAACCTTTTTCTCAATAACGAGGTTTAACAAAGTTTCAGGCCAAAAYWDWTMTTTTCTCCWYAAYAACATCCAATCTATGATTTCCAAATAAGAACCTTGATCCTAAATCCTTAAATCACAAAGAAATAAAGATTCCAGATCTAGGTAGTCTCAAAGGATATAATATAAAGAGTTATATAAAACCACACACACAGACAATGCCACCCTTATAACAAATGGAC
>NC_037541.1:3444124-3446201 GCF_001531365.2 Cynara cardunculus var. scolymus
ATATATATATATACTTCTAAATGCACATATTATTTTATGCACAAAATCACATTCTGCACATACTAGCACGTATCAATTTATCAAATAATCACATATAAATTTATCTTGGGTAATAACCAGGATCCGGTTATTACAGTTGAGTTTTAGGGGGTGTTTGAGATTGCGTATAAAAGCTGATTTTTAACTTATTTCAGTTTGGCACCAGTGATAAGTTGATTTATGGCGTTTGGATAAGAAAAAAAACTGTTTATACCGGTGCCAAACCGGTAATAAGCTGTTTTTGATAAATTAATCATTCCTGACTTATGAAAAACTGCTTATTACCAGTTTACAATTTTAACCTTGTTTTATTTAACTCCGGTTTGATACCAAATAAGTTAATAAACACTTTTACAAAAAAACATAAGTTGTTTTAAATAAACAATCCCAAACACCCCCTTAGTCAGAACAACTTCTTTGTTAAGGACAATGTGAGAACGCTAGAACTTCATCTAGCTTTATATTCATTTACTTTCATCACCTTCATCCATCTGCATTCACATAACGTCATTTTCTATGATTTACTTCCACATACTTACTTGTATTAATTATCAATACTGAAACTTTAACAAATTCATACATGTGAAGGTGATTGAAATTATATGAAAGTAAGTGAAGGTAAAGTTGGTAATTAAAGATAGATGAAGGTGACAGAGGTAGATGACGTCTACATTTTTTGTGAGCCATTAGATATAAAAAAAACTCTACATCCTAACGCTGAAAAATGTTCCTGCTATTCTCAATAAATCAAGTCATTTGTTCTTAATGATCCTAACTGTAATACAAGAACAATTCATAAAAATTCATAACTGTAATACAAAAACAATTGATAATCATTCATATCCATATACAAAAATTCATCATTTTCTCATATATGAAAAATGATCCACATATGAAAAAATTGTATACAAAAATGATCCATATACAAAAATGATCCATATACAAAAATTCATCACTTTTTCATACATGAAATAATATGAAAAATGATCCACTTTTGAAGAGAAAAAAAAACGTATATAAAAATGATCCATATAAAAAATTCATCATTTTTTCATATATGAAACCATATACAAGAATGATCCATACACAAAAATTCATCACTTTTTCATATATGAAACAATATAAAAAATGATCCACTTATGGAAAAACTCATCACTTTTTCTTCTTCGTTACTTTTTTACCAAAGAATTCACTATCTCAAGGATGAACGTTTCCGACTATTTATGTTCTCCGACCACCCATGTAGCTTCTTTTGGTGCCAGCTCCACCGTACTCCTAGCGGCATTCAACGAACAAAAAGAGAGAGAAGATAGAGAGAAAGAGAGAGAGGGACAGAATGAGAAAAATACGAATGGATATTATCCAGATCGAGCGAGAGAGAGAGAGAGAGAGTGAGAGAAAGATGGAAGTGGCCGGTGGTTGTGGATTTATCGGCAATGGCCGGTGGTTTAGGGTTCACTGACGAGAGAGAGAGAGAGAGATAGGGAGAGGGAAATGAGATAATTAGGGAACGAATACGAAGATAAACATGATTTTCTAAATTTAAAATTTAAATTAAAAATAATTAACTTATATTCCAAAACTACGCTTTTCCTAATTTTTTAAAACAATTAAATTTTCAAAAAATCATAACAGTTGATCAAGAGAATTACGGATCAAGATTGGGTTGTAACGGTTGTACCCTTGAATTTGGTTGTATTTGAAGAGACACTATATATAGATATATATATCTATATATATATAGATATATCTATATATATCTATATATATATCTATATCTATATATCTATATATATATCTATATATATATATACTAGAAGAGTACTCGCACAATGCAACGAGACACATCTCGATTTTAATATTATATTTATTATGTGTCTTTGTAGATGTTATAATACGATTTTATGTGTTTTTAAGAAAACAATAATGATTTTATTTTTCAATAAAATATAAATTTGAAAATATAATAAAATTTTGAAAAAAAAATATATCAATGTTAATATCCAATCAACTATTTAAAAGTTTTTATATTTTATGT
>NC_037541.1:3449006-3451857 GCF_001531365.2 Cynara cardunculus var. scolymus
TTAATTCGATTGAGATGATATCGACTCTGCTTATACCTAAACCCAATCCCATATTTATCCCCCCTAACCCAATTCGATGAAATCGTTTAATTCGACTGAGATGCATATATATATTTGACATGTTCTTCAATCCATCAGTGTCAATCCAGAATCTAGAGGAGGTATTTGTTCGTAATCGCAGCGACTAGAAAAGATTGCAGTTTACAGGTTCATATTCGTTTTCTATTCTGTTTAGTTTAATTTCTATACTCAAGGAGGTGCTGTTTCATACATTTTGCTGACTTTAAGCAGTTGGTTCTTTGTGATTTCATGGTTACTTGGCTTCTGTATAAAGATTTAAACCATTTTGATTTCATGTTTACTTGTGATTTCATGGTTACTTGGCTTCTGTTTCATACTGTGGAAGTTTTTGATGAGTGGGGGTTTAGGGATAGTATGCTTTAAATGATGTTTGTAGTCTCTTCCTTTTTAAGATTGTGCTAGGATGAAGTCTTGCATCTGTATGCCTTTTTTTTTCTTTTGTAAGACAAGATTATTTGAAAGCTTAATTGCAAAATTGCTTTCACAATTTTATTAAAAAATAAAAATAAAAATGAAAATGCGTTTACAATAAATTGCAGTCAATCCTTCTTGTGTAACATGAAGTTCCACTTCGGTTTTCCTCAACCTATTTACTAGACAGGTGCAAGAGGTTGCTGCTACAAAATCTATTTTGGTATTTAACAGTGTAACAGTTCATTGTTTCTTTTACGACCATGAAACTGCTCCTGAACCACCAAAGGGCCATTGGCCCAATAGTAGTGAACATATACAAACTCAACTGCTCCCTTATCCTTTGCAAAGCCTGATCAATTTCAAAGTTGGGTGAACCGCCAATTTCCAAATTTACCATGTTTACTTAAATACACYGATCGTGTAAATMTATTGTCTTTGTATCARCCAAGTAGATGATTTRGTTAGTTGTGCATTTACYTTTTTGAACATTGAACATARAAGGATCAAAGTAGAATGAACAAAACCCATTTAATTCATGTAAATGCTCCTGAAAACTTTTCAGTTTTGTGTGCTTACAGTTTCAACAGCAGCTGGTTGTGTTTGTGCTCTTACAGTTTCAACAGCAATTGTTTCTTCATCAGGTATAAACACATCTTGAGGATAATGACTACTTAAATGGACTGTTAAATAGCTGCATATTGTTGTGTGTGTGTTACTTCTATTTATGATTGTGTAACTTTATTCTCCAAGTGTCCATTGTCTTACACCTTTCCAAATTCTTGTCATAGATGTAGAGAGAATTATCCCCAAGGGCAGGTTTTGCATGTTCTCTTTCCAGCATTCAATCATCCATTTAGTTACTTCTATTTATGATTGTGTAACTTTATTCTCCAAGTGTCCATTGTCTTACACCTTTCCAAATTCTTGTCATAGATGTAGAGAGAATTATCCCCAAGGGCAGGTTTTGCATGTTCTCTTTCCAGCATTCAATCATCCATTTAGTTACTTCTATTTATGATTGTGTAACTTTATTCTCCAAGTGTCCATTGTCTTACACCTTTCCAAATTCTTGTCATAGATGTAGAKAGAATTATCCCCAAGGGCAGGTTTTGCATGTTCTCTTTCCAGCATTCAACTAATCCGACACTTGTTTACCCTTGAGAAGTACATGTGAGATGATTATCAGTGCTCAAAACAGAAAAAATTTCCTCAATGTTACTTTATGTCAAATTGTCTTTTAGCTACTTTAATGGACTTTTACACAGTAAAGCCGTCTTACTCATCCAGTTAACTGATATAACTTTATAAGGCATGTAATAAAGAGCAAAATAGTTGTTATCTCTAATCTAACTGATCTACTGCACTTCCAACAGATATATAGTTAGCTTATTGGAAAGAGTCCCACATTGTATAATATTCACAGAGCTCGTCCAACACTTCAGTTTAAAATAGAAGGAAAATAATTTAAGACCACTGGAATTACTTAGAATGCATCAGTGTATAGTTATAATGTTATATAATTGGAAAGAGTCCCATGTATTATAATCACAGAGCTCATTCAATACTTAAGTTTGAAATAAAAAGTAAATAACTTAAGACCGTTGCAGTGACATAGAAAGCATACAGAATATTGAGGATGCTTGCATAGTAGATAATGAGAAGCAGAAAAGATTATGGACCAACTTTAAAGTGTGTTCACAGAAAAACCAACTAACCACTTTAAAGAAAACTAGGTAAGTTTTGTGCAATAGTTGACATTTCTTGATTAGTTTAAATTATTCTATTCCTCATTTCTCTTGAACAATTTGGGGTTTATCGTTAATGTTGTTCCTGCACTTAAGTTTTCTCAACTGTCTTAGGTCATTTGAAAGATTCCAATGCTTTTGTTTTACTATGTGGTGTGAGGATTAATAAAGACGTTTTTTTGCATCCTGTGTGCTGCAAATAGACTTGTGAGGTCCACACAAAGATATTGGATAGGGAACTCAAACTGCGTAAACAAATTTTAGTTTGTAGTCCAAACCGGTCAAAGTTTAGTTTCCACGAAACAAAATAAACCAGAATCATCTGCTTCCTACTCACACATGTTGTAACTTTACTAAAAAAAAAGACCACCATTACCAAACCATGTATAGCTTACCTGGTTCACCTTAAAAAGTACCACTGGTTCAACATTTATGGTTGGTTGTGTTGCATAAATTACATGACATCAAAGTTGTTAAAGTCTCAAGGTGCAGTTAGGCGGTAAGGGACGATAATTTTTAGTTTTGAATCCCTTTCTATGATTTTAGATCATTTTTAGTTTTTGAATCGATAATGCATCTATGTAGCTAAACTAAAACCATCTTACAACATC
>NC_037541.1:3452007-3456231 GCF_001531365.2 Cynara cardunculus var. scolymus
AGTTACTTCTATTTATGATTGTGTAACTTTATTCTCCAAGTGTCCATTGTCTTACACCTTTCCAAATTCTTGTCATAGATGTAGAGAGAATTATCTCCAAGGGCAGCTTTTGCATGTTCTCTTTCCAGCATTCAACTAATCCAACACTTGTTTACCCTTAAGAAGTACATGTGAGATGATTATCAGTGCTCAAAACACTTAATTTTAAAAATAACATAGAATTTTAGTCTGATTAATGTGGTGGGCTAAGGCCCAAAAGGCGCCTCACCTCAACTATAGAAAAGCCCAACCTCTTGCACCTAGGCGCACCTTTAACAATTATGCATGGTATTCACAATGCACTGATGTAATTACCTTATGGCGTGTTCGGTAAACGTTCAATCACCTGAATTCTTTGTTTTCTTTTTGTCCACTCAAAAGTCATACTGACTATTGATATATCTGAATCTTCCTGCATATTGTTCTTAATAACTTAGGGCCAAATTTTCCCCTTCAACTCATTTAAGCCAAGATTCCTCACTCTACTTCTACTTATTGTGATGCCATAACATTTGTACTTTTCGTCAGGGGTAAGGGCGAATACCAAATTGATTTTGTACCAGCTCCTAGGATCACTGAAGCCGACAAAACAAATGATAAAAGGTACATTTAATGATTTTCCCGCTTATGTTCTCTTTGTACATGTACCACATGTGCAACATGCTATACAAAGTGATTCCTAGATCATAATTGATRCTATGGTCRTTTGTCCTGCTTCTTACATTTTTCTTTACGTGCTTTTTAGTTCAATTTTTCTTAGATATAATACCGCTTAATGTAACTCATAGATTCGGTACTTTCAAGACTTGACATTGATGTTTGGCAACTAACGGTTTTAACACTCCAATATTGTTTCTGAGATGCTGACATATTCCTCAAAACATCAGGTGGTATATAAAGTGTTCTCTTATCATAAAGAGGATTGTCTGGCCTTCTTCCATTAGCATCTTTAATTTGTGAAGGATGAATCCAATCAAATTTACTAGCCGATTCAGATGCCACTTCATCTTTCTTTTTTTCAGCCAGTAAATCATGAGAAAACTTCACTCTTTTGCTATTGTCCATAAAAGATTGAGTAGTAGTAGTAGTAGTAGTAGTAGTAGTAGAGGCAAAGTTACAACCATCCTCTTGAACTCGCTTCAAACGTGGAACCAGTGGTCAAGTACCAGGAGTTTCTGGCCCTATTATATCCCCAACAGATTCTACAAGCAAGGGATGTCTTTTATCCCCTGGAAAAGCAGTTTTTTCTACATCCAAAACACTTTTCATTACCGGAGAACTAGAAACCAAACTCTCCTTGTCTATTCCATTTGAGTAACTATATTTATTAGATAATGGGTAAATAATATCATGGCTGCCACCTGATAAATTCCTGCACGTCAAGAGCAAACATCACAAGCTTTAATGCAGAAAGAAACTCCATGGATTATGCATTAAAAAACCATACAACATAAAACTTACAAGACATCAATTTTCTGAACATCATGTACCACTAAGAGCCTGTTTGTTAGCAGCTTAATGAGCTTAATGGGACTCAGGCCACAGCTTATTCGGTCAGCTATACATGACTGTTTGGTAGTGGCTTAATGATATAGAAAGTGGCTTATTCAGTAAGCTTCCATGTGGAGCTTTATGCAGAAAGCCAAGTTTTTCATTTTTGTGTGCTTACAATTTCAACAGCAGCTGGTTGTGTTTGTGTGCTTACAGTTTCAACAGCAATTGTTTCTTCATCAGGTATAAACACATCTTGAGGATAATGACTACTTAAATGGACTGTTAAATAGCTGCATATTGTTGTGTGTGTGTGTGTGTTGTGTATTGTACTTTAATCACCCTTTTCTTTTATTTTAACTTGCTTTAAACTTGAACCTGCACTGTCCCCGTTCACATAACCATATGTTGCTGCCATTTCATCTTATACATACACATAGAAACAGAAACAGTTGTTTCCATATGCATAGTTGTCATAATATGGCTCTGTTAGCTGTTCTTACAGATGCATAGTTCTCATAATAGCTTATAACTTTTCTGTTAGGATCGTTCTATCTGGGTTGGTACATTGATACTTCATTGTACAATCATTTCAACACCCATAGTTAGTCCTGCAAAACCAAACGCATATACATGTTTAAGGAAAATGTTCATATTGGTCAAAACCAAATTTGTCAAAAACTTAAAGTTGTCCAAAACCAAAGCTATCAAAAACTCAAAGCTGTCCAAATTAAGTAGTGTAGCATCAGCAACCACTAAAATCACAAACTAATCATTTAAGTAGGTGTTTTAAAACATTAAGCAATAATCATTGATCTTTTCTAAATTTTGATGCTATTCAAATACATAAGTACAAGCATTACCTGTTTAAATGTGGTATATATATCTATATATATACATCTACAGAGCTTAATGGGTTGGTACATTTATGTAGCATTAAAACTCTAAAGATTTAACTTTCTTCCATAGGAGAGGATTAGTAGGAAAAATAAATAAGAAATATAACTTAAAATAATAATCTTTTCTAAAGAGGATTAATCAAATGAAGAAAGTGTAATGATTTGCAGAGAAATAGTAGATTCAGTGAAAAAGATATTGGAGCTGTTCATAGGAAAGAATTTCATGTACACATGCCCTGCTCCACTGTCTAATAAATAGTAATTGAATTGAAAGAGGTGAAAGAGAGAGGTCTGATGTTATAATAGTAATGGATGGATGATTCTTATCAACAAGAATACAAAGCTTACTCTGTTAGCAAGTGATATTGCAAGTGGATTTGCATTCTATCATTTGGTACCGTCAATTAAAACTGTTGCGGAGGATAAGACCACTAAGAAAATACTTATTGGTACTTCTAAACTATCAATTAAAATTACAAATTTTATTTTATTTTTTTGTTAAACCATAATTTTTGTTTATTTTTTTAAGCATATGAATAATATTGTTCAGATATTGTTGGGAAAATCATCGTGGGAGGACGAGTAACATATGTACGTCATAAACATTTATTTCGAATTGGTTCATGTGAACTTTTTCTACAAGATGCAACGTAAGTATATAATTTTTTCTAAACAACACACACACATACACAGCCACACACATATCTATACTTATGTAGTTAACTTATTATTACAAATTTTAAATGCATTCATTTTATGAACAGGGGATATATAATAAAGATGAATTTCATTGACACTCCACATACACGTCATGTAAGGATCGCTCGTGCAATCAAAGATAAATCTATAATATATGCATCTCGACTTAAACTTATCCATAAGAAGTCAAGTACGTTATAAGTTAATTTCTATATAATCTTTTCTGTGCACCGTTATTTAAAATTAATGAATCTAATAATTTATATTATTTATATAATTTTCAGTGAACATTTTGAGTTCTACAGAATTAACCAAGATTGAGTTTGAACCACAGATGCCAGAAGCGGATAACATTAGATTGCGATCATCAAATATAATAATATGTGGATAATCAAGACTATTATCATGTTTTATTCGTTTTTTGTTACGATAACATTTAGTTATAAACTTTTGGTAATGACCTTTATAGTATTTAGTATGTTTACATTTGGTGATGATATTTGGTATTTGGTGTGATTGCATTTGATGATGATAATGATAATTTTTTAACATCCAAACAACGAATAATGATAAACCAGAAATTATATTTTATTCATTTTATGTATTTTTCCAGTGTAAAATGAGGATTGTTAATGAGGATGTAGACGATGAAGGTGACAATGGTGTTGTTACACAAGTTGATCTAGATTTGAAGAAATGTAAGTGTAGTATATAGAAATGGAACTACCTTTTATATTATTTGTCTTTATGATATATACTCATTTATAATATACCTTTCACGGAAAATCATATTCTTACAGAAAAACGAAAACAATACAATCGAGACTATTATGTACGRCAAAAGGATATTAACAAAAGGCGAAAATTAGCAATCGGCGAAGGAAATAGTCAATCTACAACACATGTCACCAATTGCAATGCAACGGACACCATACCAGTTAGTGCAACACATGTCACCAATTTAGCTGCAGCGGATACAACACCAGTTAGTGCAGTAGCCCTTGCTGAAAGAAGGAGAACTTATAATAGAAATTATTATCTACGATGTAAGGAAAACAACATAACAGCAACAAGTGGTAACCCACATACAAGCATT
>NC_037541.1:3456876-3458546 GCF_001531365.2 Cynara cardunculus var. scolymus
CAACAAGTGGTAACCCACATACAAGCATTGAAACATTGACAACTACCATAGAGAACAATGAAGTTATGGATGTTACAGGTAAAATCCCTATCTTTATTATGTATGTTCAAGCATCAATTTTTATTATCGTCGCTCCATATATGATGCAATTTTTTTTCCCAACAGAAAATTTATAATTTTGTAAATTATTATTTGTCTCTGTTGATGTTATAATACGATTTTATGTGTTTTTAAGAAAGCAATAATGATTTTATTTTTAAATAAAATATAAATTTGAAGATAACATAAAATTTTGAAAAAATATATATATATATATATATATATCAATGTTTATATCAAAATCGACTATTTAAAAGTTCTCATTTTTTTATGTAATTTCGTTAATTTAATCAATACATGTCACCAATTTAGCTGCAGCGGATACAACACCAGTTAGTGCAATTGTCCTTCCTGAGAGAAATAGTCAATCACATATCACCAATTGCAATGCAATGGACACCATACCAGTTAGTGCAACACTTGTTACCAATTTAGCTGCAGCGGATACAACACCAGTTAGTGCAGTAGCCCTTGCTGAAAGAAGGAGAACATATAATAGAAATTATTATCTACGATGTAAGGAAAACAACATAACAGCAACAAGTGGTAACCCACATACAAGCATTGAAACATTGACAACTAGCATAGAGAATAATGAAGTTATGGATGTTACAGGTAAAATCTCTATCTTTATTATGTATATTCAAGCATCAATTTTTATTATCGTCGCTTCATATATGATACAATATTTTTTCCATCAGAACATTTATAGTTTTGTAAACTATTATTTAATTTATTTTTTACATTCTTGTATTCATAGATATAGGTCTTTAATGATAACTATATTTTTACATAGGTTTAGTTCTTAAATGTTAACCATATTTTTACATTCAAATGTCCTAGATGTAGAAACCTCTACTGAGGTCATTGTCAACTCATCAAACCGAAATGACACATTTGAGGAAGATCCATACGATTATATTTACCGGCGTTTACTTAAGGAACATCGCTTTTTGAATGAACAACCTGCATGTACTCATTGCGGAGGAAAACGATTCAAGTTTGAATTCCCTTCCTTCTGCTACATGAGTGGGAAGACAAAGTTAGCATACTCTCCCATTCCCGAAGAATTATACAATCTCTTCACATCACAATCTGAATTGGGCAAAATGTTTAGGCACAACATATGTGCATACAACACGAACTTTTCTTTCACATCGATGGGTGTAACTTTGGATGAGACAATGAATAATATGACATTTGGTGTATATACTTTTCGTGCACATGGAGGAGTATATCATAAAATTGATCAGTTAGTTCCAAGGGATGGACGACCTAGGTATTTACAGTTATATTTTTATGATGCTGAGTCTGAGTTTTCACATAGACTCCAATGGCCCAATCTTGATAGAAGTATCATTGAYATTTTGACACGTGTTCTTGCTACGAATCCATACGTGAGCACATTTCGAAACCTTGCGGAATTAGGACCACTCGACAATTATAGAGTCACTTTGAATGCATCAGTGGAACTTGACCAGAGGGTATACAACCGACCGACTACATCCGAGGTTTGAATAAAAAACCTTTTCTTTTTTATCTTATAAACACATGTGATACATAGTATAGAC
>NC_037541.1:3459343-3465020 GCF_001531365.2 Cynara cardunculus var. scolymus
CTTAAAGAGCTATTGCCCGGTCAGACTGCACAAGATCGACCAGACCTTGTTGCAAGAATTTTTCGTGCCAAATTAGAGGATCTCAAGGACCAACTCTTCCAAAAGAAGATCCTCGGCACTGTCAAGGCATATGTTTATGTCATCGAGTTTCAGAAGCATGGATTGCCGCATGCACATTTCCTCATGATAATGATACCTGATGACAAAATGACCAATCCAGATCATTACGACAAGATTGTATGTGCTGAAATTCCTGACTCAGCAAAATATCCTGAAATGCACCAGTTGGTTGTCCAACACATGATGCATGGTCCTTGCGGTCATTTACGACCGTCCAGTCCTTGCATGCAAGGTGAGCCGAAAATCTGTCGTTTTAGATATCCTAGACAATTTAACGATAAGACATCACAGGCTGAGAACTCATATCTGTTATACCGGAGGAGAAATATTGGAAGAGATGTGAATGTATGAGGCAATACACTGGATAATAGATGGGTTGTCCCGTATAACCCAAAATTGTTAATGATGTTCAACTGTCATATTAATGTTGAGGCTTGCTCAAGTATAACATCTGTGAAATATCTCTTCAAATATATTTACAAGGGTCATGATAAACAAGTTATGCATATAGATCCAGACGAAGGACAGAGTGTCATTAATGAGATTAAAAGGTTTCAAGATGCGCGTTATGTCTTCCCCCGAAGGCAATGTGGTGGATTTTTAGCTTTGCGCTTTCTCAAATTCAACCTTATGTGATGGCTTTGCAAATCCATCTCTCTAATAGGCAGATGGTTAGGTTCAGAGATGATGATGTAATGACAGATATTGTTGCTAGAGAGAGTGGTAAATGAACAATGTTGACTGCATTTTTCGACAAAAATAAAGAAGACGAGAATGCAAGACAACATTTATATAAAGACTTTCCAAAACATTACACATGGAATGCGAGCGCACGTCGTTGGAATCAGAGAAAACAAGGATCAATGATAGGACGATTGGTTTATGCTAATCCCGCCGAAGGAGAGCGGTACTAGCTACGCCTACTTTTATCTCATATTAGTGGGCCTACATCTTTTAAAGATCTATTCACAGTCAATGGCATATTATACCCGACATTCCGGAAAGCACCACTTGAGAGAGGCTTAATAGAGACAGACGATAACTTATCACAATGTCTTGTAGATGCTTCTTTATTTCAGTTTCCCAAAGCTCTGAGGAGGCTATTTGCGGCAATATTAATTTATTGTGAGCCAGGAGATGTTCGCAAGTTGTGGGATCATCATTACGATTCATTTTCAGAAGATTATAGACGACAATGCGAAAGTGTTGACCGAGTTCGGAATATGGTCCTAACTGACATCACCAATTTTCTACAATCTATGGGTAAAAATCTTGATGATTTCGATCTTCCAAAGATAAATGTAGATACTAACTTACAATTTGAAAGTTTTCGTGAGGTACAAGAGGAATACTCCATAGTTGTGGAAGACGAACATTTACGTGCCCGAGAATCCCTTAATTTCGACCAAAAATACGCATATGATGAGATCATGAAGCACGTAGACGATGATCGTTCAGGAATATTCTTCACACATGGTCTGGGGGACTGGAAAAACGTATTTGTACAAAGCATTGCTTGCCAACATTCGTTCTCGTGGTCTCATTGCTCTTGCCACTGCTTCTTCAGGTGTTGCAGCTAATAATATGCTTGAGGGGAGAACAGCTCACTCCCGATTTAAAATTTCCCTTAATCATGATAACAACTCCATGCGCAACATAAAAAAACAAAGCGGGACTGCTAAATTGCTACGGGATGCAAAGATAATCATTTGGGATGAAGCATCAATGGCTAAGAGGCAGACGGTGGAGGCGCTTGATCGAACAATGCAAGACATCACAGGGGTGACACTACCATTCGGTGGAAAAATAATGGTTATGGGAGGTGATTTTAGACAGGTCTTACCGGTCGTGAGACGTGGAACCCGAGCACAGATTGTAGATTCAAGCCTACGAATGTCACCTCTTTGGTCTTCAATTAAAAAAATACGTTTAACTCTCAATATGAGAGCACGAAGTGATCCATGGTTTTCAGATTTTCTATTACGAGTGGGTGATGGAGATGAAGAAATGATGGAAGAAAGCTTTATACGTATTCCCGATGACATGGCCATTGCCTATGCTGATAAAGATAAATCAAAGCATGATTTGATTGACGCAATATTTCCATCTCTGCAAATCAACGAAGCAGATTCAAACTATATTGTTTCAAGGGCGATATTATCAACAAAAAATGAAAATGTCGATGAAATTAATGATCAGCTGATTGATAGATTCTGCGGCGATGAAAAAGTTTACTACAGTTTTGATGAAGCAGAAGATGACATAAATAACTTCTATCCAATGGAGTTCTTAAACTCGCTGACTGTCAGGGGTTTGCCCCCGCATTACCTCCGGCTCAAAATTGGATGCCCAATAATGCTATTGCGGAATATCGATCCCTCTAATGGCTTATGTAATGGAACAAGATTGATAAGTAGAGGTTTTCAACATAACGTAATCGATGCAGAAATAGCTGTTGGTCAGCATGCTGGAAAGAGAGTATTTTTGCCGATAATTCCTCTTTGTCCATTTGAAGATAACATGTTCCCCTTCAAATTGAAGAAAAAACAGTTTCCAGTCCGGCTTAGCTTTTCTATGACAATCAATAAAGCTCAAGGACAGACCATTCCTAATGTAGGTGTGTATCTATCGGAATCAGTATTCTCTCACGGACAACTTTATGTGGCGTTATCAAGAGGGACATCACGTGAAAATACAAAGGTATTAGTAAAGTCTGCCAAAAATTTCAATCGTGACGGAGTTTACACATCAAACGTGGTGTATCAAGAAGTTTTACGCGATTAATAAGGTACAAACGAGTACTTACTATTACACATTTTTTACAACTACGCTTGATATCTATACTATATTATAATCATAAGACATTTCTTACAGGGTATATTTAACATATGGATGCTTCAAGTGGTATCTTCTCAAGGACAGACCATTCCTAATGTAGGTGTGTATCTCTGTTTTGTTTAAACATGATTTTTTTTTGTTGATCATGAATTGCATTAAGTGAAAATCATTATTAAACAATCTAAGAATAACAATTGATGTGTGTTTGGAAATCCGTTAATCGTGCAATTCTCTTTTCAAATCTTCGTTCAATCAACCGTAATAAAATTTGAAGTTTATAATGATCATAAACGTCATACTTCGATTTACAAAAAAACATTCGCATCCCGCCGCATTGCACGGGTATCCAACTAGTTTTTATATTATAGTCTAAACCGAATAACACCTAATTTTTTTGTTGTTTGTGTTTAATGAACGGTGGAAATGACATAAATTACAATTTTAACCTTCACAATTTTTTATGATATCTTCAAATTTATATTTTATTCAAAAATAAAAACATCATCGTTTTTTCAAAATCACATAAGATCATATTATAACATCGATTGAGATAAAAAAAAAATATATTAAAATCAAGATGTATCTCGCTGTATTGCGTGAGTACTCTTCTAGTATTTCAATAACTTAAATAAGTTTTCTTTATCATTTTCTTTCGGTTATATTCATGATTATTACTAATTTTATTAATTATTATTAACCAAATGGAAAAACTAAAAAAGAGAAGAAAAATATGATATTTTTGGAAGAAAAAAGCCAGGCTTAATGCGTAAAGGCAGCATCAATTGGCAAGATGAATTAAGCATGTGTTTAGCATTAACTTATAATAATACACTTTTGTATAAGTAAAGTCTCTTAAGCTAATTAATAATGGTCTTAACGGGTTGGGTTCAAGTGAGACCAAAGGTTTGTCGTGAGACTCGTAAGACCAATTTATGTTCATTGATCAACTTTATAAGTTAATGATCTAATGGTCTAAAGTTGCACGACGGCAATTTTGTGATTATTGAGAAGTCTCATGGTAATTTTGTAATTATGAATGTTCAGATTGTAGATGTAATCCAGAGGTTGAGAATTGGTCTTACGGGTCTCACGAAAAACTTTTAGTCTCACATGATCCCAAGTCTGGTCTTAATTTTTAAATATAAAATAATATTGGTCTTAATTTTTAAAATGTATGATTAAGAGAAAGGGAGAAAAAAGACTCCATTTTATCAAATGTCATTATCTTGTTGTTTTTTAATAAATAAAATAATTATAATTAAACATATTAAAATTGCTTCAATTATTAGTAATATCTAACTAAGAATCAACCATTTTTCCAAAAGTCCAGTATTTTATTTGTATCGTTGAATTTATAATATATAAACGAAGCACGTGCACGTTCATGAGACGTGTTCTAAATGTTAACTTGATTTCTGCTTTTGGTATAGTCAATCATAACGAACTAAAAAAAAACTACAGTGGCTTTAATATGTTGATCTTTAGTCTCGAATCGACAAAAACTCGATCCAGCATGTCATGCAGGCATTGGTTAAACCGAAAGTACTTGTACTATTTACATCTTTTATAGCTTCGTTTGATTGATACCCGTTGGAACCCCACATTGGTTAAATCTGTGCAATTTCTCCTTGAGATATGTTGGAACATCTTTCTCTCTTTAAGAACTCTTTTAAAGAATACTCTATGTTCCACATTTTTCATAGGATATCAGAATAAAGATTTACTGATTTAGGGACACGATACTTTGATATCAGAATAAAGATTTACTGATTTAGGGATACGATACTCTGGGRAAATCTAAACTTGTCTAATCCCCTCTTGACAATATTGTTTATCGATATATAGGCATGGGAATGGGGCGGGGATGGGGCAGGGAACTCAATCCTCGTCCCCGTCCCCGATTACTTATCTCTATCCCCGTCCCCGTTCCCGTCCCCATCCCTGCGGGGGAATATAATCACATCCCCATCCCCATTCCCAACGGGGAACGGGAATTTTTTTCTCGTTTATGTAACTTATTTTAAATTAAATACGTGAGAGACCATACATGTTTAAATCTCAAACATTTTCAATAAACCTAAAACCAAAATGAATTTAATTTAATAAAAAAAACCACAACATCATATAAGAATTAATAACCTAAAACCAAAAAAAAATCAATTTAATCCAAAAAAAACTTAAAGTCACATGTACAAAAAGATATTGAGTAATATAAAACCATATCGAATAATTGTATTTTGACTTACATCCAAAATATTACATATTAACATTTAAATAATAACAATTTTAGATTATCAACCTAATTAGGAAATAGGAAATTATAAATTACCGCTTTAGTTGAAATAAATAATATATATGTATATATATATATAAAATTTATTAATTAATATACATAACGGGTACGGGGCGGGGCGGGGCAGGTAGGGGCGGACGATACCCGTCCCCATCCCCGGTTTGAGACAAACGGGGATCATCGTCCCCATCCCCGATACATCGTGATTTTAATATTTCATTTTATTCTTTATCTCGGTCGATGTTATAATATGGCTTTATGTAATTTTGAGAAAGCGATGATGTTTTTATTTTTGAATAAAATATATGTTTGAAGATATCATAAAATTTTTACAAAAATATATCGATATTAATATCAAATTAACTATTTGAAATTCCTCATTTTTTGTGTAATTTTTAATTCAATTTTTTCATAATTTAATTTATG
>NC_037541.1:3467585-3471400 GCF_001531365.2 Cynara cardunculus var. scolymus
TATGTATGTATGTATGTATGTATGTATGTATGTATGTATGTATGTATGTATGTATGTATGTATGTATGTATGTATGTGTGTGTGTGTGTGTGTGTGTCACTCTCTCCCATCCATTTTGTTTCCATCCAAACCATTGATTTAACTATCAAGTTATGTGCACAACATGAACAAACTAAAACAATAAGATTTTAAATAATGAATATACCGAAATCACAATGTATACACACTAAAACAATAAATATTCAAATAATGAACATATTGAAATCACATTGTGAACTCACTAAAACAATAAAATCAATATTGTTAGGTGTATATGTACATTGTGATACTATCACATTCTGAACTCGACATTTCACAATGTTCACACCAACTAAATGTATACATAGTGTGAATGCTATTATCGCATTAAGTACACACCTTACTTTGCTATTGTCCATGTTGTACGAGGATGATTTATTTTACAATGGAGAGAGCATAGATAAGAGAAATAAAAAAGAATTATAATTTTCCTTATTTTAATAATTTAGTCAAATTACTAAACTTACAATGTTTATATATTAATCCTTAATTGAATATAATTTATGGATTAAACTGGATCTCACAAATTAGAAGGATCTCAATTAAATATATATATATATATATATATATATAGAGAGAGAGAGAGAGAGAGAGAGAGAGAGAGAGAAAGAGAGAAAGGGTTGGGTTCACGTGAGACCAAAAGTTTTTCATGAAACCCATAAGACCAATTTATGTTCATTGATCAACTTTATAAACTAATTATCTAATGGTCTAAAATTGCACAATGACAATTTTGTGATTATTGAGAAGTCTTGTGGCAATTTTGTGATTATGAATGTTGAGATTGTAGATCTAATCCAATGGTTGAGAATTGGTCTTACAGATCTAACGAAAAACTCTTGGTCTCACATGATCCCAAGTCTATATATATTGCATTGATTTTAACATATTAATATGTTTTCTTGATCCATAATTTTGAAGTTAAGTTATAATATATTCTGATAATAGTAATGTCTTTATATAAAATGTAGTATTTAATTATGTCGTTCAGTTTGTCGAATTTGATCGAATTTGAAATTGATTCAATTTCAATATTATCGCTGGCTTTAAATAAAGTATGGAATTGAAATCATGGGATTTTAATGAATTTAGAAACTTATGAATGTAGTTGTTAATTATTTCACGATATTTTATATGATTTGTTTCTATTATGGTTTAAATATGTTAAAAACATTCGTTTTGTAATAATCAAGTAATAAAATATAATTTAATTATTTTACAATTATTTATAATTTGTTATAAAAATTATCTGTAAAGGATGGAATTGAATTTCTATTCCGAATCCTACATAGAAAACCCAACAAAGATTCAAAATCCTTCTCATTTCAAATCCTTCCACGAAATCTAAGAGGCTGTTTGGAATTGAAAGGAATTGAAAGGAATTGGAATGTCCAATCCTTTGACCAAATTCCAAATAGAGTATTTGGTTCATGGAATAAGACTATGGAATCCTTTCAATTCTAGTCGATTCTTTTACGCACAGATTTTACAATTCCATGGCAATATGCTAGGATTTCAATTCCTTTCCTGCAGATTCCTTTCCTAATCCAATTCCATGCAACCAAACGCGATCACAAGGCATGGTCAAATTCTATCAGATTCCATTCCATTCCGTCAAAGTCAAATTCATTTAATGAATTCCAATTCCATCGAATTCCATTCTACGAACCAAACGCCTCCTAAAACTTAAAAAAAACGTTATATCAAATCAAACGCTTAGAGTAATTAGTTTCCTGGCTTTAGTTTACCTGGTAATTAACAAGAAGGGTTTTCATGTAAAATGAGTGTGAGGCACGTGATTCCACTCTAGACGCTACTCATATGCTCTTAGGACAACCGATTTACCTATTTTATGACAATCAGTAATGAAGAAGCGAGAGATGTAAATTTTACCCCTGGTACTCGTCCTTACGGGGGGCAGGATTCCCCTGTTTGGCAGGTTATGACTAGGTGGCGGCATGTATACTCGT
Organism: Cynara cardunculus var. scolymus; assembly: GCF_001531365.2. Taxonomy (NCBI): domain Eukaryota; kingdom Viridiplantae; phylum Streptophyta; class Magnoliopsida; order Asterales; family Asteraceae; genus Cynara; species Cynara cardunculus. Next base: position 3,469,634 of record NC_037541.1, read on the forward strand.
TAAAGGATATTTTGGAAATTTTATGTATTGTTTCTTTTTTTTTGTTCAAGGTTGTTTGGTGGTTGTTAAATGGTTGTATTAGGCACGTTTATTGTATTATAAATAGAGTTTTTCTCTTTGAAATGAAGCAATTGAATCATTACACAATTTCATAATTCTCTCATAACATGGGTTTATTTTCATATCCGAAGTGGGGTTGAGAATGAGACTACGTACCCACCCTTTAAGCGTCTTGATTGATGATTACATTTTCTATTTTGTTAAATATATCTCAATATTGGTAATTAATTTAGTGAAGATTCATTTTATTTTTTTTAAATACATTTTTATTGTTTTTTACTAAACGGATGCCTGGCATAGGCCACTCTGCCAGGGATTCCTTCTTCAGGATCCCGTCCAAGATTAGTTAGGAAGGGGGCGGGGATGGGGGCCTAAGTAAGGAGTGTAGTCTGCCAGAGATTCCTTCTTCAAGAACCCGTCCAAGATTAGTCAGGAAGGGGGCGGGGATGGGGGCCTAAGTAAGGAGTGTAGTTGAAGATATGGGATCCATTATCCACCCAATACACTCCATGTTTCTATCCCTAGAGAATGCTTCAAAAGATTATGTCGTACTAAACACACATACATTGCATTGTACGTATACATTATTTGAAGGTTAAGTGTCGAATTTTTATAAATTTCATTTTCTTTAATTATATTATCGAAGGACTACTGATGGACGTCAAAAGAACGACCTTCTCTTTTATGTCAGTAGCATGTATCATTTAGCAACGGCTGTAAAAGAAATTATAGCAAAAGATATTTGTAATCTGTCATTGACTCATTATTAATGTTTAGTATTCATTGACAGAATACCGACAAACTGCATAAAAATAAATCAAAACATTATAATTAAAACTACTACCAAACTTTGTGCAATCCGTCACTAATTTATAATTATCGACGGATTATCTATCGTCACTTATCTCTCATTAATTTGTTGATATTTCATGTTTTCTTTGAACTTTCAACGGTTGACACTAGAGATGGCCAAAAACCGGTCCCGGGCCGGGCCTTAACCGGTTACGGCCGGTCCCGATCGCGACAAAAACCGGTGACAACCAGTCCCTCTATAACCAGTCCCGATTCCGATCCCGGTTCCGGTCCCGGTTCCGATGAAAAAGCCTATAACCGGTCAAGCTTACCGGTAACCGGTTAAGCCGTCCGGTCCCTGTTCCGGTCCCATAACCGGTTACGGCCGGTCCTTTGAAGAAAAAATATTTTTTTTTATTTTTTTTAAATTATTTTGGTAATTAATAAATTTATAATATGTTATGAATATCTTTGAAATATGTTATTTTAATATGTTTTATTATAAATATGTTTTATTATATATTATATATATACGTTTAATTTTATAAATACGTTTTGTTATATACGTTTAATTTTATAAATACGTTTTGTTATATACATTTAATAATACACTTTAAAAATACGGTTTACTCAAATACACTTTAAAAATACGTTTTATTATGATTAAAGTGGCATTGTTTTACAAAATGCTAATAAAATACATTTATCTATCCATCTTCATCGGTATCCCATGTCGGATTGACTTGAAGAGTTCTGGTCTCTTGAATTCTTCTAATAGCCTCATGGTCTTCAAGGTCATCAATGTCAAGTTCCTCATCATCTCATATTGGGACTGGGAGTAAGTGCTATCGGTATCGGTACTTGGTGGCGTGCTTAGTCCCATAGAGATTTCATTTTCTTCAAGATTTTCTTCCA
>NC_037541.1:3472025-3477618 GCF_001531365.2 Cynara cardunculus var. scolymus
GTTGAGTAAGAATTATCCGTAGCGGAATCCAAACCAAAAGCCACATATATTTGTGTAATTAAAACTTCAACACCAACAATATTTAAATACGGGTTTAAAGCCGCAGCACAAAGAAAAGGAAATGGGATACCCATAAAATATTTTAACAATTTTTTTTTCATGGAAGACATCAACCTTCCCCAATCCACATGGTATTCGTATTGGGAAATTTTACTTGCCAAAATATAGATTTGATTTAAAACTAAAGGGGTTGTTGGATAATATATTCCCGATAAAAGTGTTGTCGCATTTTTAAAATCCCCTGAAATGTCGTACAATCCTTCAATCACGGCCCAATCGAATAATCCAATAGTGTTTTGAGGATAATGGTTTTTATAAAAAAAAAAAATTTGTTTTATTAAATTTTCGATCATAAAATATGTCGAGTTCCAACGAACGGGCATATCGTGGTTTGGTCCCAAAGCTCTAAAACCGACGTTTTGACAATACCTTCTATAGGCCGCATGCATTTTTTTACCTTTAGTGAAAATTCGCCGCAACATAAGTCTAAACTTATCTATTACGGGTTTACAAGTATTTAAACCGTTTTGAACGGCTAAATTTATTATTTGGGCACAACAATGTGTATGAAATAATTTTCCGTCTAAAATAGGTGTCAAATGACACTTTAATTTTTCCACACAAGCATTGTTATTACTTGCGTTAACGAAATACTAATTATTTTTGCGGTTAAATTATAAAATACAAGATTTTTTTTAATAATCGAATATTGACGTGCACCCGAATGTGGCGCACCGAACGGTTCAAACGCGATTACACGTTTGAATAATTGCCATGTGTTAGGGTCAACCCAATGTGCCGTTATACATATATAAGAAACCGACAATCCGTATGGTGCGCTCCATACATCACACGTTAAAGAAATATTGTTAGACAAATAAGAAAACATTTGTTGCATATCGTCTTTGGCAATTGTCCACATTTTTATAGCATCACGTCTAAGGGTTTGACGACTTACCGGCTTGTATCGTGGTTGTAACGTCTTTTGAATCATCTTCGTAACGTGAGGGTTGTCGAAGTGTCCAAAAGGCAAACCGACTTGAATGACACATTGTGTAGTCATTTGTCGGTTTAAATCGGCATCGTAGTTCCATATTTGACCTTGTGTGTCAAGTATCGGTTGACTCGAATCACCCCCCGACCTCAACCCCGGGCACGTTTTTTCGGTGTGCCTCCTTAACGTAGAATTTCCTTCCGCCGTAAGGAGAGTTTTGACACATTTTGCATTGTGCCTTTCGTTTCCCGGTCGTGAGAACGACCAAGTTGTAGTGATTCCAAACCTCGGACTTTCGTCCGTGTTCGGCGAGAACTTGGGCAATTTGTTCGTTTGAGGGTTGTTCACCGGCCATTTTGTAAATCGTAAGTAAAATAGAGAAATAAACGAGAATTGTGAAGTGGAGGAAACGAGAAATTAATACGTAACGAATTCAAAAAATGAAGCGAAAAACCGAGAATTGATAATGTTTTTTTGCGTTTTTGAAGATGAGATGAGTTGGTAACTAACTAAGGAAATCTCATCTCTATTTATATATGTTTTGGTAGCCAAGAAGATGAAAAAAACGGTCATAAGGGAGTCCAACGGCTAGTTTGACTGAATAAACGGCTAGTTTGACTTTAAAACGGCTAGTTTGACTTTTTGACTTTTTCGTTGACCGGGCCGGGCCGGGCCCATAACCGGTTGCGTAACCGGTTCCGGTCCAAGATTTCCATAAAAACACTAACCGGTTCGTAACAGCCGGTCCATAACCGGTTACCACCGGTCCCGGTCGGTTACGGTCTTGAGCCGGGCTCGGTTCCGAGCCTCCATCGGTTACGGGCCGGGCCGGTTACGTTTGGCCATCTCTAGTTGACACTAAGCTATTGGGCCGAGATTAGGGCAGTGTCATCTATATTGGGCCGTAATGTGTTGGGCTAGGTTTTTAGTGGACTTAGGACGGTCCGATGTTAGCCCAATTGTTTCTTTCCCTTTTCAGTTTTCTAGAAAATTTCAAGTAACTCTAATGGTCTAATGTAAATATTATATTTTGTTTTTTGTTTTTAATTCAAAATTTTAAATAATTAAAAACATTTTTGATAGATTCTCTAATATTATTTTAAAAGGGAGAATCAAAATTTAAAATCTCTATAAAAAATCATATCTAATTCCAACAGATTCTCCATTTTGGAGATCACGATACTGATTATATTATTAAAATATTATATACATGTAATAAAATATTATTTCTCTCTCGTAACATTTACCCTTATTGTTTCTTACGGACGGTGAAAAAATAAAAAAATGTTTGTCTAACATGATATTCATTTTTGGAAATGGAAAAATTCACACTCGAAAAATAATAATTGATAAATAACCTAATATTCTAATAAGTAATATCTATTTATCCTTTAAGGCTATACTTTCTATATATTTAATATAATCACTAAAAAATATACCATCCTTAGTCATTGATAAATAATTCATATATATTACCAACGCATTTCAAAACAACATTTTAGAAAAATGAAAAATAGACGTCCATCGATGCTTTGTTGCTGATACAAATACAAATCTATAGGGAAAACGATATACACGGTAATTATTTACAAAATTCTATAAGAGATATTTACATTTTATGTTTATCGCTAATTCATAATTATCTCTAATACCCCCTGAAAGTCAAAGTGGAAGGTTGTCAGATGTTGGGACTGGAACGAAACTCATCAAACAGAACGTGTGGTAGTCCCTTAGTGAAGATATCGACATATTGATAATGGGATGCAACATGTGGGACTTAAATATGGCAATGAGCGACCTTCTCACGGACAAAGTAAACATCAATTCCCACATGTTTTATACGTTGATGTTGGATAAGGTACCCGAATAGGTAGGCTGCTTACATTATCACCGTAAACAATAGTAGCTTTACGGAGAGGACATTGTAGCTCCAATAAAAGATTGTGAATCCAATATGCTTCAGAGACGACGTTTGCGACACCCCGGTATTCGGCTTCGACACTTAAGCGGATTAAGGTTGCCTGTCATTTGGAGGACCAAATTACAAGGTAATCGTCGAGAAAAACACAATATATATCTAGAACTAGACCATCGGGTGTCCGGACAACCGCCCCAGTTTGCATTGATGAAGGAGATTAGTTCGGATGAAGAGAAGGGCGTTAAGTGCAAGCCAAGGTCAAGAGTATCTCAATTGAGATAGCACAATATGTGCCCAAGAGAGCTAGAATGCATATGGGGGTTCCCTCGGATCGTGTATAAAGAGGCACACTTATTGAACTGCATATAAGATATCGAGATGTGTAAAAGCAAGATATCGCAAAGCCCTGACAAGGCTTCGATACAATGTCGGATCTTTAATTGGCGGACCCGATGTGGCACTAAGTTTAGATTGAGTGTCAAACAGTTGTTGTAGTAGAATCGCATGATGACATGTTTACTTGGGCTAATATTTTGGTGGTGTATTCCTTTGTGAAATAAATTGACCGTGAGGATGTTGGGTAACCTAGATGCCTAAAAAATAATTGATAGTCTGAGATCTTTCATGGTGGACTCTATACTAAGACTGGCGATAACTTTTTGTTGCAATGAATCTGACGAAGCCGTCAAAATGATGTTGTCCAGATATAATAGCATATATGCAACTTTTTATCCATGGAGATAGATAAACAAGGAATAGATGTGTTTGATGGTCTTGTGGTAGTGGATTGGATGTGACAGTGGGTTGAGGGGAAGATAGATGGTTTAGCGGAGAAGGGGTTTGAGGTATAGATGTGTTTGATGGTCTTAGGTGTGTGTGATTAGTTGGGAGAGATAGTGATGAACGAGAGGTGGTGTCGGGTTAGGAAGGAAAGTTTATGTCTCGGTAAGGGGTTGTGATTGAAAGAACAGATAAGAGGATTCGTCAAAAGTTTCGTGACGAGAGATGATAGTTTTATTTGTAGACATGTCGAAGAACTTATAGCCTCGATGGTTGGACTAGAAACCCAAGAAAACACAAGGTGTGGCGCGTGGTTGCAGTTTTTGGATAGTGATGGCGGGGTTATGGGGGAAGCAAAGACAACCGAAAGTTCATGTATGTGACTAAGCAGGTAATATTTGGTAGAGGAGTTGGGTCGAAGAGACGTAGTATATGCCTTTAGTGGGAAGGATATTATGAAGATAGGTAACCATTTGGATTGCATGTGGCCAAAAAGAGGGGGAACGTGGGAACGGGGAAAAGGGTGAGGGCCATTTTGTTAAGTGTTTGAAGTTTTCGTCAGGCCTTCCCATTTTGAGAGGAAGTATAGGAACACGAAAACCGAAATTGAATACCATGTTGGGTTCATAAGGTTTAGAAGAGTTGTCAACCATTATCACATTGGAACGTGTTAGTTTCACGTTTAAATTGGGAGCAAATATATGCACAGAACAGAAAGAATACAAAAACATTTGAGACTTTTTGGTGAAAGAGAAAACCCAAGCAAAATTCGTGTAGTTGTCAAGAAACAATATATAATATTGATATGGATGGCTGAGACGATTGTGTCACATGGATTGAGATATGTTGCAACTGTTGAAGGTAACTTACGTCGGAGGGGTAGGAGTGGGTAGTCGCCATCATTATTGGACTCATGATGCTAGTTCTCATCAGCTTAGTTATCTTTATCAAGCCACTTACTTGATGTCTAGCTTTCCAACTGGTAGAAAAGTTCCATTTCCCCCAGGTCAATGAAGAAGGTCCTTCATAGAAAACCCAAATGAATCAAATTCAACAGATTTGGAACGAGTAAAATACTATGTAAAGATAGATAAGGATAAGAAGAGGGAAATCGTGTGGAACCCGAAGTAATAATATGAAAGACCCAGATTACATAAATGATACCAGGTTGAATACCTCATTTCTATAAATGATAAACAAACCACCAAAAGTTGCATTTTTAAACCATTAAAAAGCAAACGAGATATAATATTTACGAGTTTCTAATTCGAAATGTCCGCTTGATTTACAGGACGTTTCCGTAAGCACCTGATTTCCAAAATATCCTAAAACGGACAAAATAAACTTAATAGATTTGCAGAAGCTTAAACTATATACAAGACGAAGGACATTAGCTACCCGTTATCTAGATACTTGCAGTTACAACCAAAAGACAACTAATAATTTACAATCCATAGCTGTTGATATGTGTTGAGAATTTAACGCATAACACGCTCTTTTTAGGACTTTTTAGTTACATTAATTTCTTTTCATTCCCAAATTGAGTCATTTTCATTTATTTCTTTATACCTTTGTTATTATGAAGCTAAATGTTGTGGTTAACATGTTGGTATGCATAATTTAAGCTAATTTGGAGTTTTTGTGATAACAGCAGGTGCTGCAGCATTGGTACAGCATTGACCTGGGTCTTGCACTACTTTTTGGAGGGCATAATAGACAATGTGCTGACTTTTTGAAAATGGAAAACAGCTGTAAATGGGCTGTATTTTTGGAAGAAATCTGATTTCTTCTCTTTAGTTAGCCTTTGTACTTCTTAGTTAAGCTTTAACTAGGTATTGTAC
>NC_037541.1:3477718-3501133 GCF_001531365.2 Cynara cardunculus var. scolymus
ACTAAAAGGGTAAGCACATAATGCTTAGTGAGTAAACGGGAACTACTAACTACTAAAGCTTCACAAATGTATCCATGGAAGTCAATGATCACGAAGGATGTAAATCATGTAATAAGTAATCATTATTCGAGAATCATACTTCTGAATATCAAAGTATGCAACTAGATCGTGTGAAAGTCAATAATTGATATGTACTGCCACCGAGCTATCCCGATCGTGGCAAGCACAACAATATATATCATAGATTTCATACCACCCGAGCTATCCCGGCCAGTGGAATGATCTTCCCACCCGAGCTATCCCGGATAGTGGGGAAAATGACCGGACTCTAACACGGTCAAATACGCACCATACCCGAGTAATCTCAGCTGATATGGGCTTAAGCGTGCCGCCCCAGGTGAAACACAAAGTAACCACCAAGTAGCACGTATGGAAGGATGGAGTGCAATAGCCAATAATCTCTTGAAATTGATAAGGAGACATAACATGGATGAGTATGGAAGCAAGTAGCAAATAGATAACACATGTCTATCAAATAGCAAGTTAAGTAACCCCATAGACTCATAGTGTTTTTCGATATTCAAAAAAATTGAGCCAAATTAGGCTCTACGTCCATATATGTCTAAACGTCGTCCAACGGTCACTCTGGAAGGACCAAGTGAGCTTATTTAACACCTGTAATATGTACCCAAAGTTTCATAAAGATCCAACAACAAAAACTTAACCAAACTTAATTTAAACTCATTTTAGGCACTATAAATCACAGCTCAAAATCAACTTTTTATCAGTTTTTAGACGCAATTATAACCAACCTAGAAGCCTTATTTCTAAAAAGTTTCTAAAGGACAGATTTAGATCTACATATAAGCTTTCTAAAATGTCCATAATCGTAGCAATCCGAGCTACGGTTAAGAAGTTATCGCACATTCAAAACAGCATCTCGGGTAGATTTGGTGCTGTCAAATTCACCAACTAAATAGACTAAAATCCATATTTTGGATTCAATCTTTGTTCGAACAATCAAATACCATCTAACCATGTTTATATTATTGATTACAAGATCAATACTCAAGAATTTCACCAAAATAGCCATTAATGAAGAAAATCAAAGTTCAACTTATGTTCTTCATTTTCGAAAGCTACAATTCATCAATCAAGCATCATAAAAACTTAGTTAGGCTATAACCAATCTAATCAAGCATCATAACAACTTAGTTAGGCTATAACCAATTCATCAATCAAGCATCATAACAACTTAGTTAGGCTATAACNAATCAAGCATCATAACAACTTAGTTAGGCTATAACCAATTCATCAATCAAGCATCATAACAACTTAGTTAGGCTATAACAACTTAGGTTTCATTGATTTCATCTCTAGCTAGCTTCAAATCATGAAATTAACCAATGAAATAACTATACCTTAATTGGAGGATGAATTTGGCATAAAACTCAAGCAAAAACCCCTTGAAACAACCTTGATTCACCCCTATGAAGCCAAAATTGCCCCTGGTAGTAAATATAGGAGATGAAACTCTGTTTTGGGTGAAAAAGAAGGTAAACATCATGTATATTCGACTTTTACGAGTTGGGGCTGAGTTGACTCGGCTGAAAACTCGGTTTGACCACTAATCACTAAAAATCGCATAACTTTTCGCCCGGGCCTCCGTTTTTGACGTGATTTTCGCTCACGCTTTCGTAAAGAGATAATATACAACTTACAATAGAAATATTTCAAAAAATATCTTCCAATAAAAGTCAGTTTTTATGTATCCGTAACGTAGATATTGATGCTTTTGACCCGTTTATTTCCAATTGTTTTGCCCTGCGCCTCGTACGATGATTCCGACTATTTCATATATAGTTTATTGCATTCAGGTTTGCTTCCAAATTTTACGTTTTGATCACATAAACACGTATAAAAGGGATAATTGCAATGTATTTGCGAAAGTGTATGTTACATAATGGGGAGAGAATGGCCTTTACAATGATTGCACGATTTAAGAACAGTTGAAAGTGTACCTTGGTTGGATGTCATTTGAGATGTTGCATATGTATCCATGTACCAGATTTCGTTCGGGGGGGGGTTAAGAATAGCGTATGGAGTGTCATCTCGATATCGATAGGAACATATGAAGGTTGTCTTGTAGTATATACTTGTTGTGGATGCAGTCCGAGTAAGCCAGGAGCTACAGAGGGACTTGACTGTTGAAAAGAGGACTAAAGGTCCAGCCAGTCAGCACAAAACCCGTTGTCAGATGAGGGCACGACGGGGTCGGCTATGGCTGTTGTGGCTACTGACACTAAGGTTGAGCAAAATTCCAGCACTGCCAGGAAAGGTCACGACCAGGGTGATTCTTGTGTCTGCCACTATTCGTGTTTCGAGGGCCCCGACTATGGCCTTATTCGCGAGATGGGGGGTTGTTCCATTGGATGAGAATCGTATCGAATGTATTGAGGGTGTGGAGAAACCACACCATTGGTGTGAGTGTATGGGATGTTGATTCCGGTGACACCATTCATAAATTCGTCGATAATTATATTCTGGCACTATTTCCGGTGAATTTCTGGCAGATAATGACTCTGACGATGAAAAACATGACCTATCTGATCACTCCTCATATGATTAAATACTATGTTAATTTTAGTCTTAGTAAACTTTGTCTAGTAGTTTTAAATCTTTATTGTTTCCTTGTTTTAAATCTTAGTAAACTACTATTCGACATATGTTATTAAAATTCTGGCGGGGCGGGTTTCCGACAAATATATCCGTGGGTAATTTAATTCATTTTTTAAAAAAATTAGTTAATATTTTCTTAATTTAATCAAGGTTTTTAAAACATACAGGAAGAAAATTTCTGGCGGTGGCTTTCCTGTGTTCTTCAAGAGGCTCTTTGCAGGTCCAACTTCTGCTTCAAGCTTTTGATTGAAGAACATGGCTAAAGAAATCCTCTCTTTGGTTCCATTAACAGTCACTCTATGCTCAATGTTGTTGTATGCACCATTGCTCATTATCTGCAAATCCATTTAATAATTTTTTTCAAGTTTAATAAAATTAGCAAGCATGACAGTGGATCCTTCTATTGGTTGCTAGCTATATATCTAGGGTTTGTGAATCTGAAAATTTCAAAAACACTAAGCTTTGATGCACAACACATCTATATATAGATTTGCAATCACATGAGAAATTTGTAGAATTTTTTTATTAGAAGTGGTGAAAGTATTCTTACATTATGTGAGTATAGGTGATGTTATACTTTGTGAAGATTGTGATGGTTACAGAATGTGTACCTTCACCGGTTTTTTTGAAGGTGGTCACTTCCACACATCTTTACACAACATAAGAGTATATATTATGTGAAATTCACGTTGTATTATATGAAAGTTTCATTTCTCATATTTCTTATAGAAAATGTTATTAATTTCTGATGGAAACCCAATACTATATATATATATATATATATATATATATATATATATATATAGGGGACTCATTCAAGGTAGAACTGAGTTGTTTGTGGTAACCGTGAGGTCCAATCTCAACCAATCATTTTAATATATTAATTATTCAATTTAATTCAATTTAAAAGGGTATGTTAGTTAATTCCTAAATTAAGATTAAATTTTAATTTTTCAAATAGAACCGTTTCACAAAAAATAATTAATATTGATTTACATTCCTAAATTATAGATTAATATGATTCAGTGGAATAAAATCAAAAAAAAAAATCCGTGAGTGTAAACATGATCATGATTCTAAATTATCACATGGAATCACATATATTTGTTGAAGATTTTCTCCATAATATTTAAGAATATCAAATCAATAAGTGTTTCTGCAAGAATTTTACCACAATGTAGCACACCATTGTTCATACACTATCATATATAAATATATATGAAAGCTGAATGCAACACATATATAGTTGCTAGCGACATTAATTTGGGATTCATTTATTGTTAACTAGATTAGGAGTCAAATCTTGTGTTTGTGTCTGTATATGTGTATGTGATGACTCTGTGTCTGTATATTTTACTACAATGTAGCACACCATTGTTCACACACTATCATATATAAATATATATATATATATATATATATATATATTTATATATATGAAAGCAGGATGCAGCACATATATAGCTGCTAGCTACATTAATTTGGGATTCATTTCTTGTTAACTAGATTAGGAGTCAAATCTTGTGTTTGTGTCTGTATATGTGTATGTGATGACTCTGTGTCTGTATATTTTACCACAATGTAGCACACCATTGTTCACACATTATCATATATATATATATATATATATATATATATATATATATGAAAGCAGGATGCAACATGTATATAACTGCTAGTTGGAGTTTTAAAGTAATACCCATCAACAACCATACTGAGGTAACCAAGCGGTTCTGCAACACAAACAATGTTCCTTTTTCATATCTAATGCCTACTCTATATTCTGATTAACGATTATCCAAACCTATTTTCACTAGTTCTACCCATATATAGTGTGGTTCTTCCTTTCTTCGGTGTTCAAAGAGATTGATATATTAACAAGAAAGGATTTGAAACAAACTCAGATGCAAATTCAAATAAATCAGTCAATGGCTACGTTAAAATTCCCATGGTGCATGTAAGCTCGAGTCCGTTTACATACATTTGTATGTCGATCTCAAGCCTGGGTTGTAGACAATGGTGCTACCAACTATCTCATCAACACTTGGTCTTCTTCATCACATTTATATAAACCATCGAAGCCTTTTATCTGCCATCTTTCCTAACGATCATGAAATCAATGAAGTGCATTATCCAGGTGTACATTAACCATCAGTTAGCCATTAACTCCATATGTAAACTCCACGCATAAATACCTTGTCATTTTCAATTTTCTCAAACTAGTATTTTCAGGCTCAAATAAAAGAGGGTAATAGCTCATGGAATTCTCTTTGACGCGGTCTATCTTCTAAAAATATCATGCCAAGGTTGGTAACAGAATACCTATGATCATATCCTGTTCTAGTAATGTTTCTTGTGGCCTGATAGGCTAAGACATAGTCATCTTTCGTCTTAAAAAAATAAAGTATCAAAGATGCTTTTCATGTTCTAAATAACCATAATCTTGAAAGTTGTGATGTTTGTCCCTTACTTAGACAATCATCTATGTCTTTTATTGCAAGTCATTCTTATTCTGCAGAAAATTCTGACCTAATACATGTCTGTATATTTTACCACAATGTAACACACCATTTTGACTAGACAAGATTGTGATCAATTCGTTAGCATCCATCGATTATGTATATGGTTTCACTTGTGATCGACTCTAGGGTTTAGGGAAATCGTGTCCTTCTCGAAAACCAGGCAGTATCTTCACTCTATTTTGGATTCAAATTGAAGAGTGTATATTAAGAATATTAACGGATTTGTAGCGCACGCTCAAATCCGGCTCAATAAATTAAAAAAATGACCATCTTGCCTTCTTTACATTATGACATTAAATGTCACTAATCTATTTTTGGAATTACATTAATTAAGATTCCTTTCAATTTTAACCATTGGTTATTAGGATGTGTGGTTGAGATTGGATCTCACGATTACCACAAACAAAACAGTTCTCATTTGATTAAGCCCTTATATATATATATATATATATATATATATATATAGTATTGGGTTTCCGCCATCATTATTGGACTCATGATGCTAGTTCTCATCAGCTTAGTTATCTTTATCAAGCCACTTACTTGATGTCTAGCTTTCTAAGAAAAGTTCCATTTCCCCAAGGTCAATGAAGAAGGGGTCTAAAGGTCCTTCGCAGAAAACCCAAACGGATCAAATTCAACAGGTACCAAATTATCTTTAATGAATTGACATATCGACACATAATTTTTAATATGATTTGGAACGAGTAAAACAATGTGTAAAGATAGATAAGGATAAGGAGAGGGAAATCATGTGGAACCAAAAGTAGTAATAGGAAGAGATTGGCCATTACAGCGATTGCACGATTAAAGGGACTCATATTTAATAAGGTGGAAAGTGTACCTTGGTTGGATGTCATTTGAGATGCTGCATATGTATCCATGTACCAGGTTTCATCCAGGGGGGTTTAAGAATAACGTATGGAGTGCCATTTGATATCGATAGGAACACATGAAGGTTATCTTGTAGTATATACTTGTTGTGGACGCGGTCCGAGTAAGCCAGGAGCTACAGAGTAAGCTATTGGGGTGAATGTATGGGATGTTGATTCCGGAAAACCATCGATAATTATATTCTGGCACTATTTCCGACGAATTTCCGGCAGATAGTGACTCTAACGACGAAGAATTTGACTTGTCTGATCATTCCTCAGATGATTAAATATTATGTTAATTTTAGTATTAGTAAACTTTGTCTAGTAGTTTTAAATATTTATTGTTTCCATGTTATAAATTTTAGTAAACTACTGTTCAACATCTGTTATTGTGTGGAATCTTACACTTGAATTATTGTTTTATGTTTTCTAACATTGCTTTGTAGAAAAATCGACAATGTCGCGTACTCGGATTACCGGTCGAGGTAGTGGCAGTACACCTAGTCGCGGTATGGGTAATGCCTCTAGTAGTGCTTCGCCTCACCCGGAGGAGATAGAGTTTGGTTGTGGTAGCGTGCTCCGGAGCTGCTTAGACAACAATGGACGATTATTGGCAGCTGCGGCAAAGAGTAAATACATTTATATCTTTTAATTGATAAAAATAATTGTTCTTTGTATTGATGTTAATTCAACTTATTATTTATATAGTTTTAGTGACACCAGAGTGATCCGTCGTATCACCAAGATCAACCGAGAGCTGCTTGACGGCCCATAGATTACTTGGGGAAAAATCCTAAGGGACGTGAGACGTCGAATGTGGGAGCGGTTCCAGGTTCATGGTATATATTAAACTTGTTATATTTTTGCTATTTTTTTGAACCTAAGAATCGACTAAACTTTTACGTACAGTGCTACTACACTTGGGATTCGGCTTTGGATGCCTAGATTCTAGAGACATGGAAGAGAAAGTCGATCAAGTCATATAATGACAACTTGAATGCCGCGAGGAAGAAAGCTGGAGAAAAAGCAAAGAGGAATGGGTATCCTCAATACAATGAAACCGACCTACACTGGACCTGCGTGTGTTGAAGAACTCCCCCGTTGGATCTCTTCAGATGTGTGGAGCCTGATGGTCGATCGTTGGAACATTGACAATTGGAAGGTTGTTTTCGGTATGGCGCGTGAGAACTGTTATAGCCAAGTTGCGCTACACACCGTTGGTACTATCCCATCTTCGGAGTATGGTGCTCGTGTGGTAGGACCTAAAACCCATTACTTTAGTAGCTTGATTTTTAATATGTTATAATTAACACATTTTCGTATTATTTGACCTTTGTAGACACAAGCAAAAGACGGCATGCCATCGACCGTTGTGTAATTGTTCGATTATACATATAAGAAGAGGTTGAGTGGAGAGGCTGCATCTACAGATTTTGTGGGGTACGTAACCTCTAAGTGTAGCCAGGTCATGGTAGGTATCTATCTATTTTAATGTTTATAATTTGGTACATAACTATCTATCTAGTTTGGGTTGCCATTAATTGTTGGGTAAACGTTCGAGTCGTTTAAATTAAAATCTAAGTGTGTGTGTGTGTGTGTGTGTATATATATATATATATATATATAGTTTGGGTTGCCATTTGTTGGGAGAACATTAAGATTGTTTAAGTTAGAAATTTCGTATGTATCACTATTTAGTTCAGGTTGTCATTTGTTGGGCAAACATTAGGATCGTTTTGGTTACCAATTTCGTATGTATCACTATTGTTTTGGCTGGAAGCGTCTCATTTACAGCCGTCATGCTGTCAAAATTGACTTGTAATCCTTTTTAAACTATATATAGGATGACTATTCAATGGGTCTCACACAAAGATATGACAATGATCCCTCCACTTATCCCTAAGTTGATATAGAGTTGTGGGAGCAGGCGGTTGGGAAAGCAAGAAAGATCGTTTATTTGGGTTTAGGTACAACCAGGATCCCAAGGGTCTTGATTAGGAACTACACACAGGGTGGTCCATCATTTTGAAAGAGTTGAGTGTGTGCCTCTTTTCCTTTGATGATGTTTATCGATTTAGTTTATAATTCATATTAAATATTATAACGTTTTCTTTATGTTATAGGAAATTGAAGCCTTATGGACCGAAGTTAGAGATTTACAAGAAGAAAATCAGCGTTTTAGGGCGGAGGAGGACCGACGACGGGCAGAGGAGGAGGAGTGTTAGTAAGTGTTGGATGAGAAACGGGATAAACAACTTGAAAATATTGTTGCATTAGTCAGACAGCTCAATCAATCTCAGCATCCCCCCCCTGCCGCCACCGTATTGAATATCCATTTGTTTGGAACAATTATGTGCTACTTTAAATTAGTCAGGATAATTGTTGTTTAGTTTAATGTATGGTATTTAGCGGCATTTCATCTTTTTAGTTTTTTTAATATTTACATATTTACATGTTTTAAATATTTACTGGAAAATTATTTTAAAAATAATAATTTTGAAAAAATATGAAATAAATTTCCGGCGGATAGATCCGCCGGAAATATTTAACGAATAAAAATAATAATCTTAAAAAATTTAAAATAAATTTCTGACGGATTACCTACGGATATATCCGTCGGAAATATTTAAAGAATAAAAGTAATTATTATAAAAATAAATTTAAAATTCTGGCAGGACGGATTTCCGGCAGATATATCTGCCGGTAATTTAATTCATTTTTATTAATAAAAAAAAACTCGTTAATATTTTCTTAATTTAATCAATATTTTTAAAACAGACAGGGGGAAAATTTCCGATGGCCATTTTCCACCAGAAAACCAAAAAAAATCCACCGGTAAATCCATCGAAAAATTAATCACCGGTGCCTCATTCTAAGGCGGACTTATCCACCGGAACCTCTGTTTTCCGGCAGATTTCCGATAGATAGGGTCGCCTAAAATGTTGACCAATTTGGTAGTGAAAGATCATCCAATTTCATATGAAGAAGCTTAAAAAGATGAAAAAACGGATTCGAGATATGTAATAAATCAACCATTGAAAAGAATGTAATTTAACAACGAATGGTAGGTTGCATTTATGGGATACAGTTGGAATAAACTAAATTTGCTCAACAAAGTTGTTACATCAAAAAAGAAGAAGATTTTATATGTATTATTCAACAGAATGGCACGTTTAATCCATGTGATTTACACGTTTTAAACCATTATGTTAACTCATTTGATGCATGGACATTTTTGTCTTTTTACTCACACAATTTCTATTTCTTGTTTTGTTATATTATAGTATAGAGTCTATAGGGGTGTTCAAAAAAACCATTGGACCGTTCAAACCGGACCGTTTTTAGCGGTTTGAGTGGTTTGGCGGTTTGGTTTGGTTTGGAAAATAGCAAAACCGGGCGGTCCGGTCTGGTTTGCGGTCTGAAACTTTTTTTACGCGGTTTGGGCCAAACCGACCGCCAAATACATATTTATTTATTTTAGTATTACCAATCTCAACTTTTTTAACGTATGGGCTACGATCCAAATATATCTCTAAGCCCAACATAAAGCCTAACATCTAACATAATCAAATCCAAATGAATCGCCGCCTAAAAACCCCTAAACCAATAAACATATCGACACATTTGACATTGATGGTCTCCAAATTTTGAAATCCCTTAACAACTCTACCAATCTATCGATATTTTCCTAGTTCATGGTTTGATTTCGGCGCATATTATCAAGGCATGAACCAAGTGATTCAACCAACTAAGATTTCTCTTTTATTATGTTTAGTCAAGAATTGAAGGTTGTAAAGTCGTGGATTTTGTTACTCAATACTCACAGTGGAAGTGGAATTGTAACTTTGTTAATTTGTTTGTTTTCTAATATGTATTACATAGGGCAAATTGCATGAAAAAGTAACATACTTTAACTTGATTCCTATTTTGGGTAACGTACTTTCAAAACTTACATTTTGGTACCTAAGATGTAAAGTTTTAAATTTAAGTACCCGGGTAACCAGTGAAGACTAATTTTAGACTAAAAAAAAGACTAATTTTAGATTAAAAAAATTCCACGTCACTGACTAGGTCAACAAATAATACCGAGTTGGATACCACATCACTAGCCACATCAGTATGATAACCGGTTAATACTTCAACCAGTTACCCGGGTACTTAAATGTTTAAAACTTTACATTTTAGGTACCAAAACGGAAGTTTTGAAAGTACGTTACCCAAAATAGGAATCAAGTTAAATTACGTTACTTTTTCATGCAATTTGCCCTATTATATATTTATTTGTTTGTACTTTGGATTGTTTGGATTTTGGACTCAAGAGCTGTTTAATTATTACATATATTTGTTTGGATATTTGGTTTTGTTAAAATGAATATTTAATCTAAAATTCTAAATTATATACGTTTTTTAAGTTTAATATCTAAAGTCCATTAAAGGCCCAAACCGCCTAAACCGGTCAGACCAGACCGCCTTTTTGTGGTCTGGTTTGACCGGTCTGCACACTTGATCTCAAACCGCTCGGTTTTGAAAATTTTATAAACCACTATTACAGTTTGGTTTGTGGTCTGAGGGGTTAAACCGCCCAAACTGGACCACGAACACCCCCAAAAGTCTATGTGGACCACCTAGGGTTTACCGTGTAAAATTAATATCCCCACGACATTCGTACATACTTACAAAAATGTCATAAAACAACGAAAATAACACATACAAATAGAGTTTAAGATTCAAACAAACAACAATACATATTAAATATAGACTTCAAAATCATAATTAATATATTTGTAGTTTAAAAAACAAGGGAAGATAATTAATAGCATAAGCAACTGAAGTTTGAGATTTAGATAGATGAATAACATGAACATAAACGCGGGGAGTTCATAATTTACTATACAAACTATATGTACGTGTCATTCAATTTATTTTACTTTAGTAATGTCATAATTATATATATATATATATATATATATTATCGGATCGACAAACTAATTGGATATTTGATCATGTTTCACCATTTTTGATCTTCATTTTTTCGAGAAATGTCTTTCCATTGAGCTTGCGGGAGAAGAATTCCTTGAGGTACTGTTCCATTACCAGAGTTCTATACAGCGGTGGCTTTCCTGTGTTCTTCAGGAAGCTCTTTGCAGGTCCAACTTCTGCTTCAAGCTTTGGATTGAAGAACATGGCTAAAGAAATCCTCTCTTTGGTTCCATTAACAGTCACTCTATGCTCAATGCTGTTGTATGCACCATTGCTCATTATCTGCAAATCCATTTTATAAATGTTTTGAGATTAATAATATATGCAAGCATGACAGTGGATCCTTCTGTTGGTTGCTATAGCTATATATCTACGGTTTGTGAATCTGAAAATTTCAAAGACACTAAACTTTGATGCACAACACATCTATATACAGATTTGAGATCACATCAGTTGAAATGTCTACCTTCACTGGTTTCTGTGAAGGTGGTCACCTCCACACACTTTACACAACATAAGATTATATATTATGCGAATTTTACCTTATATTATATGAATGTTTCATTTCTCACATTTCTTATAGAAAATGTTATTGATTTCTCACAGAAACCCAATAGTGTGTGTATATATATATATATACATATATATATATATAGAGGGTTGGGTTCACGTGAGACTAGCATGTTTTCGTGAGACCCGTGAAACCATATTTTTACACTTGAAACTTCACAGCAAAAACACTGTGAAGGTTTAAAAAAGTCGAACCTTCACAGCAAAAAAACTGTGAAGGTTACCTTCACAGCTTTTTGCTGTGAAGTTTCAAGTGTAAAAAGCTGGTCTCATGGGTCTCACGAAAACAGGTTGGTCTCACGTGATCCCAAGTATATATATATATATATATATATATATATATATTAGAAGAGTACTCGCGCAATGCAGCGAGATATATCTTGATTTTAATGTTCTATTTTATTATTTGTCTCTGTGGATGTTATAATACGATTTTATGTATTTTTAAGAAAGCAATAATGGTTATATTTTTGAATAAAATATAAATTTGAAGATATTATAAAATTTTGAAAAAAAATACATCAATGTTAATATCAAATCAACTATTTAAAAGTTCACATTTTTTATGTAATTTCTTTAATTTATTTTTTATTATAATTTAATTTAAGTTTAATAACGAAATACTTTATTTTTGGTTTAATAATATAACATTTTATAAAGATAATAATTAAGTATTCTGTTAGAACTCAATGATTATCCTAAATATATTTTAGATTTTTTATATTTAAAATGAGATGTTTATCATGTATTTGATTATGTTTATCTGCAGTTAGTTACACGAATTCAGATATGGAGCTTTAATAAGTTGTACTTACACACAATCTACTTGCAATCTTGAATTTTAAGTAATTAATATGCATTAATAAACAGTACTTTACGCATAAAAAATGGTTTTTAAGAGTTTTTGTCAAATGTTTTATAATATAGCATATATATATATATATATATAGATACATACATATAACATGTGATTTTATACATAATTCACATGTGATCACGAACGACTTTGGACGTGACCGAAGTCATGGACCAAGTCTTTCGCACACCCTTATATGGCATTGTTCCGTAATCACATGTGATATAAATGTTCTCATATATTCTTACTTTTAACTCTATTCTCGTTTGAACTCAACCATATACAAACCTTATTGAAATATATTAATTAAAAAAATATGAAAACAATCCATGAATTACGTCTACTGCTACAAATATCTTTAAAGTTCAATGTTACATATTATTATGGTCTACTTATAACTTTTAAAAACTCCAGAAACTAACCGATAAACTTTATAAATTCATCTATTTTTTTTATCTAAATAATCTTAATAAATAATTAGTTTTTAAAACAATATACTAAAAAATATTCTTTTTAATTTAATCCACTCACTAGAAAAGTAAGTTTCAACGACGCACCTTAGCAACAACATGTTTCAGCAAAAAAACTACTGCGACGACATGTTATCTCTATAAACTGTTTTTGATGATAAATCGATTTTTAGAGACGACAAAAGCCATGCAACTTTATTCCTAAATATACGTTTTTAAATTTTTCTGAAACAAATTCTTAATCAACTGATCTATAAACATATTTAAAAAAAAACCAGAAAAACGTTGAATCCTACCAATACGAAAAAATACTTAATAATATAGATCATAACCAAGTGAAGACACCTTAACTCTTTCAAAACCATACAAAACTATAAAGTAAAAACAAGACAGACCGAACAAATCATGAATCAAGATAAATCGTTCGAGTTCTCAACTTCAGAATATTGACTTGCATCAAATTGCATCAGGCGAACCGTACACTTCTAGTCTATTTAAAGAGTAAATCATGTGTAGTGTATCCGAACCAACTTATGCATACCGACTAGTTAATTTCTTAGACGATCACGAATGATCTAGAGACATCATACGTCAACGTGCATGGCAATTACGGTTACGCCAAAGTGATTTTATACGATCATTTGGTTGCACCTAAACCAGATAAATTAAGCCACACCCCATGGTGGTACCACGTTTTATTTCTACAATAAGTTTGTAGCAATCATGTAAATCGGGACCACGTTTATTCCTTGACTTCAAAATTTACACATAACAGACATAATATATGATATATGGTCAAACATGGGAGACAAGAAAACCCTAGTTCCCAATAACTATACCCCATTTCTAGTGGATGATATATTTAACATATTTGAGATGGTGACATAACAATAAAGTAAGTACGTGATCTGATCTTTAAAATAATACGAATCAAATGTATACCCACGTTTAAGAATTGCATATAAAAAACCCATTTATATGCATTTCCCTTTTTTTCAAATCATTTTGTAGGTCCCAATCCCATCAAAGTAAGTACTGTGTCGTTTTCTTGTGTTTTCAGGTGGTATGGTAGTGAGGGAAATCGATCTAACCTCAAGAATGTCTCCAACGTTTACGACGAAAGCATCTGGAAGGAAGCTGACGGGAAGCCATACGCCGTCTTTCTTAACTTGCAAGCCTTCAACGTCGTTAACTTGAAGAAGAATGGTGATTCCAGCAGCGTCAGAGTGAGGTGTGAGACCGATAACGAGATCTGGTTGTGGACATGGAGGGTAGTAAGTCATCCTCACCGATTGCATCCCATCTTCGAAAGTTTCTAACATCTCTGGCTTATCGATAGCTACTGCTTGTCCGATTAAAACGAATAGTGTCATTGCAAGTTTTTGCAGTTCTTGCAAGTAGTTCTCCAAAGTATCTCTGTTAAAAGATCAAACACTTAGTCATACGTTATATATATATATATAGAGAGAGAGAGAGAGAGACCTGAGTGATGGAGGGAACTCAGGAAGCAAGTTGGATTTTCTCCTATGGACAGGGTTGGTGATCATAAAGAAACGATCAGCCCAATCAACTTTCTGATCTTGAGCATGGAGTATGGTTTGACCATACCCTTCATACTCGCCTCCCTTCAGCTTGTACTTCATCTTCTGTTCTATCGGGATCTTGAAAAATTCTACCATCTCCTTCTTCATGTTCTCCACCAACAATTTGTCGACTCCATGATTGACCAACTATAAATCAATTCAATTTCTGCTTATTTACAACTATAGAGATCAAACATACGTTTTAGCTATACATATAGAGATGTATATATATATATATAACCTGAAATATTCCCCATTCATGACACACAGACTGCAGGTTTTTCAGTTGATCCATATCGGTTTCTAGTATCTTGATCAAATCGTTCATGTCAATCACTGGGATAGAGCTGTTAAATACAAAGGTGGTGGGTTCTTGATGTTCTTGAACGTAGCGATCAGGGACAGCCAATTTGAGTTGCTTTGCAAGCTCTTGAACACTCCCATGGCTTTGCAGCAATGGTTGAGAGGAAGTCATCTCCGAGTAACTTTTAGTATGTTTGTTCTTATGTGTTTGTTTATGTTCAAGTGGGAGTAAGTCTTATTATATTTGGTAATGGTATGTTTTGGTAGACAAGCTAGAAATATATATATATATATAGAGAGAGAGAGAGAGAGAGAGGGAGAGAGAGAGAGGGGCTGGTTATTACAACCCTTGATATTTGTGTAACCAATATAACTCAATCTCAACCGTCCATTTTATTTGATTAATATGTGATTTCATAGAAGTTTTGATCGTTTCCTAATATAAAGTATTGATCATAATTAATGAACCATATTCATCTTTCATAAATATTTAAATCATAATAAATGAATTCTCATCATTTCCATAAATATCTCAATTTATTGGATTGCATTAGTTGTACAAATGCAACGCGTTGTATTTGAAACAATCTCTCTCTATATGTTCCCTTTTAAAGTTGTTGCTTTGAATAGAAAAGGTTTGTTCGTCGAGTGCAAGAATCTAACACAACAAAAACCAACATATGCGATGATAGTTGCATGAGACTAATATAATTATTGCTGGCTACATAAAGAATTACAATAATTTACAACTTTTAAGGAAATCTTATGAATTAAAGAGAAAATATATCTCAGTTTATTTTAAATCACTAAAACGAGAACAATAATTAAATAAAAAAATAAAACGCTTAACAATCGGTTAGCAACAAAGAATAATCTTCTGAAACGAGAAATGGCGCTCAACTCTGACGAATGCCCAACGTGCATGGTAACGGCAGAGAACTTGGATCATGTCTTCATAACATGCTCCACAGCAAGGATTATTAATGCGTTGTTGGCTTCCTGGGTGGACTGGTGGCCGGCGACTGCTGCTTCGGTTTGTAATATGTGGTTGGTGATCTGCTCGTTTGGGAATAGCTGTAGAAGAGAGGTGGGCAAGGTGATTATGGCTGCCTTTTTTTGGAACATCTGGACTCAAAGAAATCAAAAGTTGTTTAACGGTAAGTGCAAATCTGATAAGGAAGCTTGTAGAGATATTCAATTCACGGTGTATGATTGGATAAGATGTAGAGGGAAATTAGTAAGGGGCCGTTTACCAAACACTTACCTGATAAGTGCTTACGGGTAAAATTTAACACTATTAATTACTTACCGGGTAAGATTTTAGTCCATCAAAACGACATTGTATGCAACAATTCACCCGTTAAGCGCTTACCGTGGTAAGAATCGATCGTCCTCACTTACCGGGTAAGACTCATGGTCCTTGTCTCACTCTTATCGGATAAGATTCTTAATCCTTACCATATTCATCCGGTGAGATAATATGACTTGGTAAGCGTTTATCCGAGTAAGTGTTTAGTAAACGGCCCTTAAGTCTTTTAGTTGGGAGAGATGAATATGTAATCCGGTTGATGTTGTGTACTCTGTTAGGAACTAGCTCATCGCTAGTCCTCTTTCTTTCTCAACAAAGTGCTCTTTTGCGTTCCAAAAAATAATAATAATAAAACAATAAATATAAAATTTATTAAAATAATGTTTTAAATAAAAATTCTAAAAATGAATATATAAAAACATAAAATCATTTATTTATATAAGAGTTATTTAATACATTTATTTACGATTTTTCCTATTATCATTGTTGTCATTCAAACGTGATTTAATTTTTTATTAAAAAATTTATTTTCTATTTAAGGCATAAAATAATAAGCGTGATTTAATTTTCATTTAAAGATCTATTGTTAATTTAAGGTAATAATTTAAAAAAAAATCCTCAAAATCACATGTGATTCATAATTAATTGATTTTTTTCTCCAAAAAAAATTTCAACTTTTTTCTAATCACATCTGATTTAAAACATGTAATGATTTAGATTAGTGACTAAAAAAGTAAATAATGAAGACAGAATCACATGTAATATGTAGCATAATATAATGGTGTGCAGAATCCGAACCCGAACCGAAAATAAAATGTCTATGCAAAACCTGAATTTCGAAAATCCAAAACCCGACTATTGAAGGATATCTGGGGTTGTCTTGGCTTTAATCTTTGGCAACCCGACCCTTCGGAAGATTTAAAATACATATACATATACATATATATTTTAAATGTTATAATAAATATATTTATTTATCTAATTATCTTTTTAAAATCTTAAATCCTAGTCCATCAAAATGTTTTCTAATTTTTAAACTTAATATCGATTTCATCAGTTTTCTCAATCAATTGAATTTGTTCTTAAAATCGATTGACTATATATATATATATATATATACATACATTTTTCATTATATGATACCTGGACTGGAAGCAATCTAAAATTTGAAAGCAAAAAATTCTGGTCTTTTTTTCATATTTGAAATCTGATAAGGTTTTCGATTTGCCCCCAGAACCCGACTGATGCACACCCCTAACATAACATATTTAATATGTATAAGATCAAATATGAATCGAAACGTAATTCATAAAATTTACAAATATCAAATGTGATGTTGTGGATAGCTTACACTTATTTTGCACTTAAATTTACTATGATCAATATCACATATGATATTTTAACGAAAATTAGCGACTTTCTTATTTGGAAAAAAACATCGACTATTATGTATCTTATGGTTATCTCTTTGAAACTCATCTTTATTTAAAGGGCTTATGATTAATGAGAATAAAACTGATTTCTCGATTCTCTATATTATTTGTTCTACAACACGTTATCAGCATGAACGCTCAATCAATAATTCGCGGATCGACTTTCGAGCCTTGAACTTCATCAATCAATTTGTTCATCGCTACTACAATACAAGCAAGCTTTCATTTGAATAATATACTGCTAATGTATATTAAATTATGCATCATTGTGCATATGTATGTTTTGTGTAATATCATTCCTTTGCACTATATACACATTGTAATAAAAAAAATTGCAGATCCTATATAATATTTTTTTTTAACGTGAATAATACATTTTGTGCTTTGAAACCGGTAATTCACTTAACAAAGATTGATTGATAATTCTCATGCATTATGTATGTTTTTTCACCTACAATATTGTTTTTTTAATTACGTTATAAGTTTTGATTTATAGATCAATTCGTAATCCTTTATGTTAAGAATATATACAAGATTTCCAATAAAAATGATATTATCTCCACATTAAAATAGAAAATTGTAACTGATCTATATGATTTAAATATAAGGAAAAGATGTACATAGAATATTACATTATCGTTTCCTGTTAATAAGTTGTTAATTATATATTTTTGCTTTGTTATTGTATGAGAAAAAAAAATTATATTTGTTTTATTTTAACTCATGGTACTATAACGATCTTTAGAAAATATCAGTAATTTTTTTTAATGTGTGCATATTTTGATTAATCAGTATTTTCATAAATGAAGTTTGTTTTCGTGTATTTTGTGCAATAACCTAATGTTATTTGACTATATATGTATGATTAGCATTAGTCGTCCAAATACATTGTTTTCTTTGAATTATGAAAATATTTATCATATTATTAATTAGGTTGTTAAATTAATTTATTCTTGGTTTGTATCGAAAAAGAATTTGGTTTTGATTTAATGTCATTTAATTTCAATCAGACTAATATAATTTCTATAATTATGGACTTCTGATTGCTATCTATAATTGTTGGGATTGATGTAGAACATCCCATAACCCATGTGCATACACAAAATGGTCTGCAGAAGCTACCATCAAAATGATACAGATGATAGATAGGGCATTGGTTATGCGCACCAATTTACCTACTTCTGCCTAGGGATACGCAATACTACGTGCAGCACTACTTATACGTTTTAGACCCACTGCTAGCCAACCATTTTATGTATACCAGGTGGTAACTGGATATGAGCCTGACATTTCACATTTACGCATATTTGGTTGTGCAGTATATGTGCTAATTGTGCCCCCATAGCACACCAAAATGGGTCCCCAAAGACGATTAAGTATATATGTTGGATATGAATCCCCAACAATAATCCCCTATATAGAACCCTTGTCGGTTGATCCATTTACTGCAAGATTTGCGGATTGTCACTTTGATGAGGCAGTCTTCCCGTCGTTAGGGGGAGCTAGGAAAAAGGATTTTCCACGGGAACGACAAGAATTGTCATGGAATGTTCCCACTCTGTCTCATTTTGATCCCCGCACTTCACAATGTGAAAGTGAAGTGAAACAAATACTAAATCTTCAAAGCATAGCAGACTCGATACCTGATGCGTTCACTGATATTACAAAAGTGACAAGATCACATATACCGGTTGCAAATGTACCCGCAAGGTTAGAAGTCCCCAAACAGGGGCACAACACTGTCGGAAAGAGTGTTGCAACTACACATAGTGGAAATGCGGTTAAGGCCATGGCTCCCAAAAGGAAAAGGGGGAGGCCACTTGGTTTCGATAGATACTCATTCAAGAAAGTAAAAGGAGAGTAAGGCACATTCTGATCCACTTATCATCAATTATATTGAAAACCCTTCTTATGAGATTGTCTCTGATTATAGTTATGTCTATGAATCATTACTGGAGGACGCTCCAAAGTCAATATTGATTCCAGAGAACAAAAAAATCTCAATGAATTATGAGAATGCCCATGAGTTGATGGAAAGATCATCCATACTCATTGATGATATATTTGCATATATTGTTGCTCATGAGATCATAGAGCACGATGACACCGAACCACGCTAAGTTGAAAAGTGTCAACAAAGAGCAGACTGGCCTAAATGGAAAGAAGCAATCCAGTCAGAACTAGATTCTTTGGCAAAGAGACAGGTATTTGGTCCGGTAGTGCTAACCCCACCAAGTGTAAAGCATGTAGGACATAAATGGGTATCTGTCAGAAAGCGTAATGAGAATAATGAAGTCATAAGATATAAGGCTCGCCTTGTGGCACAAGGGTTCTTACAACGCCCGGGAATTGACTATGATGATACATACTCCCCACTAATGGACATAATAACGTTTCGCTATCTAATTAGCCTAGTAGTTTTCGAATGATTGAAAATGCAGCTTATGGATGTGGTTACTACATATCTCTATGGAAATCTTTATTCGAAGATATACGCTTGTTATTGTATATATTTAGTTTCTCTAGAAATAAACCACAATTAGCTTCCATTATTATACATAAACCATATATACATATGTATAATATATATAATATATTATATATAATATATATATATATATATATATATATTCCTTTGCGAAATCCACTAGCAACAACTTGCAGTTAATTAATACAAGAAAGTACGATGATCAAAACATGGGAATTGGGAAAACTCATCATCCACCAGCAATAACTTAAACATATGGTCTTGTAAAAAAGGGGTTTTTTAAAGTATCGATACGATAATCATAACAACCAATGCATTTAATATTAGCATTTAAAATACACATATTATTATAAAGTTCAAACACCTATGGACTACATATCTTCATAAAAGGAACGGTTTAGCCACTAGCTATTCAATGTGGAACTCGTCGATCCTCTTGATTAAAACAAATACAGTGTCGATTAAAAAAAACGTGACTCTGTATTAAAACGTACAAAAAATTAAAAAACAACACGTTACGAAGAAGATGTATTCAATAAACTAATCTTGAGTGATAACGTTAGTCAACTAATAGTTTAAGTTGTCTCTAGCTAATTGATCAATTCAATACAATGTTTAAGGTAATATATCAAACGGGTCATATTCAATATAAATTAATACACGATGATTTTGGCTCACACGCAACATTAAAAAATCATCGCAACGTTTTTAACATGTATAAGAACGAGTCAGTGTCTTCTCGTTCACAAGTTAACTTAGTAGATATAAATATTCATGTTTAAGAATCTTTTCATCATCTTCGTTTTATTTTATTTTATTTATTCTATTGTAGTTTATTATTATAATTAAATAAGATTAATACACAAAATTCCAGTCTATATGTATGAATTTTTCCTCACAATATTTGACCAAAGGAGATTATAACATATATATATATATATATATATAGAGAGAGAGAGAGAGAGAGAGGGGGACAATATTGCAAACCACCTTCATTTGTGGAAACCCTACAAATGAATCTCATCCATCCATTTTCTTGATCAATGATCAAGGTTAAATAGTGTTATATTAGGAAATTAAAACAAAATGTTTAATTTTCATTAAAAAAAGAGCAAAATCGACAAATCATTGTCCTCTTCACTGTATGCAATTGTATTTCATCACTGTCCTCTTCACTGTATGCAACTATTTCACTGAATGAAACTGTATTTCACTGTTTGAAATTGTATTTCATCATTGTATGCAACTATTTCACTGTATGAAAAACATTGTTTCATCACTGTATAAATCTGGTTCACTATATTAATCTATATTTTTTTAACTAGATGAACATGTATTTTTTTCATTGTATAAATATGTTTCACAGTATTTATTCACATGTGTGAACCTGGTTCACTGTATGAATCTGTTTCACATTATAAAACTGTATTAATCTGTCATCTTCATTGTATGCAACTAGTTCACTGTTTCACCTTTTTATATTTAAAAGCAATTGATTTACACCTTCCATATAAACGGTTTATATATTTACATTTCCATATTTAAAAATATTAAATCATTTCCAATATTAACCATTATACAGTAAAATGACAATTATACCTTTACTTATAAAATTAAAGAATAAAAAACGGAAATTTCCTATTGGTCGAGAGTAGTTTGCATAGTTTTCACGAATCAGACGGTTTACAATCTAACCCGCCTATATATATATATATATATACATATATATATATATATGTATATATATATATAGGGTTGAGTTCACGACCAAGAGTTTTTCGTGGGACCCGTAAGACCAATTTATGTTCGTTGATCAAATTTATAAGTTAATTATCTAATGGTCTAAATTGCACGGTGGCAATTTTGTGATTATTGAGAAGTCTCGTGGCATTTATGAATGTTTATATTGTCAGAATGTAGATCTAATCTAAGGGTTGAGAATTGGTCTTACGGGTCTCACGAAAAACCATTGGTCTCACATGATCCCAAGTCTATATATATATATATATATATATATATATATATATATGATGTTTCAAATGCAATTTAATATTATGTTCTCTAGTTATAAAAAGTGATATTGAGATGGTATCGAGACACTCGAAATTTTAGTGTTACATCATTTTATCCGATTTCAAGAGATTATATCAATTGTAAGTAGCGTTTTTTACAAGTTTAATAACTTAACGAACTAAATGATGGATCATAGCTGTTTAGTGATCTTTACAAACATCATCTTGTTTCCAGTTAAAATATAAACGTACGTCCTTTTAGCAATTTTATCGAAAACGTTCGTGTCCTACTTGATAACCATGTATTTGTTTACTATGTTGTCATGGTATCGATGTCCATATTTGACCTTATGTCTGTATATATATATATATATATATATGATCACGTTTAACTTAATGCTTAATCATATTCAGCCTCTACAAACGTTATAATATTGTGTGTAGAAAAGTCATCGAATAACGGATGGGTTGATGACGCATTGATGCCCCTCCCCCAGTGCCTGTGCTTATCAACTACTACTTTTTAATGCTTATAAATTCAATGATTTCATCGATTACAAAGAAATTAGTGAGGGGCCGTGTTGGGATTTTATTCATAAATAAAATCATGTAAAAATACTTGCACAATAATAATGAGATTATTTTAATTTAATAGAAGAATTAAAATAATCTTATTTATATATATATATATATATATATATATATATATATCTTGGTTTTTGATCATATGAAAGATAAAAGAGAAATAAATATATATATTAATACATATATCATTTTTAGATGGCGATTTAAAGAATATTATATATATATATATGTATATGTATGTATGTATGTTTGTATGTATGTATATGTGTGTGTATATAGTGATAGGTTCATTTAAGAAGTGATAAATATTTGAGGAAAGCTTCCAATATCATTGAAATCAAATGAGTTCATTTAAGAAGTGATAAATATTTGGGTTTATAACTTGATATCATATTTAATTTTTAAGTAAAAAACAACCATCTGATTTAATAATTTTTAAGTTAATTTGGAATCATGAGAGAAAATAGGATGTAAAAGTTGAATACGAACTCATTTGATTTCAATGATATTGGAAGCTTTCCAACAAATTGAGCATTATGACTGACAGACAAAGCTGTTGATGCGATCAAAATGATAATAGTGTCAATTTGTTAGAACATATATATCACATGTGATTTTGTATTAAAAATCATATTTGATTAAGGAACGTTCAAACCTCTAAGATTGTGATTCTTGGTATAAAATCACATGGGAACAGGCATTCTCACGTCCTCATAAATTGACAAATATATATATATATATATATATATA
>NC_037541.1:3502573-3506134 GCF_001531365.2 Cynara cardunculus var. scolymus
TAAAGTGAAGAAAGAATGTGATTGGTCAAGATCGGTTTCCATAGTTTGTACCATATGGTTGGTTTCTATTTGAACCAACCTCTATATATATATATATATGGGTCTTCTTTTAAGAATCCATGAAATTATGATAACTTTGAGAATTGTCGCATCATGTATTATTTCATATGATTTTTTTTTATCTAAGACTAGGATTTAGAATATTAATTAACATAAATTTGTTTTACAATGTATTTGGTTCACAATGTGAACTTTTTTGACGTTGTGAAACACAAATTATATGTAAAAAATTTCATATTGTGAAACGAATATATATATATATATAACAAATACACTATGAAACAAATATATGTTAATCAATACATTAAATAGTATGCCTAGATATAAAAAAATCATATGAAATAACACATAATGCACTAGTTCACAAGGTTATCACAATTTAATGGATTCTCAAATGATTAAACTATTATCTCTCTCTCTCTCTCTCTCTCTCTCTATATATATATATATATATATATATTCAGAAACAGGTTTTGATGAGAACTGAAAGTTATGATGAGAAACTTAAGAAGAGATCTTCATCCATGTATCAGTCATAATTGAATGTCAACACCAATGAGGTATTGTGACATGCATCAGATTAATTCCCTTCTACAACGTAATTCATAAGTGAACATGAAATCAAAAGTGATCAAATGTTCAAATCTTTTCTTACATTTCTCACATAACTTCCCTTCTTATACGATCATTTACCCATATTTTTAATCATGTATGCAATAGGCTTTTGTTCAAAAAGATAAACATAAATATAATTTGGATGAACCAAAATAGTCAGTATCAGGAGGTTTTGTGTCTATGATATGACATTAGCTAGGCTCAAGTAATCTCAAATGCAACATGGTCCAAATAAAACATATAAAAACATTAGGAACATTGTTGTTTTATAACGTTTTATATATATATATATATATATATATATATATATATATATATATATATATATAGGGAGAGAGAGAGAGAGAGGAGCGTTCAAATGAAAACCGTCTTCATTTATGTAAACCGTGTAAATCAATCTTATCCATCCATTTTCTTGATCAATGATCAAGATTAGTTTACTTTATTTTCGGAAATTAAAAAAAAATATTAAAAAATTATTTTATATCAGCAATAAGAGCAAAATGGTAAACAAAAATACATTATATTCAAGGCAACAATATCTTTCATATCATATTATAAATGAAACTATTTTATTTTGTAAAGCAATATATTATTTTTACGTTTAAATAACATTCATCAATAAAATATATCAAAAAAATAAATAAAACACACCATATTCAATTCTATATAATGAATCGTTTCAAAATTTGAATTACATTATATAAACGAAATTGGTTTCAAAATTTAATCAACAAACTAATCAACGTAATACTGATCATATTTCATTATTTTCATTATACTGGTAGATGGATCTGTTACATTTAGATAACGAAATTTTTTCATTGTTTACTGAGTTCATAAAATTTTATAATACAACATGAAATAGTTTCATTGTCTTAACTGTTTACTGCTTTCATAAAATTTTATGATAAAACATGAAATTTTACTCATTGTTTGATGCGTCATTTGTTATTTCATGATATTGATAATGAACTTTATTCACTTTTCGCTAATATTACAGCCTTTTTA
Source organism: Cynara cardunculus var. scolymus (assembly GCF_001531365.2). Lineage (NCBI taxonomy): Eukaryota > Viridiplantae > Streptophyta > Magnoliopsida > Asterales > Asteraceae > Cynara > Cynara cardunculus. The sequence continues at coordinate 3,504,260 of NC_037541.1, forward strand.
TTCCTTATCCTGAAATTGTTTCAATGTCCTTCACACAACCATGTATATATGGACCATATTCATTATGAAATTATTTCAAGACGTACCGGTTTCATAATGAATCCGTTTCAGCATGTAATTATTTAATGACGAACCGCATACATTATTCACCCGTTTTATTTTGCATTTCAACGTCACTGAAACGGGATTCACCACCAAATCAGTTCACTACTCATTGTTCAATTACGTCATGAACCAGTTTCACTTTCATGGAACTTGTTTCATGTAAATTAATTTCTTTATTTCGGTCCTGATTTGATGAATTCATTCCTTTAAGCCTTGCAATCATAAAGATTATGGAGCATATTACAATCTTCAAGATTCTAGAGCAATTTTTTCATGTACCCGTTTCATCATGCATTATTTCATGACGAACCAAATACATTATGCACCCGCTTCACTACTCATGTTCAATAACGTCATGAACCAGTTTCACCTTCATGAAACATATTTCATGTACATTAATTTTCTTATTTCACCTCTGATTTGATGAATTCATTTTCCACTTCACCTACTCATGTTCAATAACGCCATTCATTTTCCACTTCACCTATTTCATGTACATTAATTTTCTTATTCATGTACACTAATTTTCTTATGCACCCGTTTCATTTTCAACTTCACCTACTAAATGGATCAACTACACCATCAATGCAACGGGTTCACCATGAAAATGTTTCATTACTCATTTTTTATTTGCGACATGAACCAGTTTCACCTTCATGAAACCTGTTTCATTTGTATTAATTTTTTTTGTCCAACTATGATTTGATGAATTCATTACATTATGGCTTACAATCTTCAARATTCACCAGCAGATTCAATTGCATCACAATATATTTAGTTCAAATTTTAAATATTAAAATATAATTAAATATTTAAATGTTACCATTTATAAAATTTCCTTRATTAYRTTTMCTTAATTAAGATTTATTAATAATTTCCATATTTAATAGAAAATATTGTACATGACCAAAATACCCTTATTGATTAAGTTTAATTAGAAAAAAATGGAATTTTTCTATTGGTCGAAATTAGTTTACACGGTTTTTTAGAAATGCACGGTTTTCATTTAAACGTGCCCCTATATATATAGGGGCTTATTCAAGGGAGAACTGATTAATTTGTGGTAACTGTGAGATCTAATCTCAACCACAATTCAACGGATAAATTAGGAAATTAATAATTATGGTAGTTTAAATTAAAATTATAATTAGAGGCATTTTAGGTATTTTTAAAAAACTCCTCTCTCCTCTCTCCTCTCTCCTCTCTCATCTCTCCGACCTCCAATCTCTGGCCTCCAGTGAACATTAATCCGGCAGGTACCAAGTAATCACAAAGATACACAATGTGATACTCATTGTGATATCATTGTAATACCAACTATGATACCAACTCAAACCTTAAAAACAAAGATACACAATGTGATACCCATTGTGATATATTGTGATACCGATTTCACCGGAGGCCGGAGATTGGAGATCGGAGAGATGAGAAAGGAGAGAGGAGCTTTTTAAAAATACTTAATATGCCCTCTAATTATAATTTTAACTCAAACTACCATAATTATTAATTTCTTAATTTATCCGTTGATTTGTGGTTGAGAATGGATCTCACAATTACCACAAACTATTCAGTTCTCATTTGATTAGGCCCTATATATATATATAATATATATATATATACACTATATTATAGAGCATTTGACAAAAACTCTTAAAAACTATTTTTTATGCGTAAAGTACTGTTTATTAATGCATATTACTTAAAACTCAAGATACAAATAGATTGTGCATAAGTACAACTTATTAAAGCTTCATATTTGAATTCGTGTAA
>NC_037541.1:3507607-3510750 GCF_001531365.2 Cynara cardunculus var. scolymus
TATATATATATATATATATATATATATATATATATATATATATAAAAGATGTTTCAAATGCAACTTATTTCATTTGTACAACCAATGTAACTCAATCAATTGAGCTATTTATGGAAATGATGAGTGTTCATTTATTATGATTTAGATATTTATGTAAAATGATTAAAGTTCATTAATTATAATAAATATTTTGTCAAACAGTATCATTGTGGGCTTATCGATGTTTCCATCCGTTTAGTGGGAAGAGGTCGACGAATGGAGATAGTTGTTAAGTAGATATAACATCTTAGATGAATGTTACATCGTCGATAAATAAGGAAGATGTCGAGTATGCCCTATGGATACGTTAGAAATTTGAGTGAACGAGTTTGTGACGACTTGTCTCATATTGATGGAACATGGAATTTGTGAGCTTGTTAACTCATTTAAGTCGGACGGGGTGAGAGTTGTACATGACAACTCGTCCCATGTAGATTCAAAAAATAAGATATGTGAGCTCGTTATAACTACCTGCTTATGAGTTACTAATAATTTTCACCATTAACACCACAAGGGTGGTGCCTGATTGGTTTGAGTTTGGCTCCAAAGGTCAAAAGTACCAGGAGGTCTCAGGTTCAAATCGAAAGAGAAATAAAAATCCCCTTGTGGCCACGGAGGTTCAAATGTGGTGACTCGGACTATCTGCAAAACAGGTGGTCACCCTGGATCAGTCGGCTCGCATAGCGGGTTGAATATCCAGGTTATTAAAAAAATTCACCATTATTTTAAATTTATTTGAAGGTTACTGATTCAACTTGTTGTTTTTGGCTCAGTACAACAAAATTAAGTTTATAGGACGCCACCAATTTCAAAGCGTCGTAATATAATGCTTCATAGGACTCAATTTATAATATCAAAACAAAAAGGGTCATATCTAAAGGAGTTGTAATAAGTTTATAGAATGTTTTTTAGCGTCTTAACGAGTTTCTTAGGACACTTTTAATACAAAGCATCATATAAACTCATCTTTTTATAGAACACTTGTTTTTACAAGACATTTTTTTCAAATAATGTCCTATAAAATAGTTAATATAACGTTTGTATTAAAAGTGTCCTAAAAAACTTATTAAAACGCTCAAAAACGTTCTATAAGCTTATTACAACGCTTTTAGATAACACTCTTGAGTCCTATAAAACAATCTATTATGACGCTTTGAAATTGATGGCGTCCTAAAAACCCAATTTTTTTTTATTAACCTGGATATCCAACCCGCTATGAGCCGACTAATCCCAGAACGACCACCTGCTTTGCAGATAGCCCGGAGTCACCGCATTTGAACCTTCGTGACCACAAGAGGATTTTTATTCCTCCTTGGATTTGAACCTGAGACCTCCTGATACTTTTTGACTTTTGAAGCCAACTCGAACCAATCAGACACCACCCTTGTTGTAATAGCTTGAGGGAACACCAGAGGAACAAATTTTGTTGTCCCAAAATTCCTTGTGGCCCTCCTTGTCCACGAGTTATATAAAGCCACATAATCCATTTATTCAGAAGAAAAATAAAAAAAATGTGAATTAAATCAAATAACGACATGTCTTTAATTGATTGGTCGAACAAGAAAAGGACGATAAACTTTAGGATAGCAGTGTTTTTTCTTCCAGGCAATACATAACACTGGTTACTAACAACACAGCGATGTGAGGGATAGCGATATTTTCAAATGCATTTTCATTTTTGCATGCTCTATAATGATACATAAACTTATACATCACTGAACAATACGACAATCTCTACAAAAGATGCTCAACACAATAAGTCAAACAGAACGCCCAATTAAGATTACCTTAATCATATGGACCCTCTACAGACAACAGTTAACAATATTCTACTTTAAATAATCATCTGTTAAGATATGATTCTCCATCCCAACATACAAATAAAAAAAGGGTCACTGACTCCCTACATAAAGCAAGTCAATCGGTGATCATAAATCAACGTATTTAATAGAACAGCCATGAGTTCGATGATGGGTTTATTCAATATCGAAAGATTTTCCGTACTAAAAAATAAGGCCAAAAACGTTATGGAAAATAATATTTAAAACCAAAAAGATGGTGACATGATGGTGTTTGTAGTTTTTTCAAACAAATGATACCATAATTCATGGTTATAATCATCAAAGTTCCATGTGAGGGCAGATATATCCAAAAAAAAAACTAAGTGTTTCTAGAGAGACAATAAAATATTTGTAAGGCCACAGTTTCAAAACGTGCTTCTTATACATTGTTTTACTTTATAATAATGGACTCATCTACTACTTTATATTTATATATATATATATATATATATATATATATTATTACATATTGTATATTATATGTGGAAATAATCAAATCTAGATCGGGGAGTCTGGTGTATCTGCCCTGATGGGACTGGGGATTCATCACGAAACTGGGGACGGGGATGGAACGGTTACGTAACATGGTCGGGGCCCACCCCGCCTCTGTATCTTAGATATATTTTATATATTTATTATTAAATATATTATTTATGAAGAGTTAGATTTGATATCTTTTATATTATGATATTTTGATATTTTCTTCATATATATATTTTTGTCGAGTTGTCTTGCTTTTTTTAGATAAAAAATATTGAAAGTTGAAAGCGTTTGATCAAACAATTGTGTATGATGTTATGATTTTGTCCACTTATGAATATTTGAAAATTCATAAGAGCAAATTTTGAAAATATGTGAGATTTAAACATGGGACATTATTGATCGAATGTAATGTTTAACATATCTGATCTAAAATATCTCACATTAACAGGGGGAAAAAGTCTTTGATTCGTTGTTGGGGACAGAGATGGGGATGTAATCGTATTCCACAGTGGGGACGGGGATCAGGGATTGGGTCCCAACCCGCTTTCTTCATTGTTTGGGCCTAATTCAATTAATTCTTCTACCGGAAACTGGTTTTGACTTGGGCTTCCACCAGAATTGACTAAAAGAGTTTCAATATAATATATTTACTAAATGAGTTTCAAATTGATTATTATATATATTATAATATTTGAATTTTTAAAATAAAATTAAAAAAAATCTATTATTTATGATTTTAAATAACTATTATATATAATATAAATAAAAATAAAACTGATC
>NC_037541.1:3511846-3535629 GCF_001531365.2 Cynara cardunculus var. scolymus
CTATCTTTTTTGTATTACTATATTATATTATTAAATATATTATAAAATATTGTACTTGACTAATTTTTCAAGATTTTTTTTGTCATTTTACATGTTTATCAATTAGTTTTTGTCAAACATTATATGTCTATCAGTTACTATCTAACTTATCAGGCACCAACTAACTTATCAGCTAATTTGTCAAATATAGTCTAAGGTATATAATCATAAATAAGATTTTAATTAAATATGTAACCTTCATATGAGTATGAAACTATTGTTTCTTTAATAAGATGAATTTAATTAAATTAAATAGAGGAAGAAAGATAATATCTTTTATATAATTAAATATTTTAACAACATAATTGACGTTAAAATCTCCTAAACGAATAAAGTCATAGATTTCTTTTGAGATTTTATTTGACTTTTGTTTCTCTCATTTTGGAGAAACTTTTAAAGGTTGTTTGGCAATTGCTGAACGGTTTGATGTTTAATGATTAAATGGTTAAAATGATTAAAAGGTTTTTATAATATAGTGCAAAATGAAATATAATTGTTTGGTAATTATTCAAAATGAAATTAGGGTATTGAATGATTAAGGGAGCCTCGAGATACAAAATTATTCAGAGGGTTTTAGAACCATTAAGAGACAGAATTTTTTTTGCTAAACAAATTCAGCTCTTAGCGATTGAAATATTGCCTCTTAATGAAACTATTAAGAAATAAACAAACAACCCTTTAGTCTAGCAGGCAAGAAAGTGGACCTTCTTATAGAAGATGCAACACGTCAGGGATTCAACTCACAACCCACCTATATCTAGGTTCAACCCAAAACCCACCTGTATCCAGGACCAGCGGTTTACTTCCGGTCATGAGACCGGTACGGTGAGGGCGTTTTAGTAAAATCAGAAAGTCTTGGTGCACCACTAAACCATGGTTCATGGTCATCTTTCACTATGTGGTTTTGTACATGGGTTCAAGGGAACTCAGGAACCAACTGAGATTGATGATGAAAACAAAAACATTTTTGCATGGTTTGTTCATGTTTTTTGAATAAAAAGTGACAATTCATTTGCATAATTCAACATACACCCATTTAGTTTACAGATTGATCGGCTATAATCGTGTCAAAGCAAGAACCCTATGAACTAGAAAAAAAACGAACGAAATGCCAAAAATCAAATTTAACGTGGCTTCGCTGTGAGAGAAAGACCTGTAAAGAGATGTGGATCAGTAAAAGTCGGGAGTTCCATTAGCGCTAGGAAGCCTTTGACGTCTCTCCACGTAAGCCGATGGAAACCAGCCGTTTTTACCTCGGCATTCTCCTTCCGACCATCCCGAAGGGCTCACCTGAAAAAGTATAGCACCGAATATGTCAAACTTATGAAACGCACCAGTTCGGGGTATTCTTTTACATCTAGATGTTAGAAAAAACCAACCAAAAACAAGCTATCCCACCCGAATGTGGGGTATGGGATGAGAATTTTGAGATGGAAACGGGGAGGGGAATGCACCCCCCCCCCCCGACCCCGTCTTATGTCCCACGTCCCCAACCCCACTCCCACCTTATCCCCTACAGGTTCCGTGAGAGGGGGATCCCGACAGGTGTGGGGAACCCCTTGGTACCCATTTAGGAATAAAATTTGTTTTTTAAAATGAAAAGGAAAAATGAGTTTTTAACTTTTAAAACAAACAAAAAAACCTCCGAATTTCAAAAACAAATAATGACATAACAGATCACATAGTGCATGACAAATTTAAAAGTACTAAAAGTATAAAATTATTAAGTAACAAAAAAGAAACTAATCAAATTATGCATATATATATATATATATATATATATCGGGTTGGGTTCACGTGAGACCAAGGGTTTTTCGTGAGACCCGTAAGACCAATTTATGTTCATTGATCAACTTTATAAGCTAATAATCTGATGGTCTAAAGTTGTACGGTGGCAATTTTGTGATTATTGAGAAGTCTCTTGGCAATTTTGTGATTATGAATATTAGATTGTAGATCTAATCCAAGGGTTGAGAATTGGTCTTATGGGTGTCACGAAAAACTCTTGGTCTCACATGATCCTAAGTCTATATCTATATATATATATATATATATATATATATATATATATACATATATCTATATCTATATATATACATATATCTATATCTATATNTATATATATATATATATATATATATATATACATATATCTATATCTATATATATACATATATCTATATCTATATATATATATACATATATCGGGTATTATTAGCGGCAGGTAGTACCATCCCAAACCCTAAACCCGCTTCAGATATGAAGGTAGTAACCATCCCTGCCCTGTTACCCGATAAGCTGGGGAATCCCTGCCCTGTTAGGGGTCAGGTTCCCACAGGTAAAATTTCCATCACTAGGTGAGATGTGAGAGTTGACCTCCACCTTCTAATGTAAATATCGTTCTTCACGAAAAACAGTCTCTCTACCCAACGGGTAAAGGAAAGTGTGCATAAATCCTACCCTCCAAGCCCTACTATCGAGTGGTATATACCGGGTACGTTTGATTTGATTCTTTAATGTAAATACCATTCTTATTGAATAATAAATAGGTCTTAATGGATCTGGAGATGCCTAACAACTCCTTTTCATTCAGTGCCTACCTCTTATAGCCGTAAATATAAATATCATATACATGAAGGTTCAAACCTCTGAAAAGCTTCAAGAAACCTGGATGACACTGAAGATGGAAAATAGCAATTTAGAGAACAATAAGAATTAACCTTTCGCACTACGACATAGTCACCGACCGCCAAGTTTAGTTCCTTATCAGATGAAGCTTCAAAAGCGTGTGTTGCCTACATAACATAAATAAAACTTCATCAAATAGTGTTTGATCCAATTTGAGTCCAATGATCTTTTAGGAAGGGAATTCACAAGAATGTGTCAGCATAACTACTATTTCACTTGAAAGCTGCAGCACTTCCCTTTTCCTTTTCGGGCTGTCCCATGAAAATTACTCACCCCGTTCCAAAATAAATGTCCATAATCAAAACCCCAAATAGTTTAAAAAATGTGTAATCATTACATTTTTTTAGTTAACTAAATGACAATGTTACCCTTGATAGTAGAGGGAGTAATGAATTTCTCCATCTCATTATTATGGGTAGAATTGGGAAGTAGGTTCTTACTTTTGAAAGTAGATACTTAATTTGGGACAAATTAAAATAGAAATGTGGGCACTTGTTTTGGGACGGAGGGAGTAAAACTTTAACTTTTTGGACGTGTTGCAAGTTAAACTTAATTGTTTGGCCATTATCATCATTAAAAGTTTTCTGAATTTATTGAGTTGGATCCACAAGTTTCTCTCATTGAGGAGTGTTTTGGACATATGACATATATTGTAACATTTTACTCAAACAATGTACCAAGTGACATGTTACAACTTTCATATGATAGTTCATAGAGGGAGTATGTTACATGTATTCTTGTAATTGCCGTTTCCCAGAAAAATCAGTAGTTCTTTTTTCTAGTCTTTTTTTGTTTCCATGTGGAGGAAGCCAGGGTTTGGAGTTTCGAGGCAATTAGGTTACCCCTTATGGTGTGATTGGTACGCAGACGGGAGTGGAGGGACGAGAATAAGGTAGGCGGGTGAAAGAATTTTTGCAAGTTTTTAGGATTTTAATTTGACATGGGTACTTTAGTAATTTACCAAACTCGTCTCATCTCCCTGATTTTTTATTCCACCTATTTTGGTAGGACAAAAAATTGCATTTTGTCCCGGTCTAAATGTCACACCAAACATGGGACAACAAGTTTTTATTCGGTCCTGTCCCATTCTGCCCAACATACTAAACGCACCCTTAGGGTCCATGAATTACAAACCTGAGGATTATGAATGGAATAGTGCCTGATTTTCTTTTATAATCAGGTTCCCCAAGCATGAATTTGTATTTATGTTCCATCAAAATTTCATATGTAAAGTTCTATCAAGACTTTGTACCTAAAGTTAAAGCAGAGAAGTGCAAAAATGGAACATGTGGAACATGGTTCACGTGGAAGTAAATGAAAATATGGTAGTGAAATTCGAGAAATGAAAGATTACCTCAGCCAAAAAGTACTTTGTTTTATCTGACAAAAGATTAGACGGGACTGTAGGAGGGGCAGACTCTCTCCTTTGTTTGTCGGAAACCATCTATCAAGAAGTTCACAAAATCAGACAAAGTAAACCTGCAATAACTTCCAAATGCATATTGTGAGCACCAACCTCAGCTTCAATCTGATGTAGAATAGCAGCTACTCTCTCATGATAAGTTCTTTCCCCTTCAACCTTCAAATACAAGAAACGTGTCTTAGAACTTTAAAAAATCATCATTCTTTTGAGTAATAAAAACCGGTAATTGTCTACTTTCCAATTATACCCTTAATAAGTGTCCACATTTCTATTTCAGTTTGTCCCAACATAAGTGTCTACTTTCCGATTCTACCCTTAATAATGAGATAGAGAAATTCATACTCCATCTATTATAAAGGGTAAAATTGTCATTTAGCTAATTAGAAAGTGTAATTAATAACATATTCATACAGCTGTGTCTTTTTTATTGTGGACATTTATTTTGGGACGGAGGAACTATATTATAACAATAACATGGAACACGAACCATTGCAACAAGTCTCTGGAATGTAAGCCTTTGTTGCTGTGATTCAACAGCAGCCAGTGCAGCAGATGCTTCCTTTCCAAGTACGGCCATGTTTGCTTTAAGTTCCTGCATTCTACTTTCAGCTGCATGCAGCTTTGTCACATTCTCGGGAATCGGAGCTTCTCTTACTCGTGCTTGCCTTCTAGAAACTTCTGCTGCCTGTTTGCTTCAACAGTCAATTACTATCAATGCCGTTACAAAGTTTAGGATAACTTAAGCTTTTTATGCACGCAGCGGGAAGCATATCAAGGGATTACCTGGGTCTCTGCTTCTTGCCTCATTCGGCTATATCGTTGAGCAAGATGCCGGGCATCTTCTAAAGGAGCACCAGTTATCATCGCTCTCAAGGGTTCTAGGATCTGAAGTTTTCAGAAAAGCAATGGTTTGCAAGACTCTAATGAATAGTCAAAGCCAAAAGACTAGGTCTATAATAAGTGACATAACCAAACCAAACTAAACGAATTCAGTATGTCCACCCAGAGATGCGGTCTGGAGACCTGTCCTCTACCCCAGATAGTAGAGGCGCTTGCAAAAAGTGTGTGTGAAAAAGAAAGTTTGCCCAAAAAGTCTGAACAATTTGAGAGAAGGAAAGAAGATTAAGGCTAGAAAAAAGTAAGCAACACCATATAATCAAAAGTAAAGTCGTAAAATAAGCGACATGTTGTCTACTAATCCCAGAGTGTGAATACATACATATAAATAGACAAATGCTCCATCTATCCCAAAATGAATGCAATATTTGACTAGGTACACAACTTAAAGGAAGTGATTCAGTTGATAATATATCTAAAATACTCCTTAACAATGACATCCTAGTTTAATCTTGTGAACAAAAATCAATATCAATACTTTATAATGACTGCTAGTTGGCAAAATGGTAATCTCATATTGAGGCTTCGTTCTATTTATTTTGGGGCATGCAAGAAATGAAATCGTTGCATTTATTATGGGATACAGAGAGAACCATACACATGCCAATTTATTTTCTTGTATGAATCTATAAAGATGCAGCTACATACACTATTCTCTCCCTCCACAAACATTGCCACAGCATAAAGGCAATCCGGTGCTGCTCAATTCGTGGAAAAGAAACAATACCATAGAGATCTCGTGGATACTAAATTTTCAATATCGAAGGAGATTAAAGCATCATGTTTGCAGAAACAGCTTTTGAAATATGGAACAATTTGAAAGAAAGACTTCAACAAAGCAACGGCCCAAAGATTCCAGATCAGAAGAGAGTTAATGAACTTATCTCAAAATGATGATTCAGTAGGTGTGTATTACACTAGATTGAAATCATTGTGAGAGGGATTATCCAATTATAAGCCAAATTGTTGTAGCGTATGTGGAGGAATCAAAGAAATGAACGGTTGTTTCCGAACAGATTACACGATGAGCTTTGTTATAGGGCTGCAAGATTCATTTTCAATTAGAATAGATTTAAAATAACCTGTGAAAATAACAGCCTGGTGAAATCTTCTTGCTCCTTCTCCACATGTTTACGTGCATCACCATATATAGATGCCGCCTTGGCCAAAATTTCATCACTGGCGTTCTCCACTCCATATTTGCAGCAATCCTCCGACAACTTAGTTCCTAATTTCCAACAAAAGGAAGGTATCAGTAAAATAAAGAAAGCAACATTATAGAAAAATAATTCTCCATCCACACAAGATGTTAAAAATTTTGTATAATGTAAGCCATTGAGATCAAAACTATTGTAGTTAGGCACTTTTCACCTGCTTCTATATGCTTATATCCTATGGCTGTAAAAGCTTCTGCTGCTTTAACCAATTCTCTTTGGAATTCCTGGAGAATACAAAGAAGGGCCAAAATGAGGATTTTTTACTGGAAAATTCAACTTCCATCAAAGAGAACAAATGAAAGAATTTGGCCAGCACGTCGACCTGGTATAACATGCCATGTTACTAAATCCAAAATGTCAGACCACAAGAGAAACAAGAACATTTCTAGAGAACCAGTTTGAAAACTGCAAAAAGCAGAAGACTTGAAATTGGAACTGAGGTTCAGACTCCCGATTTAAAATGAATATGAACTTTTCACTAGATAAAACCTCCGCTCATACCTCAAAACAAATAGACGTGCTTGTGGAGATATACCCACATCTAAAAACAAAGACCAAGTTCTCAGTAAAATAAGAACCATGTCATGAGATTCAGCCTCACCCCTAAATATTACGATTTGAGTTCCTACACTTCATGGTAAGTTTGCGAACTGATTCATTAAAATGAATGAATTTGATGAACTCTTAAGGAGCACAATAGCACACATACACATCATTCCAGTCAAATTTTAGCATGAAGCAGAAACTAGAAAATGGGGACTATGTACCTTGAGTCTTGAGATATAACTAATTGTTATGAGGGGAGAATGAATGTTGGGACATCAATATATTTTGTCTTTTATTGACTTAATTGGAATGCAATTTGAACATAACAAAATGTCCATATGTAATAAATAATAACAGATTTCCCAGACTGTCAACTAATTTGGTTAAAGCCATTTACCAGAACTACAAGCCAGTAAATATGAAGTCCATTCCTTCTTTTTAAATAACAGAGATTTCGCAATCCTTTACCACAAAGTCAGGAACTATTACTATTTATAATTGATATCTAAGAGCTGAATGCTAACCAATTATTCTAAGGGAAAACTGGAAACCACAGCTGCAGTTGCAGCTGTGTGTAAGAAGAAACTGGTGCTGCTGATGCGCTCATGGCCAAAATATTGAAAGGGGGTGCACTCAATATTGAAAGGGAGGTCGCTCATGGCCAATCTCATGACATAGGGTGTGCACTCATGGTGTATGTTGATAACGTCATTTTTGGCGTTATTCTAGCACCACTTTCCGTGCGAGTTTGTATGGTGATGCGTCATTCTAACGGTTTATTGCGAGTTTAGACAGACATCAGTTTTGCAAAAGAAAAGAAGAAATCAACAGAACTGAAAGTTATAATTGAAGAGAATCGAGAAACCCAAGTCACTGGGTCAATTCTCGTGGAAGCCCAAGTCAAAACCAGTTTTGGGCTGAATAATTAATTGAATTAGGCCCAAACAGTGAAGAAAGCGGGTAGAATGCGAGTCTGTTAAAGCACCACGGCCAAAGGAGACCCGGGAAACTTCCACGCGAGTTCACCCGTATGGGGGTTGCGTTGTGCCTGTTTTGTCTTTTAAGCTGTTTTCAGCTGCAAAAAAGGGGGCTGGATCGATCTAGGGTTCCAAGAAGGCGATTTGGGAGAGCTTTGCACAGATGTTCAGAGGAAGAAGAGTGAAGAAACACGAAGGGATTGAAGATCGTTGCAGGTTATCCATATTTGTGCGTAGGGATTCAACACATCAGGGAGTTTTAACATACTTTTAGATTCATAGTGGAGAAACGATGTCTAGATTTATGATTTTCTTCTTGAATGTTTCGTTTTCTACAAACCCCAACATGAACTAACCATGAAATGTTGGGGGTTGGATGAGTTTTGGGTTATTAAACATATGAACACGTAAAGATTGTATTTTTATTAAGGTTTTTCAATTCAATGAAGTATATTGTTTGTTCTTAGTGTTGTTAGCCTGATCAACTATCAACTGATCTGTTATCTTGATTTGTCTTTGAGAAAAGTAAGTTGTGATTAGAATTAGAAATTGTATGCCTAGGGTGAGATCTTGGATAGAGATTTTACCAATTAAGCCTTAGCAATAATTTGACAATCTTGTTTTAAATGTATCTTAGAATCTGTATGTTGAGATCGAGAGATGACACATACCTTCTCATAGATAAACCAGTTATAAGTTGAGAAAGAGTAATGGATATGAGAGTGATTGTGTGTTCATTGATTGTTCAATCTGTTAAATCTATAATTGAAGTGTTCTATGTCGAAACCCATTAGGATTCCAACTCCCAACAACTTCTCTCCTATAGAAGTTTCAATCTTAATTTTTGCTGAACCTGTTAATCTTATAAAGTATTCATATAGATCACCAGTATTCAGTTCAATCAATCATTCAATTCAAACCATCCAGTTAATAGTAGTTATAGTCCTTGTGTTACTCGGTACCTAGTTCCCTTGGTTCAATACTCGTATTTACCATACATTTTACTTGATCCAACCCGTACACTTACGGTTAGATTTAGGGGGTTGTAAACCCACCTATCATTTGTGTGTGTCAGTGTCCGTAGTCTGAATGTATGTGTGTGTTAGTATGTGGTATCTATGTGTGTGTATATGCGAGTATGCCTGTGTGCTACATACACACAGCTGCATGCAAATACAACTGTGTGTTCAGTGCCCTCTAAATTTCATATGAAGACAGTTTCATAATATAAGTGGTTATTCGTAATACCTACTCTTCAAAACATATATACAGATGTAAGCATCAAAAACACCCTACTAAAGTTTTCCCATGTAAGGTGCACCAAAATAATGTACCTAATGAGACTACCCACTTGGATTACACTATGATGAACTAACCAACACTCATACTGAAGTGGTTTCGATAAACATCAGTTGATGCTTCTTTTATCCAAGTTATTTATATTTGAACAAACAACATACAGTAGCATTTCATTTAAATGTCTCGTATTGTTTCTTTATTTGTTTTGCAGATCAACCACCACTACTTTTATCATACTTTAAAGTCAGTATGCTTCAAACTTGAAATCAAACATCTAAAAGGGTTCGGCCCATTTTATGGGGGACAAGTTCCTCAAAGAAGTGAATCCTTGGCATGGGTTTCATTGCGTCGTAAGCAAGTAGAAGATTATCCTATAATAACAAAATGAAGAAACATGGGAGAGAATTACAAGCCCTTCCAAAGTGGATAACAGAGAGACTAAAGAGGAGCACGTGTTACAGCTTACCAATTCCCGACTATAAACGACACAAATGCTGTCTTTGAGCTTAGCACCTTTCAATTATAGCACATTAATCTTAATTATCAGTTGGAGTGAAATGTGTGATTGTTTGATGAAAAGACTGATACGGCCAAAAGAACCTTCAAATACACGTGCAACTTTAGTATTTCCTCAATTTTAACCAAATAGTCCTATACTCTAGCGATGGTGCTACATTTAAGAGATCTAACTGCAATAGTCTAATCATACTCTATGTAGAAGTGTAGAACTAAGACGAAAGCAAGAGGCTCGTGGTACCTAGTAAGGCCCCTGCTTAATTGCAGAATATGCAGGTTTGAGTCTGAACTTCCCACACTAACCCACATGTAAAAGTTAGAAATGTATTAGTAGGTAAAAAAAACAAAGAGATGAACAGCTAAGAAGAAGCTGAAAGCCTGACACTATAGGTAGATGCAGAAACTAATTTCACCTGACTACGGAAGAAGGTTACATAAATACGAAGAACTACCAATACATCTAGGATCTCTTAATTGAAGACAGCAAATGAGAGACTTGGGTTACGATTCTTTCCATTGCTTTGTTCCACAGGTGGTAGAAAATGTTCTCATTTTCAATATCTGGAAGCTACTATTGCAGAATTATAATTTCATAAATTGTACTTTAACCAAAGCTAATAACGGATAAATAACCCTACTCACAACTATCACATAATCATTAATCATTGTTGTATCTGTTACTCCCATAACTCCAGAAGATGGGTGAACTTAATAAATTCTTATTAGGCTCGAATCAAAAGAATATGTACCACATTCTAGTTAAGGTCAGACGTCAGTGGTTAAAAACAGCATATATACATGATCCATATGGAGCAATCAAGCACCTGAGTGGATTAATAGATAGGGTGAAATCAGTGAATTACATTTGCATTGTTACCTTTCCTGAACGAGTTGATCTGTAGAGCTTCTCCAAGTGCTGGTGTCTTTGCATCTCCAGCTCATCAATAACAACCACATCTGAATGCTCATACCCACTCGCGCTGAACTGTTTTATCACAGCCTGAAACGAGAAATATCCAGAACATTAACTTACAGATAGAGGTGTCAACAAAACAAGTTGGCTTGTGAGCTGGGTGGGTAGTCAACAAGTTCAGTGAGTCTGAGCCCAAGTGGACTCATCTGACTATCCGAGCCAAGCTCGAGCCTACTATTGCTCAGGTCCAACAGCTTAGCAAGCCTAAATGATATAGCTTGAATGTTACTTAGCCCACTAATCTTGGCCTCTTAAAGATTTCTAGTTTAAAGAGAGCTTATTTTTATTTTTTTGAAAGATTTACCATTAATTTCATACGATCCCATATAAATCAAGCAATGCTGAAGCTTATAAACCCATAGGAACCCGGTCTAAACAGTCGAGCCTAGGCTTTATGAACAAAATATATGCAATCCGAGTCAAGGCTCGACCTTTAGCCAAGTCAAGCAGCAGGCCCGAGAGTTTTAGGCTTGGGAAGCGATGAGCAGATGCCAAACCTGCCTATTTTTTAACAAGCCAAGCACACTCGAACTTACCTTGGTCTTGGCTCGGCTCAACTCAATTACACCCTACTTAACAAAATTACTCCATAAATAAATCAAGACTGTCTTGTAAGACAAGCAAAACCATAATTTTGCCATGCTCCTAAAACTCAAGTCCATAATAGTACACTCAAAACTTGCTGCTTATTCTTGCCCTTTTGACAATAAGCACTCATATTTCAAAAGAATAATGCTGGGAAAAACATTCTTCTATTTTAAGATGCTAGGACATGTGATGGTTTATATCCACATTGACTTGTGGTGACACTTAGAGTGAACAACATGTCCCATCAAATCACGGGACGACGTATAGCCACTACAATCTCCCTTTTAACCAGATTTTGATAACTTTTAAACAGATTTATCATCATATCCAACCAAGAAGGGTGCCCAAACATTGACCTTCAACAATGTCTATAAGAATTAGAATAATTCATGCGAGTAATCTTAGTTCTGTTAAAGGGACACTGACCAAGTCCAAGGATATAACAAAGCACACACAAACCTGCACTCACTCAAGTCCCTTTAGTTAATCAGCAAAGTAGCCTCTTTCTGAAATCCTAATTCTTATCGTACAACCTATACAAACACTAAGACGTAAAATGAAACGGTCAACTGTTAAAACTAAGCTAAACAAACTGCTGCGCACCACATGAATCATTGAACTGTTAAACCCCTATGTCCCAAAAAGAAATATAAACTCTGATTGATGTCAAATTTGCTCATTTCAACATTGAAGTGTAATATCAAGGTTCGTTTTTTTAAATACGTAGTTGGAGAAAACGGTAAACTGCTGGTTATCACAATTAGCTCCAAATCCCAAATACTGTTTGTTCAAAAGTTGACAATGCGCACCTCTCCAAACCACCAAGCTGATCCATATAGCTTCCCAAATCGACAAAATCATGGTCCGAAGCGAATTAATAGTCCACCGCCAAAGACTTCTCAAAAGACGGTAGATGCGAGGGAGGGGTTTTTACGAAAGTAAGTATTGGTAGTAAATTATCATTCAAGAGCAACAAAACCCTATATGTAAGAATCCCAATTCTACTTCACCATGAACTACCAACGGAATTATTGATATCTCACTCTAATTAAAAAAAATCCAAAATTGAACTCGGTGAGATAGTTTAATCAGATAATTTGGGGTGATTATATTACCTGTTGCTGTTTGGCCACTTGATCTCGAAGCTTACTTGCTTGCTTCCTTAGAGCGTCCATGGCGATGCTTATTGCTCGATCTCTCCCTCACCCTCTCCCTCTCTTTCACTATATCTCTGGGGAAAACGAATTGAGATTAACTGGCTAAATTTTCTATCAGGCTGCTGATATTGTAATGGTTATAGATCTGACAACCTATGAAACACAGAAAAAGCTTAAATCTTTAAATTTGCAAAAATAGCCCTTTGACTTCTTGTTCTTATGATTCTATCCTCTATCTACGGCATTTCCGACCAATTCTCAAGGCGTTTGGTTCGTAAGATTCCAATATAATTTAAAGGAAATAGAATCATTAATTTCGTGTACTGAGTTTCATTCAAGCGTTTGGTTTTTCTATAGAATGGAATTGAATTCCGTACATTCCACCATTTATAGATTTGGTCATTGCATCATAATTGAGAAGGAATTCAATTCCATTCCATCTCATTTTTTCAAAAGAACAAAATTTAATCTCGTTTTTCCTACTTGATTTAACTAGACCCATATGACCTCCATCTGAACCAGTGCCAACCACTATCGTTCTGAATCACCACCGTTCTGAACCATCGCTTACCACCGTCGATCTAAACCACCATTATGAACCACCATCGTTTTAAACCACAGATATAAATCATTGACGACCACCACCGATATGAACCACCATTCGGAACCATTGTCGATTATCACCAATCTGAACCACCGCCTACCACGACCGACCATCATCGATCTGAACCATCGTTCTAAACAGTCGCCGACCACTGTCGATCTGAACAATCGTTCTGAACCATACTCGACCACCACCGTTATAAAGAAGGTATTTTGGTCATTTATCGTTTACTCATTCCAATTTCAAAGCTACATTCTACCAACCAAACAACCAGATTCCAAATCATTTAATATATTTCATTCCAACCAACCGCATGGTTAAATTCCATTCAAATTTCTTCAAAATCAAATTCTTTTGACATATTCCATTCATTCAGAGAAAATTATACGAACCAAAAGTAACCTCTGATAAATAAAGTATAACTTTTAGGGATTTTAAGTTTATTTTTATGTTATAACAGATTCTTTAATAAAAAATAACTTTTTAAAAATGACTGCTTAAGACCCTTTTTTAAGTTTATTTTTACTAATAGTTTAAAGTATTATAGAGTGAATTGCATATTTGGTCTCTCATGAATACCTATTTTTTGGTTTTCGTCCCTCGAAATCATAAGTACATTGGTGGTCTAAATATCGTGTTCCGAAGCCTAAATCAGCCCTCTCACTAACATTGTCCAAAGCACTATTGTTAGGGGTGCCATGTTTCCCTCACATGAGTGGCATTTTGGTCTTTCTACCATTTCCCTCTTTTTCCTTCTGTTTATTAAACTGATTCCCCAACATTCATCTAAGATTGTTCCATCTACATCCTCTCTTTATCTCCAAACACCGACTTCTTTTATCCTCTATCTTTCCAATCACCGATGGTTCCTTGGATAGTTCCATCGACAGTTTACTGCAACTATGGTTTACTTGCCACCACTCGAACATCATGGACAGAAACAAATAGGTCTTTGATTCAACTGTTGTTCGAGAATGGTAGGAGTCACTTATTTCACCATGTTCTCTGTATTTGATTTTGATCTCATTTTGCGTATTTTCTTTATTATGTATGTAATTGTGGTTTTTTTAATTGAGTTGAACCCCAATTTCTTCTTGTTATATGGCTATTATAAATAGGCTATTAAACATTCAAGAAATTCAGGAGGAGGCACGAAGATGGAAGCTTTTTTGTTGTTTCACCTGGATATGGATATTGATGGGGTTTTTCTACTTTTTCTAGTTGATGGGTCAACATGTGTATGATGTTTCAGTGTTACTTTTGACTTTTGAGTTAGGTGTCAGTGGCTAAGATATGTAAATATTTGAAAGTTTAGTTATATGGCACAATATGCACTTATTGATGTTTCTTTGAGTTGGTGATGTTGGGTCATTGACCAGCATCTTCCTATATCGAAACGTGGCGATGACTGCTACACTATAAGGAAATAAGTTGTGCATTCTCCACCAGCAATTGCTTTTGGCGTAGTGGTAAGTGATTGGATCCTAACATGTGATTACAGAGCAAGTCACGAGTTCGAATCCCATGGAGTGCATAATAATGCCAAAGGCATGTTGTGCAGCCATTGACTTCTAGCAAAGATCTTGTTAGTGTTGGCAGATGTTGGGGGGGATTGTTGGGTCATTAACCAACAATCTTCCTAAATCGAAACGGGGCGCTGACTGCCATGCTATAAGGAAATAAGTTGCACCTTCTCCACCAGCAATTGCTTTTGACGTAGTGGCAAGCGTTTGGATCCTAACATGTGATGTTAACGAAAATGACATCAATGAAACAAGTCCACACCTAAATAATTGGTACAAACCTATCCAGATCAAACCATTTCAAATGAAATCCAAAACAATTCATACCAAAACCAAACCATTTCAAATGAAATCCAAAACAGTTCATACCAAAACCAAACCATTTCAAACATGTCAAAACCATTTCAAATGAAATCCAAGACAGTTCATACCAAAACCAAACCATTTTATACCATATTTGTCAGATTGAAAGTGGAAACCATTACATTGCATACATAAAGTATCTTTCTTTTTAAAGTATTACCAAAATAACATACTCATAAAGTTGTGGAAGTTTCCCACAAGAAAGCACATTAGACAGATGTTTTTTTTAAAATTCACATACATAAATCACTTAAGCTTGACTTCCACTAGCCCGCCCTTACATGTTCTTGCATTGGTCCTGGTTGCTTGCATTTGGTACATTTTTCTCTCATCCCAAACCTTGGCAACTTGTTTGAATCTTGAATCCACTCTTCCACAATCTTCTTTTTTTAGCCTACCTATCTGAGTATGACGATTTGGTGGAGTAAGTGTTGTGGGACAGTCAAATTCAGGCTGCCTCAATCTTCCATTGATTGGTTTAAGCTTAAAGGATTGTTTTCCATATTCCACATAACAACCACAACATGCTTGCATGGAATTCCATTCAGTTCCCACTTTCTACAAGAACAATATATATTCTGGTAATCAAAAAACGCAATCAGTCATAACAGGGAACATTAACCTCATACCTCTCACCCCCATTCCATATAACTATACACTTTGCAGCTTCTTGCTTGATTTAACTCAGCATCTTTGTGGTTGTTGGTGTAAGGAGCTCATTAGCAACATTTAGTCATTTAGGAAGACACTATAGTTGTGTCAAGAGTTTTAGATGTTGGACTTTTTGTTTAAATTTCAAGGTTTGGATTGATAATAATATATGTTCAAATCAGTTGTATCTACCGTTATCTGTTATTAATAAAAAAAATGCATTTTTCAAAGGTTCTTTAAAATAATATTTTCATCAAAAATCATGACCTACTATGTTGCAATTTTCAAGAAACAATCTTCAAAACAATTTTTTTATTTAAAAAAAATCCAACTTTATATTTTTTAATTTGAAATGTGAGTCAAAGTTTTCGACTTTCAAACCCATGCTTTTAAACATGACCAAGATACTTTTTGGATTGTTAAGGTATCTTCTAAGTTTCTTAAAAATATTTCACTTACTATTAAAAAAAAAAAAAAAAAAAAGGATTTGGATAACTATTTCAAAAAGAATAAGGGTTGTTTACCAAATGTTTACTTAGGTAAGTGCTTATTAAATAACATTACCTTATCGGATGAATATAGAAAAGACCATGAATCTTACCCGGTAAGAGTAGGGATGGGGTCCCCGTCCCCGATCCCTGATCTTTGTCCCCGTCCCCGCCTCCGTCCCCAACGGGGAACGAGGATTCCCAACGGAGAAACGGGGATTTTCTTTTTCATGTTTGTGTAATTTTTTTTAATTCAAATGTATGAGACGCTACACATGTTTAAATCTCCTATTTTTCCAATAGACCTAAAATCAAAAGGAATTTAATTTAATACAAAAAATATACATCGTTATATAATAATTAACAATGGAAAACAAAAAAAAAATTAATCTAAAAAAATTAATGTCACATATACCAAAACATATTGAGTAATATCCAAAATATATTGAACTAAAAATTACCATTTACCGATTTAATAAAAATAAATAATATATAATATAATTTATTAATTAATATATATACGGGTACAGGACGGGTGGGGAGTGTGATACCCGTCCCCATCCCCGGTTTGGGTCAAACGGGGATCCCCGTCCCCGACCGGGGCGGGTGAACTGGGTTCCCCGACGGGTCGGGCCAATTTCCATGCCTAGGTAAGAGTGAGACAAGGACCTAGAGTCTTACCCGGTAAATGAGGGCAATGACTCTTACCACGGTCAGCTTTTACCGGGTAATTTGTTGCATAGAAGGCCGTTTTTTGTTGACTAAAATCTTACACGGCAAATAAATGACAGTGTTGAATTTTACCGCTAGATGCTTACCAGGTAAGTGTTTGGTAACGACCCCTAAATATAATTATAATGGTTTATTTAATAGACAAATATGAAGAATATGAAAATAATATCAAATAGACCCATTCAACCATTTTATTTAAAATAATAATATTATTTTTTATATCAGATATATGAGTAATTTTCTTTTCATATATTTTGTAATCTTCTTTAATTATCATAAGATTAATGTATTCATTAAAGCTTATTCTAAGTTGGAATATAAATCTTGTACTTTGAATAATTTTACGAAGTTTATGATTTTACACGCGTTATTTTTATAGATAATATATCTATAACCACAAAGGTGGTGTCTGATTTGGTTTGAGTTTGATTCCAAATGTCAAAAGTATTAGGAGGTTCCAGGTTCAAATCCAAAAAAGGAATAAAAATATCCTTGTGGCCATGGAGGTTCAAATGCGGTGATTCCAAACTATCTACAAAACATGTGGTCGCCCTGGGACTAGTCGGCTCACATAACGGGTTAGATATCCATGTTAATCAAAAAAAGAATATATATATATCTATTAGGCCAGTTAGGGTCTTAACAAGTCCGATGGTAAAGTAAGAACAACTTATAGAACCCACAAAAGGTTTGATTTTACTGTATTATTAGGCTCGTTGGACAAATAAATAAATTTGGTCTAACACGTGATAATAGCTGAACCCGTAAATGATCACCTCTGGTATCTTATAATATTTTTTTGTATTTAAATGTGCATGTGCTCCTTGACAAAATAAAATGTCTAGATGGATTTTGGGACCTCTATTACTCTTATTTTTCTCACGAACAGTATTTTCCAACGCTCAATATTTATCAGTTTTTGAAAATCAGTATTTTCCAATGCTCATCCATCTATACATTATTGTCTTTTTATTTAATTAAATAACTTGACAATTAATTCAATATACACAACATTGAATATAGTTTGTTTTTACTATTCTAAATATTTAAAGCTATTTTCTTTCATTGTTGTATTCAGTATGAGCATGAACGCTTGTCTCGTTCTGCGAGATCTATTAGGAATTGAGTTTTTGTTATTTAATTTCTTTAAAAACGACCTCACTTCTTCTCACAGAGGCAATCTCACTCGAATTACTAAAAGTCTGTTGAATTTGACACCACTCAGTGTTTTATCAAATGAATGGACAAGGGTAACCCCACGTCTTACAATGTATTCCATCAATTCAATGTGATATGTTTATAATAATAATTAAAACGGTTGTCATTTTCAGTAGAGTGGGAACGACAAGAAACCTGTCATACCCGAACGGGAACCTAATACTTGAATCCAGATTGACCCGAGAATCCCCAAGTTGACCAGGAATGAGGACAGATCGGGAATCCCTGAATTTACAAAACCACGGATACGAGGATATCCCTCGTCTCTGACCCTGAAGTATTAATAATACATTTTTATGTATGTATATGTATACATATATAATATTATAATTAATAAGAGTATATGGTATATAAAAAATATAATCATTCTTTGATAACAGAAAGTCGGAAACTTGTAAAATAAGTTACATCATTTGTTGATTGTTCACGAAGAAACTTTTGGTGATATAATAAAATGGTAGTATAAATTTTAATTATTAATCTACTAGAAGAGTATTTGCATAATGCAGCGAGATAAATCTCGATTTTAATGTTTAGTTTTTATTCTTTGTCTCTATTGATATAATACGATTTTACATGGTTTTGAGTAAACGAAAATGTTTTTATTTTTGAATGAAATATAAATTTGAAGATAGCATAAAAATTTGAAAAAAGTAAATCGATATTAGTATCAAATTAACTATTTAATAGATCTCGTGTTTTTGGTGTAACTTCTTTAATTCAATTTTTCATATAATTTAAATTTAGATTTAATAACAAAGTAATTTATTTTAGGTTTAACAATATAATTTTTTTTATAAAGATAATAATTAAACATTCTGTTAGAACTCAATGATTATCTTAATTATATTTTAGATTTTCTATATTTAAAATATATGTTTATCATGTATTTGATTATGTTTATCCGCAGTTAGTTAAACGAATTTAAAAATGGAGCTTTAATAAGTTGTACTTACATACAATTACTTGTAATCTTGAATTTTAAATAATATGCATCAATAAATAGTACTTCATGTATACAACATTGTTTTTAAAAGTTTTTGTCAAATGCTTTATAATATAGTATAGATAAGTGAAACATGTATTATATTGCAATACAATATTGTTTCACCTTCCTATTACACCTGACACGTCTCACGCAATTTAAAACACAGACATCAACAGGTTCAAAAATCAAGATCGATTTGCATCGAGCATGATTGTTGTAAGCCGACTTGTATCAATTACACTCGTTTCTATTTGTATGCAAAACTTTTACACCATAAAAACATCGTAATCAAGTTTGGTATATTTTTTTTTAAAACGATTATCAGAATCTTGTAACATTTTGAAAACATAAACGACATAATCGAAAACAAGAGGTTTTGAACGAAGCCTTGGCGACCAAACCATCAATTTGTATAACGTATAACCAACAACCAACAAAATATTTCACACCAAAATCACCTCCATAACAACACACACCCACAAAAATAAAAAACACGAATATACTATCCCGTATTTCATGAAAAAAAAAAGTACGAAAAAAGTAAACCAAGAACGTCGAGCGACCTAAAGATTACGACAAGCAGCAACTCCAACCATGAAGTCTCTTCTTCAAGGGCGAAACTCGAAAGAAAAATCAACGCACGACCCATGTTTTGCAATTTGGCAAAGGTTCATTAGACAACTAGCAAACTCCATGGCTCGATATGATCAATTTCTGGATTCATACACAAGAACGAAAATGTTAACCACAAATCAGAGTAAATCTTTGATGCAAACAAAAATCAGCAAAAACGATCGTTATGATGTTAAGAAATATATGATCCGATTCATATGAATAGATATAGTCACCATGATTGATGGTAAAAGAAGTACAACCCTAGTGGTTCGAAGATCCACTAGGGTGTGTTTGGTATGTGGACAAGAATGGACCGGACATGACTGAACTAGTTGTATGTCTGATGTTTTGGTACAATTGGGACAGCACAGGACTAGACAAGTTGTCTGTGCAATGTTTGGTGAGCTGGACAGAACATGGTAACAATGTTTAAATGACCAGATTGCCCCTCAAATGATGTTTGAAGTTTACTTAATATCGTATAATGGTTATAAATGACATAAATCAACAAATATTTATATAATTTCTAGTTATATATATTCATAAATTATTTATACTATATTTATAAACATTTATACATAATAACACACTTTTATAATTATAAATATAGTGGGAAAAAGGCTAAATATCGTGATAAGGTAAGAAAGAAAGGTTAATAATTGAAAAATCCGCATATGTGAACCCATATGAATTATCTGTAACTGTACTGTTTACATATGCATCTTCAAATAGATTTTTTTTGATTTTTTTAGATGATACATACATAAACGATCTCTTCTTACCTTCTCACAATATTTAGCTTTCTTATTTGAACTGGTTCATATATATATATAGAGATAGAGAGTGGGAGGTTTAGGGTAAAACTCCTAAAAAATAAAAAACTGAGGAACACCCTGGAAACCGTTCATCTGAAAAATATGCACAATTTGCATACAAGTAATTAAAGTTGTTTCTTCGTTTTTATGCACGTGTGCATGTTATGCACATATGCATACCGGACAAATTGCTTCCAAATCGGTAAATCACCAATATGTACATGTACATGTACATACCTTCCAGATAAACAGTTACTAGGGTGTTCTTCAGTTTTTCATTTTTTTGCGGTTTTGCTCTGAACCTGACCCTATATGTATTTATATCGAATAAGGGTAGTTTGTAGTTTAACATTTTAGTCCTATCCCTTCCTTTTTTCTGTTCCACCTATTTTAGTGGGAGAAAAAAACTGCATTTTTGTCCCCTTCAGTCCCGTCCCAGCCACCCCAATCGATTCAATAGAAATTTTATTTTTTGGAGTATGACTAAGGCGACCATTTCGCGCGGTTCGGGGGGCACTTGAGTCAGCCGCCGGAATGTTGCACTAAACGTAGGCAACGAGTTTTAGTTCTGCTATGTCCAGTCTTGTTTCATATACCAAATGCATCCCTATCAGGTTCTAAGTTCCTGTATATTCTGCTTGGCAGTATGCACACATCTGCCAGGCCCCAAATCTAACTCACTACTAAAAAATATTATTAAGAAAAGAAGTCGAGAAAATAAAACTCGCTACGGATTTGTTATACAACATTTGAATTTGATGTGTTGTTGGGTCGGAATTGGATCGGATCAGACAATACACAATTGACGGTCATCATATGACGCAATGGATCGTGATCTGATTCAAGATCCGACATGATCAACTGATGGGTCAGATTCAGATTCAGATCTATGGTTTATATCAATTTTTAATACTAATTCTTTCAACAATTTAAACCAAACAAACCCAGTAAATTCGACACAGACATCATCTCTTTTCCCACAAGTTGGAATGCATAAAATCTATCTTCTAACGAGTGACAACAGATTAAATATTAAAAAAGGGAACTTTTTAAGATCGTTGGAAGATAACCCACCTGATATTACCTCTCGGATCCTGAAAACAACTCGAATATTCCACAGCAACTCTTCCAGGATGTCGTTTTTTGCACTGCTAATGGAGTCGAAGCTGCTACCGGAGGCTGCATAGATTTTCTGAATTTTATCAAGTGTGCATATTTGGGTGACTAAAAGTTCTAAATATACAAGCTGATAGAATGTTGAAGCATAAAGACAAGATAGACGTCGAGTTACAAAAACCTCCAATTAGCGACTAGGTGTTGTTTGTTTGTTTTTTCATTAAGCTCTTTGTATAGATTAAATTGTCTGTATAGATTAAGTTGTCTGAAGTTGGAAGCAGACAAAGGGTATAGAAGGGTACATGGGGGAAATTAATGGCTGAACCAAAATCCCCACTTAAGGACTACGTGCTATTTGTTTGTTTTTTTATTAAGCCCTTTGCCCCTAGATTAAGCTGTCTGAAGTTGGAAGCAGACAAAGGGTATAGAAGAAGGGTACATGGGGGAAAATTAATGGCTGAAGCCGCTGAACCAAAATCCCACTTAGGGACCACATGCTATTTGTTTGTTTTTTCATTAAGCCCTTTGCCCCTAGATTAAGTTATCTGTAGTTGGAAGTTGACAAAGGTATAGAAGAAGGGTACATGGAGGGAAATTAACGGCTGAACCAAAATCCCCACTTAGGAACTATGTACCATTTGTCTGTTTTTACATTCAGCCATGCAGACAAAGGGTATAAAAGAAGGGTAGAGGGGAAAATTTATGGCTGAAACAGACAACACATCCTTTCTGGAAAAGCTCACTTGTATGTTGCAAAAAACCACTTGTTTGTCATTTTTAACGGACAGTACTTTTCATAATGAAGTTCTGTTTTTATTTTATTTTATGGTAATTATTTTGTACCCTGCTCGGAAACATAGCAGCTTGCATGATAATTGCACAAGATACTTTCAAATACCACAAAATTAAAGAAAACTAGCACTTAGAATCAAGAAAGAGTATACCTGTCTATCAGAGTGTCCAATTGTATCAGTATCATTTGCATGATTTGCGCCATTAACTTCAGAAATCGAGTCTGTTACAGATGTAGAAGATGCTACACAATCCTTTGATTCCGAAGAAGCTTTCTCATCCAACAAAGGCGATTTCACTACCCCATTTTCTTTCGAAACCGATTCAACAACTACACTAGAAACCAAACAATCGTCCTTTAATTCGCTCTCACTAACAACCACCGTTTGTTCCTCCACAACTAAATCTTTTTTCTCCTCATTCTTTGGTTCATCACAATCTTGTGACACCTCTTCTAACGACGAATCAACAGGCTTGATAACTGGTTCAACAATGGGGGAAATCTCCAAATCTTCAACTTTTTGAGTTATCTTTTCGGGCATAGATTCAATAACTGGAACTGATTCAAGAACCACTACTTTCTTCTCAACCTCATCATCTGAACTACCACTGCTAGAACTTGAGCTACTACTACCATTTGAGTTCTTGGATTTCACCCCAATTTCAATCTCAATATTACCACCCTCTTCCACATTGGAATTCTTCTCAATGCTATTAAATGTGGTCTCAGATGAATTGCCTTCTTTCTTCACCTCTATCACCTCTCCTTCTATGCATGGATCTTGTGAAGCTGGAGAGCTAAGTTCCCCACCATCATTCTCTCCTGCCATTGCTTGATCCATTTAGAACAGATAATAGATGATCAATTACACCAAGATCTATATATGGGTATATGAATTTTACTAAAAAAAACTAGCAAACACCCAATAAAAAATTGAACTTAAAAAAGCCCTAAATAGTTGAAATACAGACAGAGATGATGGGTGTGGTGTGAAACAACTCAAAAGTGCTAAAATCTAGGGATTTTGTACAAATTAAACTAAAAATCAAGATACCCAAATACAGATAAGCTCAACCCCACCAAACCATCTTTTAGAAAAAGGAAAATTGAAGTCGACAACGAATAGATGCAGATTAATGATTGAGAGACAGATGTGAAATGAAAACACTAATTAAACACAATAAACTAATCACAAATTGGACCACACCCACAAATTGAATCGCATAGAAAAGCAACAAACACAAAAAAGAAATCGTTAATCGTACCCTGATGAGATTGAGTTGTTGTGGATGAGTGATGAACCTTCTTCTTCTTGGCAGCTTTTCGCTTCTTAGCACCTGATGGCATGATTGAATTAAGAGAAGGTAGATTGTTGTCTCCTCCTCTTTGTCTCTCTGTAAATCGAAATCGAAATCGATAGTAGGGCCTCACTGAAATACTCCCACCACTGCTTGCTACCCTCTTGGATGAATCTCGTGTGCTTAAAGATTCAAGTTAGAAATGGTTCCACTGGTACTTTTTGGCAGGATGTGGGTGGTGGAGTCGGAGGGTGCGGGG
>NC_037541.1:3535804-3537150 GCF_001531365.2 Cynara cardunculus var. scolymus
GTAGGTAGTGACCAAACAAACACGAATTCTATGGCTCTTCCCCCTATGGAGATTGGTCTGAAATCAGATGAAAAGCTTGGGGTTAAGTTTATGGTTCATAGGAAAACATATCATCCGTGAGCGGTAGGCATTTAATGCTACGTTTTTTAAGTTACGAACAAGAGTTCCTTAGTATTTTCAACCGACAAATTCTTTTTAAATAAAAAATCAAAATATTAATGTTGAAATCATGAACATATTTAATTTAATTTTTTTGATATTAATTATATTATTAAAATATTATATAATTTTATTATTATAATATATTTTAAGAAAATATTATATAAAATAAGTGAATTTCAAATTTATACACACATATGTATATATTACTAAAATGATACCAGTAAGGTAAGTCTTGATTTTAATATTTTATTTTATTTTTTATCTCAGTCAACGTTATAATATGGTCATGTTTTTATTTTTTAATAAAATATAAATTTGAAAATATTATAAAAATTTGACAAAAATATATCGATACAATATCAAATTAACTATTTAAAAATCATCATTTTTTGTGTAATTTTTAATTCAAATATTTTTTTATCATAATTTAATTTAGGTTTAACAACGAAGTAATTTATATTTGGTTTAATAATATAATTTTTTATAAAGATAATAATTAATTATTTTGTTAGAACTCGATTTGATTATGTTTATCCGCATTTAGTTGCACGAATTCAAAATTGAGCTTTAATAAATTGTACTTGTGCATAATTTACTTATAATCTTGAATTTTAAGTAATATACATTAATATACGGTACTTTATGCATAAAAAATAGTTTTTAAGAGTTTTTGTCAAATGCTTTATAATATATCATAGATATAACCATTTACATTTGTACAACCAATACAAAATCTCAACCGTCCATTTAATTTGATAAATATGTGATTTCATAAAAGTTGTGATTGTTTCCTAATATGAAGTATTAATCATAATTAATGAACTCTAGTCATTTTCCATAAATATTCAAATTATAATAAATGAACTCTCATCATTTTCATAAATATTTCAATTAATTGGGTTGCATTAGTTGTACAAATGAACATGGTTGCATTTGAACTATACCCTATATTATATATATCTATACTATATTATAAAGCATTTGACTAAAACTCTTAAAAACTCTTAAACTCTTAAAACTCTTAAACTCTTAAAAACTCTTAAACTCTTAAAACTCTTAAACTCTTAAAAACTCTTAAACTCGTTCATCCCTATCCGATTTCATCCCATATCTGAATTCGTGTAACTAACTGCAAATAAACACAATCAAATACAGGATAAACATCTCATTTTAAATATAAAAAA
>NC_037541.1:3539530-3550537 GCF_001531365.2 Cynara cardunculus var. scolymus
ACTAATATCGATATATTTTTGTCAAATTTTTATGATATCTTCAAACATATATTTTATTCAAAAATAAAAACATTATCACTTTCTCAAAATCACATAAAGCCATATTATAATATCGACTGAGATAAAGAAGAAAATGAAATATTAAAATCATGATGCATCTCGCTGCATTGCGTTAGTACGCTTCTAGTATATATATATATATATATATATATATATATATATATATATATATTAGGGGATATCAAAATAAATAATGTTTTTATTATTTGATTTGTTTGAATTAAAAATTAATTATAGTTTTTAGACCGGTTTGTTCAACTTTAAGTTACCAAGATGATATTATGTATAAATCTTCCATTCGTTAAAATCTGCATGGTTGATTTTGAGTTTTTGAGTATAGAACAACAGGAAAACGACAAAACCATAATTTTAGGAGGATAAAATTGGTATTAAAATATCGATAATAAGTTTGTTTATTGCAATGATGGAAAAAGAACAATAAGATTAAATCGTGATTAATATAATTAAGTTTTTAATTTAAAAAAATCAAATCATAAAATGATATCTTATTTAATTTATTTTGATATACTTATTAATATATATATATATATATATATGTGTGTGTGTGTTAAAATATTGTTTTTACTTCTTTTATTAGAAAAAAATAAAAAAATAGGCGTAAAGACTAAAATGGTCTTTGATTTATCTGAATTAACATATTTATTTTAACAGTATTGGTCAGATGGACCATGGTCAAGACAAATTGAATACGTAAGGGACCAAATGCATAATAAACATACCATAAGGACAGTCAGAAAAAACATCAAAACATAGGGACCAAATCCATAATTCACTCTATAATATAATAACTTTATCTTATTGGAGGGAATAAATAACGAATCATTTTTCTCCGCTCTTGTCAAGTTTTAGAGGAAATCTTTAACTTCGGGGTCGTTTATTAACCGGGCAATTTTTCTGCACCTGATGAACATGACAAAGGCCAAAAATCTTACCTGGTAAGAACAACAATAAGGATGGAGAGTCTTACCCGGTAAGTGAGGGTGACGACTTTTATTGTGGTAAGCGCTTACCGGGTTAATTGTTACATAGGATACCGTTTTGATGTACTGCAATTTTATCTAATAAAAATAAATTATAATGTTGATTCCTACTATTAAGCACTTACCGGGTAAGCATTTGGATAAACGGCCCCTTAGACTTTTCTCTTTTTTTTTTTTTTTTAATTTTAGAAAACAATGTAGAGAATCTTTTGGGGACAAAATAGATAACAAAATCTTCATTTTCTTTATTTTAGAAAATCTGATAAAGATGCTCTAAAAAACGCTCATAATTTTATTTATTAGTTAATAAAATAAGAGATTACTTTTAAAAATAGATAATTAAATCTATTAAAATTTTAATTTTGTAAAATGTTACTTTTAACACGATGAGAATTTTACGGTAATATGTCTTTATTAAGAATATCGACCTAACAAGTTTATTGTTCTTCCTGTAAAGGTAAAAATCAGTTAACAAATTGAACGGAAATATTCCTTAGATTTAAACATAAACACCGTCATTATTTAGCAACAAGGTTTTCTTCATATCACGTCTAAAAATCAATAATAATTTTCTATTCACGAATAAGGAATTTTACGGGCCTTTTACCAAACACTTATTCGGTAAACGTTTGTCGGTAAAATTCAACACTATTACATACTTACCAGATAGGATTTTAGTCCATCAAAACTGTATCACATGCAACAATTTACCCGGTAAGTGCTAACCGTGGTAAGGGTCGTCACCATCACTTATTGGGTAAGACTCCCGGTCTTTGCATTCGTTCTTACCGGGTAAGATTTTTGGTCTTTGTCATATTCATCCGCTAAGAGGTTTTGTGACTTGGTAAGTGTTTATCCGGATAAGCGTTTAGTAAACGACACCTTAATGTATGTCAAGTTAGAAACACTATCGTGTTTAGAACAAAGCCATATTCTAGAAACAAAAATTCGGTTGCATAGGTTGGACAAACCATAAGTTAGATTGATTTCACTACAACAAAATCGGGTTTATAGGACTTTCCAATTTCTAAGCGTTCTAATATATCTTTTTATAAGACTTAGTTTATAGGACCAAAAAAATAAAGTGTCCTATCTAAAGACGTTGTAATAAGTTCATATGACGTTTTTTGATGTCGTAATAAGTTTTTTAGGACACTTTTGATATAAAGCGTCCCATTAGCAACTTTATAGGAAACTATTTGAAAAATTGTCCTATAAGACAAATTTTCAAATAGTGTCTTATAAAGTTGCTAATGGGACACTTTGTATTAAAAATGTTCTAAAAAACTTATTAAGACGCTCAAAAGCATCATATAAATTTATTACAACACATATAAATAGGACGCTTTATATGGTCCTATAAATTAAGTTCTATAAAACGGTTTATTGAGACGTTTAGAGATTGAGAGTGTCTTATAAACCCAATTTTGTTGTACTGATTTCAGTTCATTTGTTAAGTGAACTAATCATTTCATCATGGAAAATGCATGTGTCAATGGTCATTGTTCACTTGGTACAAGAGTGGTCAATCATTGTTTCAAGCCATTTAAGGATGGTTCACTTGGTAACGTTTATTGATCTCTTGATTATGATTCTAAATGTTCATAGATTCATAAGAAAACCGAATCAAAGAACGCCTCGCTATTTAATAGTTGTAGTGTGACAACTGTAAATGATATGTAATCTTTCGGTTGTATGGCGATGACATTCCAAAACACGCAGAACTAGCAGATGTAATATGTGTGTCCAAATAAAAGAAAATTCTGACAATATCATGTTGACGGAGTCGCACTACGTGGACGAGATACGGGGACACTTCGGCACAAAATATCCAACCAATGCTATAACTCAAATTAAAACATGAACATGTTGACCACGCGAGAGTCATGTCACATGTGGAGTTCATAATGAACATATTACTAATAATCCATGAGAAACCTGCTAGAAAGTCAGCAACAAAACACTCATGTATGAAATATTCAAAATTACATAATGTCTTTATGAATTCATCGATACATGTATGTGTACCTGATTGTTTGAGTGTCATGTTACTTTTAATATTAAACGCATTGGTGGTGATTGTGGTTGTTATGGTATCACCAACATCTTTATTGATGATAAGGCATTGCTTAATGAGTATGCTTAGAAGACGTGTAAAGCTTGATGCAAGCTTTATTCGACTTAGGTGGTGTTAGAACCAATCCAACGAAGTACAGAATTACACTTCCAAATTAGAAAATAAAAATTAACCAAGAAATTTAGTAAAAATCTAACCTTTACGATGAATTTTCTATATGCCAAGATCGAGAGATAGAGGCCTGCCACAGCAGTGTCCTAAGACGAAATTTCGCCCCCAATCGTGCGTTCGTAAACGAACGTCGTCTTGAGGATACAACTATCTAATCGATAATACGTTCCATGAAGCAACGATATATAGAGAAAAAATATTGAGAGAGAGAGTTCTGTGTGTAAAGAAATCGTATCTGATTTCTGGGAGACGAATCGGGTCATAAGAGCCCCAAGGCCCAAGGCCCATCTTTTGACCATTACTATTGGGTAATGCCACACCAAAGTCCAATATCAATCTTTCTATTGGGCATCTCTCTAACTTGATAATTCATGTGTGTAAGGCCATATAAACACATGAAATTTTCCTTTTAGTTCCTATGTGGGACATGTGTGGACTAATATCCAACATGTGGCGTTTGGTTCACAGATTTTAAAGGAATCTGATGGAATTGAAATGTTGAATTCATTTGACCACATTCTATTCATTTGTTTGGTTCGTTCTTTTTACTAGAAGGAATCTTTAAATTCCATCAAATTTTTTGAATAAGGGATTTTGACATTCCAAGGATATACATGGTATTTTAATATAATGGAATTTAACCTGTTCATAATTCCCAAAATACCCTTTAACCCCAAATATACCCTAATATATTTCACAACCACCACCTTTTCTCACCGATCTGGGAAAAACTCTTGAGAACATCTCGTCTTCTCCATTGTGGCACCATGGTTCGATTTCGTCTTTCACGCAGGTTCGATTTCGTCTTCACCACAAGTTTGAAAAATACTCTCTCGTCTTCTCCATCAGCTTTCTATGTGATTTACGTGATTTATTGTTCAATTTATGCTTCAATTTTTGTTCGATTTTAGTTCGTTGGTTCAATTTTTGTTTGATTAATCATTTCAATTTGTTTATGGTTCGATTTGTTTGATGATGCATGGTTCAATTTATTATTCACCCTACTCTCTCGATATGTGGTATCTATGGTTTCGATTTCTAGATGTTGCATCTATTTGCTATATTGAATTCTAGATGCTATATCTGTTTTTGAAAGGGCATTTTAGTCATTTACCATAATTTCATTCCAATTCCGAAGCTACATTATGTGAACCAAGCAGACAAACTCCAATTCCTTTAACAAATTCTATTCCAATTCTGTCAACCAAACATGTGGTCAAACCTGACAACATTTCATTCCAAATCATTGAGAGTCAAACTCCTTCAACAGATTTCATTTCATAAAAACATTATGTGAACCAAACGCCACCTTAGATTATGTTAGCAGATTGAGTAGGTACTCAAACAATTCAAGTTACGATATATCCCAGGCAAACTTCTGAGAGTAGATTGCCTTATTCTATATATTATGTGAACTATGAAGGGTTTATCGATTCATATTGTACTTCAGATGATAAGGTCTCCAAGCAACCAGTAGGTTTGAGGTTACGCTTGGATGTGCAATATAATATGGAAATTCTTAACGCACATGGTTAGTAATGGAGTCTGACCTCATATTATGAAAAAGATGGAAGACAACTTGAATCATTGCATTCCATGATGACATAACCCGTATTATACAAAGTTTAGACATATTCATCAAAGATATAACATTAATCAATTAATACTTTAACTGATGTTATCTTTACTGACCAAGTTAAGTCAAAGGATAATATTGTGGATCTGCTAATCAAAGGGTTAAATAGCTACTTGGTGAGTAAGTTATCAAGAAAAAAATTTATGCAAAGGAAATCCAACCTAGCTGACTGGAGATCTCATTACTTACGTTCAATGGAACAATCTAATTGTAGGAACTAAGTCGGATCTATGCTTCAAAAATGTCAAAAGTATATCCGACACATAATAGGCAAGCATGGTTTGATAGAAAAAGGATATCGTTGAATATTATCATCAACATATGTATTCATCTTCTAATAGTTTGCTCGTAAAATCACAATGTTCAACAACATAACATATGACACCAATCCCTTTGACAGTTAGTCATATTTACGGTTTTATTTAATTTGAAGACGTTGAAAAAAAAACAAGAGAGATTGTACGAGGTTGTTTTTTCTCTATTTATCAATTAATATATATTGCTTAAAATAAGATGACTGAATATGGAGAATAAATATATATCAAGACGATAAACAGATATCGAATTGTTTAATTTAGCCATTAAATAAAGACCAAACATTAATTTTGATGACTTCGAGGGTGTTTGGGATTGCTTATTTGAAACAACTTATGTTTTTTCTATAAAAGTTCTTATCAACTTATTATAAGTTAGAATGGTTTAACTTATTCAAAAACTTCTTATTATCGGTTTGGCACCGTTACATAAGTTATTTATCCAAACACTCAAAAATGCTTATTACCGGTGTCATACTGAAATAAGTCAATAAATTATTTTAATAAGCAATCCCAAACACCCCCTTCATTAATTAATGTTGTTTTAGATTCTTTTCTTGTCATGCATATTTGTCACAAAAGGGTTTTTGGGATTCAAAAGAAATGGTTTTAGGGTTTCTTTATAGATGGTATATTCTTTGTTTAAGGCTTTTGGTCACCATCTTTAGATTGATTCTTGAGAATAACTTTTGGATTTTATTTGTTTAAGTTACCTTTTTATTATTCATTTCTAGTTATTTTTTTTAATATTTTTTATAAAATTAAAATGAGATTTTATTTATAAAAAGGATTTTTATATCAAAAAGTTGCTCGGATAAACTTTAAATCTCTCGGATGACTATGAATGGTCTGGACTCCTTGCAAGTGGACTCCATAGCCATAAGGGTTTTGATAGTGCCTAGATTTGAACCCTGGTTAGATGAGATTTTCCACTACATCCTCTGAGCCTTAACCAACATCCAGTACATGGCACATTCATGAGGATGTTGCGTCAATGTTTCTGTAATTATATCAAAGTAACAAATATGGATCGTAATTAACAATTAAGATGATTAAATTGTTCTTCTCCCTGTCTACTTGTCTATAATTGATAATTTAAATTGGGCTGTCTTGATTATTCATATCTGATACTTGATTGAACGTTAAAACCCGTTGCTTTGTTTTAACGGGAGACATAGTATTAATTACAAAATTGTAAAAAAAAATTTATTGGTTGATGTAATTCAAGAAAACCTTAAAAGTTTAATCAATCTATGTTGATTGAAACTTGACGATTTTTATCTGTTTGTCATGTATAACGATTAACGAGGGTCGAACATGTCATG
This sequence comes from Cynara cardunculus var. scolymus, assembly GCF_001531365.2. NCBI lineage: Eukaryota > Viridiplantae > Streptophyta > Magnoliopsida > Asterales > Asteraceae > Cynara > Cynara cardunculus. Next base: position 3,546,115 of record NC_037541.1, read on the forward strand.
TAGCACACTTCCAATACTGTAGTTGACTAATTTACCTTAAAGGTTTAATCATAAATTAAAGTCTCGATAATTAATTTTTTATTTTAACGGATTTTTTAAAATATATTTTTTGAGATTTTAGGGATTTTGTGAAAGTTTTCCTCCAAAAGATTTTACAAAACAGATAAAGTAGAAAAGAATCTTCAAATTTGAAAAACCCTCTAAAAATGATCACCATAATAAAAGTATATTTTTTATTATTTGGGCAAAAATTGATAAACGGCAAACCTCAACCTGTCCTACATGGAACCCGTATCAAAAGACACCAGTATTAGGCATTTTTTTGCTCACTCAGTGGCTGAGGCTAGCGTGGGGAAGGATTGAACACACACTACAACAAAATTGAGTTTATAGGATACCCCTAATCTCTAAGCGTCCCAATAGACCGCCTTATAAACTTAATTTATAGGACCAAAAGTATAAATCATCTTATCTAAAGGTGTTGTAATAAGTTTATATGATGCTTTTGAGCGACTTAACAAGTTTTTTAGAACATTTTTAATACAAAGTGTCGCATTAGCAACTTTATAGGACACTTTTGAGAAAGTGTCCTATAAACTCATTTTTTTGCAGGACACTTGTGTTTATAGGACATTTTTTTAAATAGTGTCGTATAAAGTTGCTAATGAGACGTTTTATATTAAAAATGTTCTAAAAAACTTATTACGACGTCAAGAAACGTCATATAAATTTATTACAACGTCTTTAGATAAGACACTTTATTTTTTTGGTCCTATAAAGAGGTCTATTAAGACGCTTAAAAATTGAGAGTGTCCTATAAACCTAATTTTGTTGTAGTGACATATTTTGTATTTGAGCAAAATCGGTCCACCTCTTTGTCAACTGAACTACATGTCAGAAGTGAAATAATTTTTTTATTATGTTTTCACAAATAAAAAACTTTGAGATAAATTGTTTGGAAGAGAGAATTAAATTTTATTAAATGTACAAAATATTTTAATAATATAATCAATATTGTGATATCTGGAGAAGTTTTTGAAGTTCAAATGTAGGATTTTAGAGATTTGAATTCTTATTCTTCATTTTGGAGAATTTGTTAGAGACGTGTTTATCGTCATCGTACCCAAAAACGTCGCCTTTGTCAGAAAAAAAAAATACGAGTTCAAATACTGATTTAAATATTTAATAATATAGAGATAATTAACAAATACCCATCGACTGATAAAAAGAAGCAAATTGTGTTTTTTAGCTTTTAATATGAAAATAGACATTTATTACAATCTTCTTATATTTCATAATAAACACAATCGTATCAAATCCCTTAGAGTAAAAATGTGAAGAAAAAATACAAAAAAAGTGAAGAATTATGAGAAAATAAGAATAAATTTAAGCACAAATTTATAGACGTGAACGCTCTTCGACACCCTGATTCGTTGCAACCCCTCGAAACCATTGTGTCGTTTACCCGTGAAGGGCAGCTACGTAGATGAGTTGAGTTGCCGAAAGGATAATTGTGAATGCCTCCATTGTTCTCTGAAAATTATGCATATACAAAGCCAAATTAAGGGGAAGGTTCAAACGAGAACACCTACATTTTACGAGAACGCGAAACACCCTTATCACATGTGATGATACACGTGAGAGGACCGGTGGTGTGCGGAGTGCAGACGACGTGTCCTGCGACTTAGGTCACACCAAAGGTCGTTTGCTTCTACGACTTAGTATCACATGTGATGAATTATAATATCATATAAAGAACACTTTTATCACATGTGATAATACGGGGGGTTTAGTGGTGTAAGAATGACTTGGCTCGCAACCTAGATCACGCTAAAAGTCATCCACGTCTCTTATTTAGTATCATGTTTATATCAGATGTGATGGAAGATACTGTCATTGTCTATAGTAAAAGGGTATTTTCCCGATGTAGGACTCCAACAAAGATGATTATTTTTGTTACTCCCGTATAATAATTACTAAACTCACCAAACGGGCGTTTCTGCCTTCGAGCTCGATTTCCTTCCATGCAAATCTACATAAAATCATAATCACACATTTTTTAGTATTGTAGAACTAAAGTGTGTGTCAATATATATATAGGGTTGGATTTACGTGAGATCAAGGGTTTTTCGTGAGACCCGTAAGACCAATTTATGTTAATTGATCAACTTTATAAGCCAATGATATAATGATCTAAAGTTGCACGGTGACAATTTTGTAATTATTGAGAAGTCTCGTGGCATTTATGAATGTTCAGATTCTCAGATTGTAGATCTAATCCAAGGGTTGAGATTTGGTCTTATGGGTCTCACGAAAAACCCTTGATCTTACATGATCCCAAGTCTATATATATATATATATATATATATATAGACTTGGGATCACGTGAGACCAGCCTGTTTTCGTGAAATCCGTGAGACCAGCTTTTTACACTTGAAACTGCACAGCAAAATGTTGTGAAGGTAACCTTCACAGTGTTTTTGCTGTGAAGGTTCGACTTTTTTAAACCTTCACAGTGTTTTTGCTGTGAAGTTTCAAGTGTAAAAATGTGGTCTCACGGGTCTCACGGAAACAGCCTGGTCTCACGTGAACCCAACCCTATATATATATACACACAAAAATATTTAGTGTGAATAAGATATATATACCCCATGGCTAGGACAGTAAGGGACCAAGCAATAATAGCAGATGATACTGCCGCAGGCCTGCTGTTAGAACTCCAGGAGCGATAATGATCAAATCCAGCTAAAATCGATGCAACGCCAACAACACCCGCGATCAATGCAAAAGTTACAAAGAATCCCGTGGATGCATTTCCCATCGGGAAGTAAATTGGCGAAAAATGAGCCGGTAAATCAAACCCTGGACCTGTTTACACCACATACACTTGAAAACATCAGTAATCTATACATACATACACACAAGATGAATCTATACATCTCGGGAACGAAATATGTGCGCACACCATACCCTTCCCATACCCTACTTTCAATTGAGTACACAAGATGAGGATATCGTGAGGAGAGAAGAAGTATTACCAATGATGAAACCATGGTCGATGGCTCGATTCATGGCCCAACCACCGATGCCAAGAAGAATAACGTACATACAGAAGTTCAAGACCATAAGAAGCGACGCCACGGATCTCATTTGCCCGTTTGCCATCTTTTTTAGGGTTTTCTTGGGTTCGAAAAACTCGAAAGGACAAGAGAGATGGTTGAATGTTTGTGTGATTTAGGGTATGGTTGATGGGTGTGTGTTTTTATAGATGATTTGTGTTCATTTCATCATATTTAAGAATGGGTTTTGGTTCTTTCCTTGTGAATGGTGTTTTAGGGGTTGTAAAGGTGATGGTATTAGGGTTTCATCAAGGTTCAAGGCAACGTTAGTTAAAAAGATGGTATATTCTTTGGTTAAGGCTTTTGCTCAACTTTCTTTATATTTTTTTTTTTCTCTACAAACTTTGGAATAACTAAACCTTTTTTTAGGGTTTTGTTCTCTCAAATCGATTCCTTATTTCCATGTCTATGTTTCTTTTACTTTTTATAAAATATTTATGTAAAAAAAATCAGATAAATTAAAAACGACAGATGAAAAGATGTATTTCTAACGCAGTAGGTTCATAAAAAAACTCGTTTATGAGGATGTTGCAACAACGTCAGTATTGATCGATTTTGGGTTTCCATAATACATAACGTCATAATATGATCTTAAAAAATTCGTTGTAATTATCGTCCTAAAAAAGCAACAAACAAACACTATGTTAACAAGACTTTTTGATTAATCTATACTATATTATAAARTATTTGACAAAAAGTTTTAAAAATCATTTTTTATGTATGAAGTACTGTTTATTGATTCATATTACGTAAAATTCAAGATTACAAGTAAATTATGCATAAGTACAACTTATTAAAGCTTTAGTTTTGAATTCGTGTAACTAACTGTAGATAAACATAATCAAATAGAGGATAAATATCTCATTTTAAATATAAAAAATCTAAATGTAATTAGGATAATCATTGAGTTCTAACAAAATATTTAATTATTATCTTTATAAAAAATTATATTATTAAATAAAAAATTAAAAAATAATTAAATAAAATACACAAAAAAGAAGAAATTTTAAATAGTTAGTTTGATATTAATATCAATAACTTTTTTTTCAATTTATCTATACTATATTATAAAGCATTTGGCTAAAACTCTTAAAAACTCTTAAAACTTTTAAAAACTCTTAAACCCGTTCATCCCTATCCGATTTCATCCATATCCGATTTCATCTCATATCTGAATTCGTGTAACTAATTGCAGATAAACACAATCAAATATAGGATAAACATCTCATTTTAAATATAAAAAATCTAAAATATAATTAGGATAATCATTGAGTTCTAACAGAATACTTAATTATTATCTTTAT
>NC_037541.1:3552037-3567542 GCF_001531365.2 Cynara cardunculus var. scolymus
TATATTATTAAACCAAATATAAATTACTTCGTTATTGTATATAAATTAAATTATAAAAAAATTGAATTAAAAAATTACACAAAAATTTCAAATAGTTAATTTGATACTAATATCGATATATTTTTGTAAAATTTTTGTGATATCTTCAAACATATATTTTATTCAAAAATAAAAACATCATCGTTTTCTCAAAATCACATAAACCCATATTATAACATCGACTGAGATAAATAATAAAATGAAATATTAAAATCACGATGTATCTCGCTGCATTGCGCGAGTACGCTTCTAGTTATAATATATATATATATATATATATTATATATACATATATATATATATATATATTCATATTTATATTTTATTCAAAAAGAAAAATATTATCGTTTTCTCAAAATCACATAAAACTGTATTATAACATCGACTGTAACAAAAAAAACGAAACATTAAAATCAAGATGTATCTCGCAGGATTGTTCGAGTATCCTTCTAGTAATTAAATATGTGAATATGTGGTCTGTGGAGCCTAATATTACTTTTCAAAAGAGCCCGCAAAAAGAAATAGAAAGTTCCAACATATATACATGAGAAATGGTTCAAGTCTAACCGATCTGAGACTCTAACACGTCCCTCCAACGAAAGCTTGATAGACACATCTTGTCCTAGAATGTCGAGAGGGAGCTACCCAATGAAATCCCGGGTTTACTTTCTAAAAGAGTCGTTGAGGAGAAAGGTTGGGTCCAACACACACACACACACACACACACATATATATATATAAGATCGGGTTCACGTGAGACCAAGGGTTTTTCATGAGACCCGTAAGACCAATTTATATTCATTGATCAACTTTATAAACTAATGATCTAATGGTTTAAAGTTGCACGGTGGCAATTTTGTAATTATTGAGAAGTCTCGTGGCGTTTATAAATGTTGAAATCTGACGATTGTAGATCTAATCCAATGGTTGAAAATTGGTCTTACGGGTCTCATGAAAAACCATTGATCTCACATGATCCCAAGTCTATATATATATATATATATATATGATCCAAGTACTTAGTAATCATAATTATGAAACAAAATTTAGAACATGAGACCTAATTCTTAATTATGAAAATGGATATTATGATTAGATACACATTTACAAACTGATTTGAATGTTATACATTCTGTGGTAATGTCAACTTTTTATTATATTCTTAATTAAATATGAAAATTGTTGTATGTAAATAGTTGGTCAATTATCAGTTAATTTTTTTTTAAACCAATCTTTAATTCGATTCTTTATGGGTGCATATGGGTTGGATTAGTCGAGTTACGACATTTAAACAATTCAATCCTAATTATGTCGGTTTATAAAAGTTTAACCCCAACCTTAATTACGTCTGCTGATTATATTTTAACCCAACCTAACACCCGTTGAAAACTATAATCCAAATCAACATAACCGTTTACGAGTTGGGTTGGTTAAGTTGAGTTTGATTATGTTAACGGGCTAATACTTTATGGTCGGTACTTAATACATGATCTGATAATTAGGTATGAAAATTGAAAACACATGTCAAAATCATAAATTAACAAATGATTGTTTTGAACTACTTCGACTCCAACGTTGTCCCGAGGCAAGAATCCTTGCTTTAATTGTTGGAAAATTAAAACTTCTCCATTTTGTCATAAAATTCAAGAAATGACATGTTGTTTCCATTTAATAAGTTGATAGAATTGATTAATATGTAATATTATAAGGTATTCGTGTAATGCAGTGAGATACATTTTTATTTTAATGTTTTATTTTGTTTTTTATTTTTGTTAATATAATACAGTTTATGTGATTTTGAGAAAGATAATGTTTTTACTTTTGAATAAAAACAAATTTAAAGATATCATAAAATTTTGAAAAAATATATCGATATTAATATCAAATTAACTATTTAAAAGTTATCGTTTTTTTTGCACAATTTCTTTAGTTCAATTTTTTATTATAATTTAATTTAGGTCTAATTGTGAAGTAATTTAATTTTGGCTTAACAATATAATTTTTATAAAGATAATGATTTTGTTAAACTATATGATTATCCTAATTATATTTTAAAATTTATTATACTTAAAATGAGATATTTATTATGTATTTGATTATATTTATCTACAATTAATTATACGAATTTAAAAATGAAGCTTTAATAAGTTGTACTTAGTACTTACGCACAATTTACTTGTAATCTTAAATTTTTAGTAATATGTATTAATAAACAGTACTTCATGCATAAAGAATGATTTTTAAGAGTTTTTGTCAAATGTTTTATAATATAGTATAGATAATATTTTAAATTATTGATTTGGTTTGGAATGGGTTGGCTCCAACTCTCTTATGATCCAATCACGTTAGACCTGTAATATATAGAACTCAATTACGTTTCAGTTTAGTTTAAGTTGGGTTCATCAACCTATTTTTCGGGTTGGGTTAAATTGGATTGTCAGTTTATGATCCTTAGTTCGATTGTTATTCAAAGATTGTCATTTCGGTCACCAATTCAAATTTATTTAGCTTTTGGTTCGGGTCGTGGTTTGCAAATACGTCCGAATTTGGTCTCTCTCACTCTAATGGTCGTTAAAAGAATTCTGTTAAATGAGACACTTTTTTATTATTTTATCAATTTTTTTATCGTTTACCTAATCAAAAATCATAGAAACCAAAATCATAAAAACAACTTTGATTGGCTAAAAAACAAATAAATCGATAAAATAACGAAATGTTCATAATTTAACAGAAATTTTCAACAACCGTTAGAGAGAGGGATCAAATTCAGACTTTTTTGCAAATCAAGATGGCTATACTGCAATTTAAAAACTACAGGGACGAATAGTGTTATTTCCAACAAACCACAGGGATATAATTTGTAGTTTACTTTTAGTTTTAAGAACATATAAAATATGCAAGAAAAACTAAGCACGCGGTTGCTGTGGTGTAGTGGTTATCACGTTAGTCTTACACACTAAAGGTCTCCAGTTCGATCCTGGGCAGCAACATACTAAATTTTTTTAATTTATTTAATTTTATTTTAAATTTTTTAAAATTGTTCTATTTTCTTTTATTTTTTTAATGCTTTATAAAAGGGAAAAAATTCAATTAAAAAACTCAAAATATTTTCGTATTTTAAGCGATTAAATCATTTGATATTTTTTATGAATAAAATGATTTTTTTTTTCACTTACTGAAACTGAATAATTTGTTATAAAACTTGTTATTGTCGTAAAATCATGGAAAAAATATCAGATGCCCTACGAATTTTTATATTTTAATATATTAAGTAATAGAATATTTTCTTCGAATTAATAAATCAATATACTTATAAAACACAAGAAATATATCATTTATCTCTTGATGTATCAACAGATCATTTAGGAATTACCACAAACCAATAAAACGCAAAAAAATAAAATAAAATCACATCCCTTAGTCATTTGAAAGCGTGACTTATAAACAAATGCATAGAAAAGTTGTGTCCAAAGGGATAAACACCAGTGACTCAGTGAGTAGGCGATAGCACTGTATCCATGTCCTTTTTTTTCATTTTAAATTCAAAGCCATGTAATAATGATTTGATCAAATAACCAGTTATGATGATTTTTATTACACATGAATTACCATTTTGTTTGATTTCAGTAAATACAAAGATTTGTTTGTTCAAAAACCTGTTTAAGTAGTTTATCGCTCAAAATATGAAAGTCCATTGGAGTTTTCGAATTTTTCCCTATGTAAACCAGTTTCCGGTCATTTTATAAGCCAAAAGAACCATTTTGTTCTGTTCCAATAATTGCAGATATTTATTTGTTAAAAAGAAACACATAAAGAGTTAAATCGCTCAAAACATGAAATCCGTTGGGTTCTTTTTGGATTTCCCCCTTGTTCTGATCAATATATTAAAGAAAAAAGAAACATAGTTTCGTGTGGTTCATATTCTGATAAACATAACTTAAGGGGATATAATTTCAAAAAAAAAAATCTATTTTAAGAATATTTTAAAAAATGTCGAATTTTACCGATGTCACATCAATCTTGTACATTAAAATAGACATTTTTTTAACGGTGATGGACTAATAAATGAGATTTTTGAAAGACGATTCCATAAAATATGAACCTAGTTTCCATCGTTTGACAAACTGTTCAGTCCGCATATTTTTGTCCATATTTTCAACAAAAGTTAACATGTGCACGAAGTTCGTTTTGCTAAATCAAGACCGAACGACATTTTAATATTTGCAGAAAAAATCAACTGCTGAACCAATTGATTACATTGAAATATTGGAACATATAGCGTTATATAAGGGTTGACCATTGACTGCAAGTCTACTAGAACCACCTAATGTTCATTGATTGAGCTTGGATGGATCCATGATGGTATAGTTGGATCCCGTCATTTTCATTTATTACACTTGACTGACTCCAATAGGCTTAGACTCGGTTCAATCATGTTCATTGATTAAGCTCGATTAGGTATCAGTTGATGAGAGCCTGAATGGGTCCACCTAGGGTCCGACTATGTTCAATCGTGGTTATTGATAGAGGTGGACTGGGTCTAGTAAGGTCTGACTGGCCGAGTGTGACAACCCTAACAATCAACCCAAGAGTAAGATCATCCATAAGATAACAATCCAAACTAGATTCTCAATAGTGGAAGTCCAAAACATAATCAAAATCTACACGAAGAAAATAAGAAATCCATCAACTAAAATGCTAACGAAACGACCTCATCTCATACTTAGATCTTCTCTTTGCCCGTTGAGCTACCTGCTATAGCGACCCCTGAGAGATGCATACTAAAGTTTCAGCTTTCAGCTAGTGAGTTCACTGTTTTTTACATGTTTAAAGAAAATAAGTAAACTGAAAACATGGTTTAACGACAGTGAGATCTGCAATTGAAGCATACAGCTTGGAGAACACAATTTTTCATCAACATAACTATTCGTGAAGCGTATAGGTGCTATCTCACCATGCTATTGACCTATAAAAAGGCTATCGTACTTATAGGGTAGAGGTGATCATTTACGGTTTGGACTAGGCCCGGGCTAGGGCTAACTTGTTTTTTTATCCAACGGGCATAATATTGTAAACTCAAGCCTTTTTTTTGGGTTTCACAACTTGCCATTACCCGCCGTATAAACAGGTGAGGCAAGCCCACGGGCTAATAGGCCTAAAAAGTGTAACTCTTATAAATCAATAAGTTTGATCACTAGCAATTAATTAATTAATGTGGAACCAAAAAGTAAAAAAAAAACACTGTTGCAATTAAAATTTTAAGCAATTAAAATTTTAAGCAATTAAAGTGACACATAGATCTCAACAAGTGGAGAAAGAAATGAAAAACAAAATTCAAACTTCCATAAAATCAATAATACCTTTCCATGCCCCCATCATGCTACCGCCAATTTCAATCATCCATTGTTAATTGACATAAAGATGCTAACAAAGATAATGTAGAGCCTTTTGAGTTCTTAAGAAAAACCATCTTATAACTTTAATAATTTAATTTTAAAATATACTAGTATAATTATAATTAATGGTAAAAAGTTATTAAATATAAACGAGCCGGACGAGCCTGTCCATATTTATTTTTACATTGCCCATGTTTGCCTGCTAATTTTAACGAATAAATCCAGGCCTGTCCTTTTTCTCGATAATGGTTATCCAAACTTGTATTTTTAGCGGGCCGGATGGGCTGGATCTAACGGGTTGTCCCGCCCATAAACAACTCTATTATAGGGTTATCTCCCCAAGCCACGACCAAGATAATACCGATATACTATTCTGACAATTCTTGTCATAATCCATTAAAACAACGACATAAAAGCACGTATCTCATATCTTTCAGAAACTAAAGCATGTAATTGAAAATACTGTAAAGCATATATATAATCTGAATTTTAATTTCTGCAACATATTTGCATACTATGCATGCATCTTTGTCTTATAAATCACAGGAACTCACCTGATGTTAGTGTAAGCTTCTTTATCTCCTTTAATTTGCACCTACACAATTTATAATGTTTTAGTGACCAATTACCAAACGCTTATCTGAGTAAACACTTACCAAGTCACATTACCTTACCGAATCAATATGACAAGAACCAAGAATCTTACCCGGTAAGAGCAAAGACAAGGACTGAGAGTTTTACCCGGTAAGTGATGACGACGACTCTTACCACGATTAGCGCTTACCAGGTTAGTTGTTGCATACGATACCGTTTTGGTGGACTAAAATCTTACCCGATAAGTAATTGATAGTTTTAAATTTTACCCGTAAGCACTTACCCAGATAAGTGTTGATAAACAACCCTTAAATAATTTATAAAAAACGTACTTCTGTAATTTAAAAACTAGTAGACCAAATAAATAAATAATTATAAATTCCTGAATATTTGTTTAATTAAAACCCGATCCGTCGGGAGCCAGCAGCCCCACGGTCGCATTTTCAGCCCCACGGTCGCATTTTTAGCCCCAAAACCAAATTTTTCATTGTTTTGGTTCGTTTTTTTTTACATAAAAACCTTGATAACATTTTTGTTAACTGACAAAGTAAGAATCAAGAATTTACATGAACTAGGGGGGTCTAAATTTCGAGTTTCAAACACTCGGTTTTACCGAAAATGACCATTGATGACGTTTTGGCAAAATCGACAATCTTCGAGACTCTTTTACGACCAAAGAATTTTACCATAAATCGAGTACTATGGAACATAAAACTAGAATTTAGATCGATGGTTTATCTCCAATGGATCCATTCATGTTTATTGATATAGCTCTACTGAATCCACTTTGACTGATCCAATAATCAAGAGTAATTCAACTGCTAGACTAGTTTAGTCATCGCAATTGACAAAATACGATTAGATCTTGTGGGTTCGAATGATTTAGATAACAACAAATAGGTAACTGGTTTCAAATTTTCGGATTCTTGGATTAGAAAAGGGATACAAAACGGTGACGGTTTTGGTTTACAAAAAGTTACGATTTTCAAAAAGATGGCTTTAATAAGCTAAAAAAATTTGGAATCAGTAAGGTAGTAATTTTGGTCTGTTTGTCAATAGTTAATGAGCTTAACGAGACTTACAACTTATTTGGTCTGCTATTATAACTGTTTGGTAATGACTTAATGATATACAAAGTCTTGTATTCAATAACTTTCAAGGAGGAACTCTATGCTAAAAATTAAGTTTTTCAAAACCTACCTTCCTAATTAAAAACACTCATAGACGGATTTAATGGTTGTTTAGCAATTTTTCTATCAAGTCTTGTATGGATAAACTTTATCTGTCTAGATAAATTTGTCTGTTTGATAAAAATGTGTTGTTATTTACTTTGAAAGTTTAAAATGGAAGATTTTTTTTTTGATAAGTGGGTTATACGTTGCAAAGAAGAACACCCATAACTTTGATAGAAATTGATACAGAACCTGCAACTATGGTGCCGAAGCAACTAGGGTTAGAGGGTTAAAGAAGAAATCCACTTTTTGCTCGAAGGTGTAAAACTGATACAAAACCTGCAGAAGTAGTCGCAGGGAGTAAGGGTTCAAAGATGAGGGTGGTCGTCGACGTTGGGATAAAGAGGAAAGCGGCGATGATGTCAACAAGGAGAAGAGAGTGCAACATCGATGGTTTCTTAACAGGGCCGGCCCTGGCTATAGGCCCGGGGGCGACGGCCCGGGCAGCATGAAGCCAAGCCTCCAAGGGCATCAAATTTGTAAAGCCCAATGTATATATAGGTTCAGTTTTTTTTAAGCCTAAGAAAATCTAATGTTACCGCCCTGTTTCTTCCTCTCGACTCTCGCCTCCCGCCTCCCTCCTCCCTCTAACGTTGTTGTTCAATCTCAATCGAAATCAATATCGCAAAAGGCTCTAGCTCTCACGCTCCGTCGCTCAATCTCAATCGAAATCAATGTCGCAAATGGCTCTCGCTCTCGCTCTCTGCCTGACTGCCTCTCACGACTATTGACTCCGACTGCCGTCGGTCTGCGGCTGCCGGGCGTCGGCTGCCTCTCTCGTCTCTGCGGCTGCCTGCCTCTTTCCGTCTCTCGTCGCTCTCTGCCTCTCTCTCTCTCCGCCCATCACTGTTGTGAGGTTAGGGCTTAACTTAGGGTTATTTGATTACTTATTTACTTATTTACTTTACTTTACTAATTATTTTATGTTTCTAATTTTTGTTTGATTAATTCATAATCTAGATGAAGCTAACCTGTTTACTTAGATTTTCTTTTAAGTTTTAAATATGTAATATACTAATACTGTATATATGCCTACTTAGGTTTTCTGTAAACAACATTATAATGAAGTTGCCCTGCCTACTTAGGTTTTCTTTTAAACTGATTGGGACTTGTGGCTGTTTTTGGTGCTGTTTTGTTTTGCATTCTTTTCAATCTGCTCAAGCCATAAATTTTTTACTTTTTAGGGTTGTTTAGAAGCTTTCTAGGAGCTGTTTTGAAACGGGTTAGTATAGGACAAAGGCTTAAGATTGATGCTTAGTATAGGATAAAGGCTTAAGCTTTTTAGGAGCTGTTTTAGCTACTATTAGTTATGACAAAATGTAGATATTTTTGCTTCAAAAAATGCAAGAAGGCATCGTTTTAGGTGAATGGTAATGTATTTTATGTTTTGTTACACGGGGTTTTGGTTTATGTCCCCCCTGCATCATTTTTGTTATATTTAAAAAAAAAATTAGCGTGAAGATGAGCCGCCTAGATTGACTAGGTTTCAAACCCCTTCAAATAGTTTATTGTGGTTTTTATATACACACATAAGGGGCATTTTTTTGGTTTTCCGCTGTGGGCATCCAAAATCTCAGGACGGGCCCTGTTTCTTAAGTAGGCGGGTCTTTTCATCAAATGGTAGCCAATAGTTTTTTCATTAAGTCAGAACTAAACAATTCATATAACTATATGAATAAGCCCATTTAATAAAAAATAAATAGTCCAAGACAACCAAACAGCCTTAAGAGTGTATTTGGTGTTTAGATAAGATAAAAGATGACAGAACAAGACAGGACAAAACAAGACAGAATAAGACATAACAACTGTTCAACATTTGATAATACAGATATGGACAGAACGGAACAGAACAAGTAAAATGACCAATTACACGTAATGAGTTATTAATATATTTTGATTAATTTATGTAATTTATAAAATTATAATAAAATTAGTAGTTTTTTATAACAAAATATATCATTAGAAAGTTTTCGTCAAAACAATTAAAATGAGACTAAAATAAAAAGTTTATCTAGTTTCCAATTTTTATGTTATCCATAATCTACATTTTTTATTATTATTGAGATGTAATAAATTACATAAATTAATAAAAATATAGAAACCATATAAAAATAATATTTTGAGGACAGTAAAATAAAAGTTTAAAAAACATAAAATACAATAAATAAAATTTAAAGAATGAATAAAATGTAAAAAAAAAAAGATCTATTTGATATTTTAGAAGAGAATTAAATTTTATTTTGAGCTTATATTGGTAAAATATAAGTCTCTTCCATCTTGTTCCACCGTGTTTCATGGAGTAGGAGTAGAACAGACATGTTCCATTTTGTTCTACTCTATTCTTGTCTATTCTACATAATAGTTCTGTCAAATGTAAAACAAAAGTTTTTCTTTTATTCTGTCCCGATCTATCGACATTGTAGCAAACACACCCTAACGGGCTTTATATAAGGTTAATATTGTGTAATTTAAATAGCCGGACCGGGATTGCGGGTTGGGCCATTTTCGGGTGACCCACGGGTGGCCCTGTTCGTTTCCAACCTCAAAGATGATGGAACACTGAATATCCAACTGTCTTACCAGAACTAGGGAGAGATTTTTGAGACCAGCAGCAATGATGTCTACAGCTTTCAAATTGTATGTTATAAGGGTTCATCACTTTTGTTCTTCGAGATTCTTCGCCCTAATTTTTGAAGAACTTGTTGTTAGTACAAATTTCTATTTCTTTGTTTTGTTTTACGTTGTGTATGCAATAAACATACCAATTCAGAACACTATCCATCTTTCAACTGTCTATTTGAAACTTTTTCTATAGTTGAGTGACCTTTGTACCTATTTTTCCTATAATTGTAATTGATTCCATGTTAAAGTTAAAAAAAATGATAACTTATATGCTGTTCTATATCTCCGCCTCATTGGCGCCAAGCGTGAGGGAATGCTAGACGTTTGGTAATTCCAGGAAAATGGATATCTCCAGAAAAGATTATCAGTTTAATTTCCCTCTGGGGGTAGGAAAATCATGATCGGGATAGCGGACCAAAGCTATGGAAGTTTGTGAGTAAGTGATTGTCTGATAAATATTGACATATTTGAAAATTGATCAGTAGAAACTCTCAGAGAATATATAGGCATGTAATGGATAGGGAAACATTGGTCTTTAATCAAGTAGTATGTATAATATCATCATTGATGTTTACTTTTCAGGAGATTATGATATTCACCAACTGAAATATGGGAGTAATTAGTCACCTGCCAAGTTAAATGCGCCATGATTAGGAAATTCAAAGTTGCACAAAGATTATTTGATATTTCTCGTACCATCTTACACACAAAGGTTGCAAAATCTTCTAGATGTTTAACAGTTATCACGAATTATGTCAAACAAAATACTGCTGCGTACATCCCTGTAACATTTAATCACCCAAAAATCCGAAGACTTAATGAAGCTTTTGTCTTTCCGAACAAACTCTCGTACCCAGATGTTTATTCGTGCACCAAGACAATTCAAGCTTTTGTGAGAAACAATCGGCTTAACGATGCCTTGAAGCTGTTCGAGGAAATGCCGGTTCGGGATGCAGTTACGTGGAATTCAATGATCAAGGGGTGTTTTGACTGTGGGAATCTGGAGTCGGGTTTTAAGCTATTTGAAGAAATGCCTGAAAGAAATGTGGTTTCTTGGACAACAATGATAAATGGGTTGTTGAGACATGGAAGGACCGAAGAAGCAGAGCAATTGTTTAGAGAGATGCCTCTGAAGGACGAAGCTGCTTGGAATTCGATGATTTATGGATATTTTATCAATGGAAGAGTGGAAGATGCTGTTAGGTTCTTTCACGAGATGCCAAGCAGAAGTGTGATTTCCTGGTCCTCAATGATTAATGGGTTTAATCAGGCTGGGAAGAGCGATGACGCATTAGTTCTCTTCAGGCAGATGTTGTCTTGTGGTGTTCGGCCTACTTCAGTTACGTTTTCGTCTGTAATAACAGCTTGTGCAAATGTAAGAAATTTACATCTGGGTGTCAAGATTCATGGGCATGTAGTGAAGCTTGGTTACCTCTCAGACACATATGTTACGGCTCCCTTAATTACATTCTATGCACATTGCAAGGACATTGATAGTTGTTGCAAAGTTTTTAAGGAGAAAATGCATAGTTCTGTGGTAGTGTGGACGTCTCTCTTAACCGGATACAGTTTAAATTGCAAACATGAGGAAGCATTGGAAGTATTTGCTGACATGTTTAGGTTTGGTGTTCCTCCAAATCAATCTTCATTTACCAGTGCCTTAAATTCATGTTGTGAAGTGGAGGCTTTGGACAGGGGAAAAGAGATTAATGGAGCAGCTGTCAAGCTAGGACTTGAAACAGATGTGTTTGTAGGAAATTCCCTCATTGTATTGTATACCAAGTGTGGGAATATTTACGATGGATTGTCCATCTTCAAGGAAATAGCCGAGAAGAACATTGTTTCATGGAACGCGATAATTGTTGGATGTGCCCAACACGGTTATGGCATGTGGGCACTAATCCTTTTTAACCAAATGATACGTCACGGAGTGCCACCTGATGATATAACCTTTACCGGGCTACTTTCTGCATGTAGCCGTTCTGGGATGTTAGACAAAGGAAGATGCATTTTTGATTTTGTGTCTCGGTATGGATCTGTTAAGGTGAAGCTCGAGCACTATGCATGCATGGTGGATATCTTAGGACGTGGGGGGAAGTTAAATGAAGCGGAAGAGTTAGTTAGAAGCATGCCGATGGAACCAAATACATCTATTTGGCTAGCTTTGCTTAGTGCTTGTAAGGTGCACTCAAACTTAAACTTGGCTGAAAGAGCTGCAGAAACAATATTTAACATAGATCCAGATTGTAGTCCTGCATATATGCTCTTATCTAATTTGTATGCTTTTGCTGGTAGATGGAGTGATGTTTCAAGAATCCGAGGGGTGATGAAAAGCAGACGGATTATGAAAGAGCCAGGACGCAGTTGGGTCACTTTGAAGGGACATAGGCATGAATTTCTTTCTGGAGATAGGTCTCACCCTATGACGACTGAAATATATAGAAAACTTGAGTGGATAGGAGAAAAGATGAAGGGACTTGGTTATGTCCCTGACCAAGTGTTTGCTTTACATGACGTTGAAGATGAACAAAAGGAAACACTCTTATTGTATCATAGCGAGAGGCTTGCTATTTGCTTTGCATTAGTTTGCACAGTTAAAGGAAGTACTATAATAGTGATGAAGAATCTTCGTGTATGCGGCGATTGTCATTCTGCCATTAAGCTTATAGCAAAAGTTGTTCAACGTGAGATTATTGTAAGAGATTCTAGTCGTTTTCATCACTTCAAAGATGGATTTTGTTCTTGTGGTGATTATTGGTAATGCTAGTTCATCTATATCATGGTCTTGAGAAGGTTCTCTGTGACAGCCCGTCCCAAATTGGTTTTAAGTTTATGAACTATGTTCCCGTTATAAGCCTTTAATTGTTGTGACCAATAACTTTCATCATGATTTTTTATTGATTTGAAGGTTATTGGGTCAGTTGGCTAGTTTAGTCTTGGGGCATTACAAACAGTATTAGATCAGTGATCCCTTAAGGTGTAGTTAGTGAGTTGGACTCTTGCATATACTGGGGAGTTCGACTTTATTTGGGTTTATGCATTGGCTTGATGAGTACATTAGGAATCAAAGTGGAGAAGTTTGTAAAAGCTCGACTCCCATTGGTTTGTCCCCTATAACTCCTTTGGTCGTAAAATACTAATAACTTCTGCACATGGTGTAGTTGATTTGGGATCGAGCTTGTGGTGTTATAAATGGTATTATAATTAAATGAAAGATCCTTCAAGGTGTAGTGGGTTAGACTTTTGCGTCTCTTGTTGTAAATATCAGTGGTCCCACCATGGCCTGAAGAAACGATGCTCTACTATTGATCTTTCCTGGTTTCAACTGGCTTCAAACTGCTCCCTGTTTTTAACATGTTCTCAGGCAAATTGTGAGCCTCAAAGAAATTTTCTGCCTCATAATTGCTCTTCCAAATAAGTTATCAACGAGGAAACTTTTTTGCTTCCAGAACTAAAAAAAATTGTTGCAAAACGTCGAATATTTAGGTGGAAGTACTGAAAAAACGATGATTTGGAGTAAGATGGTGATGGCAATGAACTGAAACAAGAAAGTGAGCAGACTGAGCGGTGATTACTTGACTAGTCAAAAATTTATTGACTAGGTAAAAGTTTGTCAGCGCTGTTCCTTCGGTTCTGGTGTATGTGTTGAATAGATTCTGTATCGTGTATATATCAGACAGGATTGGAGAATGCTTATCAGAGAAGGTGCCCTGATGATAATCTGTGAGGTCTGTAATCTTGTAAGAACGAAGCTGTGGTGCATTATACTTGCAACTTGGACGCTGGATTGTAGTTACTAATTTGGCTGGCTTGCTGTTCAGAAATCTGAATGCTGCTGGGATATCTGCACTTTCCACCGGTAAATTAGATATGCAATTACCTTCAGTGGTTTATAATTATTGTCAATCTTTGTGCTATAAATTTGAAGAAAAATCTCCTCTCAAAGTCAGTTATATGGCTTTTAGCATTCTCTATTGCAGCCACTTGGTCATGTTTGATTAACGATTTATGAGCCTTTGCAGCTGACCTCTTCCTTGAGTTTCTTTTTCTTTATGCATATAAAATATTCCCATAGCTGCTTTGTAACCAAACTATAAGCACTGTGGTTGAAAACTCATTTATTTATGCTCCGGCTTGAGGAGCATAACTTACCTTAACCTTCGTAATCGTTCAGTTATGTGTGCATATGTAGTGTAGAGTTAGTATTGTATTTATTTTACTTTTCCCCAAGTTAGCTTAAAGGCCCATGTATGATCTCTATATTCTCATATCGGTCAATGGAATAGATGGGTATGACCTTAATGAGTTTTTAGTTAAATTCATGACCTCGGCCTACTAAAGAAAAAAAGGTTTTATACTCATGAGAAGGTCATGGATTTAACTAAAATCTCATTTAAATTTATATACCTAAATATCCCGAATAGATACGGCAGACAATCCTAATTTTACATGATCAAGATAAATCAGGAGTCAAGATCCTTGTGAAATTGATGATTTGAACTTTTCTGTATGTGATAGAGAGAGGAAAACGTGATCAGAAGGAGATGAGTATTATTAACCCTGTCTCTTCCAACATTATATTGATTTTAGATTTCTGATAAATGATAAGAGTTTGTGTATATTGATAGAGAGGGAAGCACGGGTATGTATATGTGATAGGAAGTTAGCTGACTGTTTATTAATTCTGTCTCTTCCAAACTTATTTTGATTTCATAATTCTGATAATATCTTGAGCTTTCTAATTTCTAAATTAGGAAAACCTCAGTTACGAGCTGTTTTTTTGTGTGTGTATATGTAGTAAAGGTGATCATTTTGCGGGCTTGGGTCGGACATCGGCCGCGCCTAACCTATTTTTTTGTCAAACAGGCCTAATATAGCAAACCCAAACCCTTGTTTGGGGGATTGGTGTAACATCCTGTTTCCGGGGGTATCGTTCATTGCCCTTAGTACAAGTGAATGAAAGAAACTTCGTATCTTAAACTTTTATTTCATTATAATAGAGTTATTACAGCAGCGGAAATGCGGGAATTTACAACTTATAATATTCTAACATCTTAAAATAGCAACACTTTAGTTTGTTCCTACTCCTTGATTCCTGAGATACATACATGAATACGTAAGCTAAAAGTTTAGTGGGTAGTTATGTTTTCATGATAAAACATTCTTTTCAAATAGTTAAAATAATTCTTATAAGCTTTCATGTATAAAAACATTTCTTTGAGATCTCATGGTTACATGTTAAGTAAACCAACTTCTCACAGGTTCTTTAACCTCGGGTCCACAAAAGGGCTGCCCAATAAGGTCCGTTTGCAAGACGTACCTTCTTTCTTTATCCTGTACGTTGTATATTTAAATGGTTATACTTAACATGTATAAAAACTTCCATATACCACGTGCATCATGACATAAAAGGTGTACTTTGCCACATAATAATCACATAACTTTTACAAGAAGATATGGCAATACTCTTTCATGCATAAAACTTTTTTATATATAGCATGTATGTATTCCAGTAAATCTCATAACATACTCACCTTGATTATGCCTAGCTTTTCTCTTAATTCCTATCTTTAAGCTTGATTAGGTATAAGGAGAGAGATTTCTTATTTTTGGTATGGAACT